>NW_019525112.1:1344150-1481734 GCF_002814215.2 Seriola lalandi dorsalis
GGGGGGGCGGGGGGTGTCTCATTCCCTCTCTTTTGTTGCTGCTGGGGAGAGAGAGCACATATCCATACAGAACGCTCTCTCCAGCCCCATTCACACCCACACACTGCTCCCTCCCTCCTCCTCTCTCTCTCTCTCTCTCTCACTATCCGCACACACACACACACACACACACACACACACATCCACAAAGATACAACATCAAAGAGCCGACACCGACGAAGGATTACTTCAGCCACACACTGGCCCCCTCAATCCGGGTCTGTTCCTCTTGTGGAACCCCCCTCTCGCCTGGCCGCATTTGGTACAACCCAAGCATTCCTGCCAAGTAGCTTTCACACATGGAGGGGAAGCTTGTCTCAAGCAATTGCTGACAAGCTACAAACAAGACAGCCTCCCATTCTCTCTCCCCCCCACCCCCACTTTTTTTTCCTCTCCCTCACTCTCTCTTTCTCACTCTCTCTCTCTCTTTCTCTTACCCCTTCAACCCAGGTCTACTGAACAGACTCACCCGTCCTCGCTCCTTACCCTTTCCACCCTCTCCATCCCCCCTTCTTTTCCCTCCTCTCTCCTTCTCCCCCATTCCTCCCTCTTCCCTCCCCCCTCATCTCTCTCTCTCTCTCTGAGAATGTGGGGGCCCCACTAGCATAAATTGTCAGCTGTTCCTGGGCGTACTCTCCATGGCTCCCTAAACTCACATAAGCCTTCATATGCAGTGGCTGGTGGGACAAGGGTAACCCAAGTAAGCCCTGTTGGTTATGAGTCTGAAAAAGTATACCAAGGCCCCCGAATAATGCTGCAGTGTGAAGGCACTGAGAGTTTCACTCTATAATAAGCTGCAACAGATACTGAGGCTAATGGTATTGCAAGGTTAACATAAACATACTTTCCTTTTGGCCTTTTTAATTTATTAATGCAAGCACAAACACACTATTATTAGTCTTCGTTATATGCACAAGCAGTGTCATACATGTGGCTGCGGTGTGCCGCTGACTGCTCTCCTGCAAGCAAGGACAGTTTATCCAAAGCCACAACTCATGAGGGCACTCAATGTTAACCTTCTCAGAGTTAAGAGTTTAAACCAATCATAAAACCTTTTTTTTTTTCGGTGTGTGTAGTTTTTATCATTATAAATGTGATGTCTGCTGGTAGGGATAATTAAATGTAAGAACATGAAGATGAATCATATTTTTATGCCTAGGCAGAAGTCATGGAAAGGTTTCCACTCACAAAATAACCACATCCTTCTCATTTTTCCCCCTCACTCTGAGGTACTGCACATTAGGGGTGTCTTGAGGTTTCCAGAGGTAGGGTTTGATATGGCTGGAACCATTTTGCATTAGTCTTATTGTTACAGAGCAGCCATTGTTATCCACTAGAGTAGGCTGTCATCTAGTGTTGAGTTTAGGTACTGTTGGTTTAATGAAGCAACATATGGGTGTTTTTTTTTTTTTTTTCCAGAGGGGACGCCGTAGAAAACTTGAAATTGGATAAGCACCAGTTCACAACTTCCACAGCGTTGTTTATTCAAGTGAGACACTAGCAAAAGAAAGAAAGAAAAAAAGAGAGAGAGTGATAATAAGAGGGAAAATTGTTTTGTTTTTTTTTTTTTTTGGTGATGGATAGGATGGTAGTGAAACCTGCATAAAAGGGACGTGGTGAGAAATTCGAAGGTAAATCATGGTGGCTTTTGCTTTAACACCTACTGAACAAAGATGTCCTTGCTTCCTCTGTCTGCCTGGTCTGATGAGCGTACTCATTACAGAAAATACAACACTGAGATTTCTCTCCTGAAAAATTCTCTTTTGACTGATCCCCCTCGGCTTGCGAGAGCTGGTTTCAGCTGCAGAACAGTTCAGGTTTCAGCAACTTGCTCAAAGACACTTGAGCACGCAGAAGCTGAGGTTTCAGCATGTGTCCTCTGAGCTGTGCTCGCAGTGGTGTGGGGGTGTGGAGGGGGGATAAATTAGTCTAAATATTCATGGAAAATGCTTGTTTACTGACTCACAAATTTAAAGATGTGTAAAATATCCACAAATAGAACCCAACCTATATAAACGTCAAGCATTTCAACACATGTATTTTCAGTGTAACAGTATGTCTTACATTTGTTTTTTGCTAACCCTAAACCGTGCCATAAAATTTGTTCTTTTTTCAACTATTTACATGCACAAGAAGCTTTGTAAAGGAAATGTGAGAACAATGAACTTGAAGTTGGGAAAAAACGTATGTAGAATATTTTCATGAATCAATTTATTTGTTCTTGAATCACTCATCTCTCTCTATGAAGAAGCAGGTGAGATAGACTTAAAGGTAAAGACAGAGCAGAGACAGTCGCCGAGGGAAGATAAGATTTAACTTGAACTCCATCTGAGACAATACCTCCCATCCTCTATAATCAGCTATTACACCGTACAGCACCTTCAGCCTCCAGTTCACCCCTGCTCTAAATGTTTTTATACTGACAGAGCAATGAACCCTCTCCAAACATCCCGTCTCTGTCAGGTCTGGGTGTCTGCTTTGTCTATAAGATCTATCCTGGACGACTTTTCCCTTGTTCATGCTTCGGGTTTATCTGAACTATATTTCTTTTTCACTATTTTTGGATCTATTCATGCCTACATTACACTTTTTGTTCAGTTCACAAGTGCTATTTGTCTGCATATGCACCTTCCATCCCCACTGTTTTCTTATGCTGATTTTAATGAGAACAGAAATAGAAAATGCAGTCTCTTGTTGTCCTGTGCATGTGATGTGCATCTGAAATTTGAATTATTTAAAGTCATGCGTTGCCAGCCAAATACAAATATATTTTAGATATCCAATATTTCTATTTCATACATTAGTTTTAATTATTTCACTAGACTTCTGTTCACTGACGTCTTACTGTACATGTTACAAACACAAAGACCTCCATTTATGCTGCAGATGAGTCAGTCAGCAAGGATGAACAAACGAGATTCATGTGTTAAGATCATCCTCATTCTTCTTGGATGACGATATCCCAGACAGATCTCCTCATCCTCCTCCTGACTGGATAAATGCAATACTGATCAAATTTCAGATGCATCCAACAGTCCAATCTATCCCATCATCCCCACTTCACTATTGGATAAGGGTAATAATAGGCAAACTTCTCTCCAGATTGGAGGTGAAATGATTATCCAATTAATCGATTAGTCAAACATAAACTTGATCTGATCATCAAATAATTGTTTTATTTATTTTTTAATGCAGAAATACCAAGAATTTTCTGGTTCCAGTTTCTTATATGTGAGGATTTACTGCTTTTCTTCGTTTTATATAATTGTAAATTGAATATCTTGAGTTTTTCGACTGCTGATTGAACAAAACAATATATGAGGATGACATCTTGAGCTCTGGAAAACTGTAATAGAGGCAAATAGATTCAGCAAACAATTGGCAGATTTATCAATTATGAAAATAATTGTTAGTTGCAGCCGTACTCCAGACAAGTGTCTCGTGTGTTTGCTGCGGCTAACATTATTTCTCCATTCATTATTTTGTCTATAAAATGTTAATGATGGAAAAACTTCCTCAAAATGCTTGTGTGCTCAAGCATATTCAATTTGATACAGCAAATGATTATATGAACCACTCAAACATGATACATGTCGATTGAAAAGGTGACACCTGCTGTTGCCAAACAATTACTAGTATAAAATAAAAGTTAGGAAAAAGGATCCGCCATTTTAACAAGAAAAATCCTCAACAGAGTCGATGCTCTTGTATTTCAGGTTGGCCACATTTTTAACTCCCCCAACTCTATATAAATTGTGTGTAGTTTGAATCAGGAAAACTCACTAAATGGACAGGACATTTGTCACAAGCAAATGTGTGTAATTAAAGCAAGAATAACAGGACATAAAAGGCAAAAATTTATTCAGTCTTTTAACAGACAGCGAGAGACAGCTCAATTATTTCTAAAATCAGTTTGTGAAAGAAACATCTCTTTATGTGCACACATTGCATTTACTCAGTAGGAGGGGGATTTGAAGTAGAACAAGAGTGTCCTGGATTGAAGTGGAAGAAAAGATCAATAAAACATCAGTAATGACACAGTTGTGTTGATTACTAGTCAGAAATTCACATTAAAAACGAGACATGTTTCCCTTTTTAAAGTTGGCAGCCTTAGAAAAGACAGTGGACAACAAATGGCCTGCAAATACACATGCAGTGATGTCACCAGACCAGCCCCGAGTCCAAACCTTGACTCATGGACTATGTGAAACTAGCAGATCAATACGAAAGGAGGGAGTCTAGTCAAATCATTTAAAAGTTAGCACACCAAAGGACAAAGACCCACTGGAAACACCCAAAGGACAGTCTCACTCCTATGATCGCCCCAAACTTCAAGTATTCCCTCCAACGTCTGCAACACTTCAAGTATTCCTGCCGAGGACTCCAAACCTTCAATTTATTACCACTTCTTAGGTTTACAACATAAGCTATGATATAAGTGCACTCGAAATTCATCTATACATAGAAAAATAATGATAACAATAGGTTGCAGTAATAGTTTTAACAATCACTTTACATTTCATTTTATACACAACCGTGATGTTATATCACTTTATACCGTGGCATCACATTCCCCGCCCCCTGAGTGTAATGTTCAAGTTTAACCTTCTGTAGCTATGGAAACGCAAACAGTAACAGCAACCTTGGTTTGGTTATTTAAATAACATTAGCAATCACTGACAACGGCAATGATTAGAATCAGAGTAATTATGCCTTTCCACAGACCGTTGTGCTTGTGTGTGACAGATGCATTATGTACAAGCTGCTGATCGATCATGTGCCTCTGGTTTCCGTTCTGTTCGCTGGTGTCAGACACTGACAGCCTTCATCCTGCAAAATTAACATTTTTGTGTTAAGAAACAGACAAGGTGCTTAAAGAAAATCAATGCAGATATTGAAGACATGTGATCACATTGCACTGTAGTGTATTGACAGTTCCTTCAGCAAGAGGTTTATTGAGTGAAAGTAAAATACGTACTCATCCCCTCCTTTCACAACTTTACACAGCACCACAAGGGGATGGGATGAGCAAACTAAACAGTTGAGTGTAGCTCGGGCTTGTAAGGTGTCACTTTCACCTACCCCAGTTTCGCTAGCCGAACAGACCCTCCAGCCTCCTCAGGAACCAGCAGCAATGCAGCTCCGGCATTTGTACAACTTGGGGTCATGGGTGCGGATGTGGTTCCGTACATTCCTTAGTCGAAAGAACGTCTTGCTGCAGAGCTACAGAAGTGCAGAGTGGGTAAGCCGGAGAGTTAACGCCAGGAAGTGACCAGAGAATGACAAGACGGAAGCTTTGACTTGCACTGATGATACAGCTGTGATGCCATAGTGTCTAGATCAGAAGTTGTAACCAGGTGCTGAGTGTAAAGATTCTGCAGTGTGTCTCACTCTGTGGGTTTTAGCAGTTTCCCAATAAAAAGTGACTTAAATGAATGAAACATAACAACCACACATTAACCATCTTTACCTTATATTACAAAAATAATAATACATATATTTTGTACCGTTTGTCTGTTCGTCATCGTGTATTTATGATATACAAGGTCCAGTTACCGTCTCAAGTCACACTGCTCAGTTAGTTATTTCTTCGTGAGCTCTTTAACACCAGAGAAGATAAATAAACCATTAAGGTGTAGTAAGACCCATCGTCAGTCACAGGAATTTGATTTCCCCACATGGGACCATGCAGCACTAATGCAATAGCATGACAGTTAGCTACCGGTCCATCCATATAACTCTGTGTGTGCAGCTCAAACTCAGTGTGAACACACACTGGACCAGAACTAAAAGACGACAATGCATAAGTCTTTCTCCTTGGTCTGGAGTAAACGAACACCAGGTGTGAAAGCACCCTTCGATATTTCAATCAAATTGGCCGGTATAATGTTGAGTGGGAATAATACATTTGCATGCTTTTGGTGTTCCATGTTATGGTTGTCAATCCAATGTCTCAACTCCACTCGAGAGCTCTATTCTAGGTTGTATATGAAAGCGGGTGCTTACCGGACAGGGCCAGTGCTTGCCCTCGATGTGCCTGAGGCGATGCATGATTAGAGCATCACAGTCCTTGTAGGTGGCTGCGCACTGCAGACAGGCATGGGACGCCTTTGGGACTTTAGGGGCTTGACTACGAGGCCCTCGAAGCCGTTTTAGTCGTGCCCGTCGTACGGCATCCAGCACGACACAGTTCCTGCTGCTCAGAGCGAGGACTTTACCTTGTTGCTGGAGAGAAGACAGCGGGGAAAAGAGGATTATTGATGAGTTGACTCAATTTTTGTAGATACAAAAAAAAATGTACTACAATTATAGATAGTGTCCTCATTTATACTATAACACCAGGAGTGTTACTATGAAGAAAACTTGTACAGGTAGGTGACATGAGTGATTTTCTACATTGTTGTGTCTTTATTGCCCTTTCAAGGTCCCTAAAGAACTCGCAGTCATCATCATACATCACTACCTTCCCTATTATCTACCTTTGGCATGGTCCGTGTGGTCTTGGACCCAGCAGATTTGGCCAGATGAAGAGTGTTGTTTTGGGAGTTTCCCCTGGGTCTCTGAACCCTGTTTTGGCTCACTTTCCTCTCCTCCCTCTCCCTCTTCACCACAGGCAGGGTGGTGGGTGGCACTCTGGCCCTCAGTGCTCTGTGGGGGGGCTCTTCAGCTCCAAATTTCTCCCCAACTTGTGACACAGAGCGTGTTAAGCAGATATCCACGCTCTCCTCCTCTTTCTTCAGTCCTGCCATGGGCCCCCCTGCTGGCCGACAGAAGCTGAACAGAAAGCCGGAATCCAGTAATTTGATGGGGGGCTTGCTCTGGCGTTTGCCCAGGTCCGGTGAGGGAGGATCGGGGAAAGGTCCGACAACTGGCACCGGGTCTGCTGGCTCCTCTTTAATGACTTTGTACAGAGGGTGGTTGTAGATAGAGGGTGGAGGTCCATGATCTGATAACTGGAGCCCACCAGCTTCATTATCCTTCACTCTCAGTCTAGTATCCATGACCCCCCTCATCCCCTGGTTCCCCACTTTCCTCCCTTCCTCCCTCGGCTTACCTTTGGTCTTCTTAACCTCTCTTGCGGAGCCCCGCTTCAGCTTGGCCTTTGTTGCTGGTCGGCTGCTGTTATAACGCAGCGTTTTGACTGTTTCTACAGGGACCTTATTTCTGGTCTGTGTCCTCTGTGAGGGTGGGGATCTGTGAGAAAGACCTGAGATAGAGCATTCGATTGGTTCTGATTTGATCCTGACTGTGTTTCTCACAAGAGGTTTTTTGGTGCTCCGTGGCAGAGGCTGCTGGGCAGGAAGGTGGGCACCGTCACCCTTCCTCACTGACCGTCTGAGTTCTCTCCCCCCGAAGGAAGGCCTGGATGCAGGTTGGAACATGTCTGGCAACACACCTTTACTCCGCATGCTCCTGTCGCTTGGAGGGATATGTCGCACGGCGGTCTTTGGCCTCTTTGCAGTAATCTGTTCCGCGCTCACTGTGCCCACAGGCTTGGCCTTCACTGACTTGTTGAGGAGGCGGGTGTTAACGGGGTTACAGAGGGGAAGCGACAGTGTCATATCCCCATACGGTAGAACAGGGGAGGTGGCGCGGGGTTTCCGCCGCTTCGTCAGTGAATAGTTGTTGGCCTTCAGCTTCCTCAGTCGTTTCTTTTGTCTCCAGCCAATTAGATCTTCTGGTCTGGGGAGGAGAGCAGTCCTCTGTAGCCCCAGAACATTCATTAACTTGTACTTCTCCTGTGCTCTCGCATAATCCTCTTCATCTTCTCCGACCTCCTCTACTTCCTGCTTCACCCGAACAGGGCTACACGCCGCGCTGGGCCTTGATCTGGAGGTGCAAGAGAGGCGAGTGATGGAGTGAGGCTTTCTGTTTCGTCGCGGGCTCTCTGGCACGGGCAGAAATCTCTGAACCTCCTTGGCTGCACCAGGAGTTGAGCGGAGAAGACGGGTGTTTGATGGAGGTATGGGTGAGTAATTCTGTGACTGAAGGTTGGCTATGGTGTGTCGAGGTATAGTAACTTTCTTGGAAGAGGGAGATTTGAAGTCCATGAGCTTCATCCTGTGCGAGGGACTCAGAGGGAGGCCGTTATGACCTTGGAGTTTTGCCATTCGGCGCAAATTGCGCCTGGGACTCCCTTCTAAAGAATCATCTGAGGTGTCCAGCATTAGACTGTAGCTGTCGTTCATGTTGTCCTCTAGTCCCAAAACTTTTTTCCTTTTGTTTTCCCTTTGCTGGTGATGACGCTCATGGCATGCACCAGAACAGGTTGAGGTAAAGCCTTTGCCAGGATGGAGCTGCTGTTCCTGCTCCTTCATGAGAGCAGAGCAGGCTTCCACTGCCGGCCACATGCCCAGATGGCGGGCCATGGCGATGACTTCAGGTAGGTCCTCCTGGCGAACACACAGAGTGGAGGAGTAGGAGAAATCCAGCAGCGAAAGAAGGCTGTCCTCACGGAAACCTGAGGGGGGAAAAGGAGGCTTTAATTAGATGTGCTGAACCCCGGTCAATCAGTGAGTGAGATGAGGGAGATGAAAGCAACTCGGTGCAAAGAGGATCAGAGAGAAGCAGCAAGAGTGGCAGCAAAGTGTAAACATGACAGTGGAGACTAAGAGACAATATAACAACTGCTTTAATCAGGGACACTTCTGCTGCTACATCAAAGACATAAGTAAATGAGAAAACAGACTATGGCTGTGTCCCAATTCAGGGTCTGGCGCCTCCAACTACAGACCAAAGACTACAGACTTTCTAGACCAAATACGCCACAATTCGAACCTGTTACAAAAGGTCTCTTAAAATGTGGCTGAGAAATGCACCCCCCCTTTGGCTTGAACTACCTTACATCACCAGTGTATCTTCTGCAGCTTTAAGTTTCCTTAAAATCATTGTTTCATGGATAACGAAATGAACCTGAACTTGGAAAGTCAGAAATGATCATGTGACTGTGTATTTACAGGATTTTTGCATTCAGCGGCTCACCAGTCACTGTTAAATGTATAGATATATGTCTATTTTAATAATCTATTAATTGTTTCAATCATTTTTTGAGCAAAAACACTAAAAACTTGCAGATTTCCTATTCATCTTTGCATTTTACACTGTTGTTCAGATAAAGTAAGATATGCAAATATATTCACTGGGCTCTGGGAAATTATAATGGGCATTTAGCATTTTACAGAGAAAAACTGTATAATTTGGAGGCTAATCAATAATAACAAAAAATGCAGATCTGAATGGCTACACTTGAATGTGAAGTCAGAGAGAGATGCAACATTGTTCGAATATAGCGATAACGGTGCATATTTCTAGTCGACAGTCTCTCCAGGAGGGTGTTCATTGTGTGGTACTTGTTTGTACACACAAAAATTGACAGAATTAGAGTTGTGAAGTGGGAGGAACTATTTTGGGGTGCCACTGATTCTAGAAGTAATAGGTGTGTTAATTTTTCCTGTAAACAATGTTACGTGACTGACAATTGGAGCATTTTTGCAGTTTAGATTGATGTGAAATGCTCCCGTTTCAATCATCAGTGCAAACGGTTAATAACTGCGTTACAAAATATCAGGTTCCATGTTAAAAATCGAAGGTACAAGCTTTTGTACATAAAATATTAAGGGGTGAAGATAACTACCACTTTTAAGGTATTTTTTGGCAAGAAACATCCCATTACCGAGCATAAAATTCTGTCAAGTAATCCCCTGGTGGCGATCTCTAAAGATTATAGTGTTGAGAAAACTGAAATACAATCTGCACTTTAAATCAGTTCACTTTTAAACTGTCTCAGTTTTTTGATCCAATTCAGAAGCTATGGCACCCAATTTTGTTAGCAACTCCAATGACAAAGCGTTTTGAATTCCTGTCCGCTTCAATTCACACCTCTGACTGGCCTCTTCAGCAACAGCAACAATGGGTACTGTAGTATTAATAGTACCATACCAAAAATGTCAGACAAAACATGATTCATCATAAACGAATCTGAAATAATGAAAACTGGTGTTTCTGTGTTGAGTAACATTAAGGATAGCATTTACAAAAAAGACTGAAATGAAAATACAGAATGGAAAGAACCACTACTGGAACCAGCTTCACCAGAAAGATCTGTGGGAGGGAGGGGGGTTTCAAAGCTGTTCAACAACCCAACAAGCACTAGCGCCATTAACCTTCTTTCAGTTTAGTATTTGGTGGTACTTTGATAAACATTTCCTTGAATTTAGATTGGAAATTGACTTAGAAGTTAAACAGGAAAATTCTAATGCCCAAATGCATTGTTTGTTGCCTGTGGGTCAAGACTGACTCATCTGAAAAGAAGGCACAGGCTCAGTCTGGCCTTTAGATCCAGATCCAGCCCCTTAAACTGAGCACAGCTCAGTGACATTTTCTATTGTCAGTTTAGCCTCTAGGTAACTGCTCTTACCGGTGAGATCTATGTCTGCTTTCATGCTCGAGTCCATCTCTGTGAAGATTTCCTGGAAATGATCGCTGACGGCCGCCAGAACAGCTCTGTGGGCTGAATAGGATCGGCCGTTTGTTCGCAGGGTGATGTCACAGAACAGCCCCGCCTCCCGCTGACTCCTCAGCTTGCTCAGCATGTCAGCGCTGTGTGATGCCATCGTCTTTGTGACACATCCTCTGCCACCCAGCTTCTGACAGAAGAAGATAGAAGTTCATCATTATAATAATATAACATGTGAAAAAGCACTTGTGGGAGAGGAATGTGAGAGCAAGATTAAGTGAGACTGAGCATGAGAAAGTGTGAATTTAAAATGTGTAGGATGCCGAAAAACGAGGAACTGATAAAAAAAACTTGTGCCGTAACTTGTCAGATCAACAGTGACTCCGACCTTCCCTTACCTGAGTTTTGTTGGTGCGCTGGCTCTGACACTCTGGACAGCCCAGGACAAAATCTCTGATCTGGAAGTACATCCCTGTTAAGAAAACAGTTATGCAAAGATAAGATTATGAGGAAAAAAGATAGGTGGGGATTTTCTAGTACAACTTCAAAAGATAATAATCTTAAAGGCTCGATACTCCTCTGACACTTGTAGAGCTGACTTTTGATCTTGATGAAAGACACAGGATGAAATGTATTATCTCACACACACAGCCAGGGCCATAATAAACAACCATCTTTAATGTCTGAGTATGTTTCTTGATCTTTGACTGATTCAATCAGGAGTGTGTGGTTGCTTCAACAATAAGAAATGAATAAACTCTAGTTACATATAGATAAGATAACCAGTAAGAAGAAGCTGGTTTACAGAGGAGGGAAACACATGCTGTCCTGTGAAGTCAGATGTGAGGCAAACAGTGATGTTCATACCTTCCCACCAGTAGTTTTCAGCCACACATTTGTAGGTCTCCTCCAGGGAGAGGTGGCGCCGTCGTAGGTGAAAGGTGGAGATGGCCTCATGTCTCCGGTCCTCATCCAAAACCTCCCGGTAGTTGATGAAGCCCCTCTCTAGCTTCTTGCGGTACAGCAGCCCGTCTATCACCTCAAAGTTGGGCGACCAGCGTGCAGGGAGCGCACGCCCTTGTGAGTTCCCGACTGACTCCATATCGCCGGGTCTGTCTCTGTCTCCATCCGACCAGGGTTTGGACGGACAAAACGTCCCAGGGTTCGCGTAGGGAGCGTTAGTGTGGGTGCAATCGCCGGCCATTTTAACCGGTTTTATATTCAGATGTAAGAATGCAACTTTATCCAGTCTGGAAAGCCTCTTCCTCCGAGAAGTAGTTAAAAACACCCCCCCCCCCTTTTGCTCGGCCGGGTCGCCCCTTGTACGTCACGGCGGGGAGCTACGGGCCAAACTTCACCCACAGTCCCGAGACAAAGTACACGTGGATGCTGTGACAGCAAACAACAGACCCCTAAACCAAACAATGAGCCCCTGCAAACACTCTTCGACACCCTGCTAGTAGCCGGGCTCCGTAGCCCTCCCCTCGTTGGTGTCAGTTAGCTAAAATTACCGTAACGTCTCTCATTATGGCTTACAAAAGACTGTTTTTCCTCAACTGGCGCTTAGGAAGAAAGTCACTATCATATGGGGGTCAGCAGCATTTCATCGGAGGGTCCTGCTTTGTACCCTAGCTGTCAATGCGGGCATCACTTCTCGCTACCAAAACATAACTGACTAACATCCCTAAAATTTTGCCCACAGTTGCACTTTATGTTTGGGAAACGTTCGGTCATATTTTTGTACAATTTAGTGGTTTCTAACGTTACGCAACGTCAACAGAAATGTTTGACTGTCAATCCAAGTGTAGATAATAAATTCAGCCAGGAGAGTAACGCGCCAACAACGCCGAGCCAAGTGATGTAAAGTCACCGGTTTCACAGCGACCACGCACACAGGCTTCACAGCCGACCTCTCACCAGCAGCCCGTCTTCCATCCACTTCAGCGGTCGGGAGTGGCCTCCGGGGCTGGATGACGGCGGGCAGCCTCACCTCCGGCGTTAACTTGAGATTTCTTTTCGCCAACTCGAGTCGGAAGCAACATGATGACGCAGCTATCAGCTCAGCATCGCCACTTCAACGACCTAAAAGCGAGGTTGTCTCCGCGGTCTACCCGAAATGTTGTAAATCACCGCCGGGTCCTTTCAAAAGCGAGCCAACAAGCTCCGATCAGAAACCCGACATGATTCATACCGCTCCCCTTACCGCAAAGCCTGTCCGGTGATCAAAGAATCCGATTTTTCAAACTCGTAACCTTCTGTTTGTTGCTAATCAGCAGCCTAACCGAGCCAGCTCCTCCCCGCCTTCAGACAAAAGCCATTAGCAGAAGCTTTAAAGAGCTTCGGCCAGACGAGACGCGATTGGCTGATGGAGCTGCCACTCATTTAGTTTTCGGCCCCTCGCTTTCAAGGTAGGTTGCTTGCTCACGATGCCAGTATACTAGTGTTTGCTTCACTTGCACAGTCAAGTTAAACATGATACACCCAGTGGAGTGTCTCAACATTCACATTGAGGACGCAGTGTAAGCAAATATTGCCCAATTTTTGTCCCATCCTCTGTAAATAAGATGACATTATTTAGTCAGAATGAATTAGAAATAAATTATTTTAAAATGTTAGCTGTCTCTGTCATCTCAATTTCAGCCACAAATACTCCAATAATGTAAATTATGCAAAATTTCAAGATTATAATATATAATACACAATATGCAAGCAGCCAAATTTTGACACCATAAAATGAAAACATCTGTATCAAATGAATACATCACCCATCACCCAATTATAGGTTCATGGCTGCATTTTAAAATAAGATAATCATAAAAGTTGCTGCTGAACAGTAACTTTCTCTGAGCAAAGCAGTGGCAATTTCCTTAAGATATATGATACTAATAGTAAGACACTGGGAATGGTGTACAGTAACAAAGCAAAGGTGTTCAAAAACTTCCATTTCACTCAGTCAATCTTTTGTATACTGTTTTCAAATACAAATGAGGAGGTGTAGAGTCTGACTTTACACAACAGTGAAGCCAATATTCAAACAAAACAAAATAATGACTGTGGTGGTACTTCACTGCATCAGCTCACTATTTCTGTTTTGTATCGACCACTAAGTTTGTCAAGAAACCAAACCTTGTGCATTTCAGTCACTTGTACGTTTAAAAGACAGCAAGCTCCACTGTAATGATGGAGAGCATATACATTTAACCACAACCTCTACACAGTTTACACTACTGAATACACACCCAACATATCCTTTTTCTTCTTTTCCATCATTCCCTGTGCATTTTAGGCAGGTGAAGACATCAGGACCAGGGTAATGTTAAAATAAGTAGAAATGCTTGCAAACACGTTGCACTGATTCTGTAATCTCTACAGCCAATCTGTGTGCATTGAGAGGTTTGCATGGTGAAAGTGAGCCAAAGCAATCATAAAATAGTGGTCACACTGTGGTCATGTCATTCGCATTTAAGGGTTTATCAACCTTGGAGTAGTTTATATTCTTCAAAAAAGAATTTATAGTGGCAAGAAAAATTATGTGAATCCTTTGGAATGACCCGGATTTCTGCATCAATTGCTCATAAAATGTGTTCTGATCTCCATCTAAGTCACAAATGTAGACAAATACAATGTGCCCAAGATAATATCACACCATTGTTATGTTTTGTGTCTTTATTGAACACACTCATTAAGCATTCACAGTGTCAGGGGGAAAAGGTAAGTGAATACTTGGAATTAATAACTGGTCAAACCTCCTTTGGCACCAATAACCTCAAATGAGCTCTTTCAGTAGCTGCTGATCAGACCTTCACAATGTTCAGTGGGGATTTTGGACCCTTCTTCCTACAGATCCACTTCAGCTCAGACATTTTCTTAGGATGTCTGGTGTGAACGTTTCTCTTTGGGTCATTCCACAGCATCTCTAGTGGATTAAGGTCCAGGCTCTGACTGGAGCAGGTGGATTTTCTTAGTTTGAAGTCATTCTGTAGTAGATTTACTTTGATGTTTATCGTCATTGTCCTGCTGCATCACTCAGCTTCTACCGAGCTTCATCAGGTGGACAGTCACCCTGACGTTATCCTGTAAGATTCCTTGATAAACTTTGGAGTTAATTTTTCTCCTCAGTGATGGCGAGCTGTCCAGGCCCAGAGGCAGCAAATCGGCCCCAAATCATGATGCTCCCTCCACCGCGCTTCACCTTTGGGATTATTTCTTCATGTTGGTATTCAGTGCCCTTTACTCCATACATATAGTGCTGCATGTTCTTCCCAGACAATTCAACCTTAGATTCATCCGTCCATAACACATTTTCACTGTAGTGTTGTGGAGAGTCAAGCTGCACTTTGGCAAACCTCGGGGGCACAGTGTTTTTTTTTGTTTGCAACCATGCACCATGATTTTTATATGGTCACTTCATGAATAGAGATGTTAACCAGCTCTAACGATTCCTTTAAGCCTTTAGCTGTTACACTGAGGCTCTTTGTTTTATTACTGATAATTCTGCGTTGTGCTTTTGGAGTCATCTCAGCTGGGTGCCCACTTCTAGGAGAGTAGCCACAGAACTAAATCATTTCAGTATATAGACAGTTTGCCTGACTGTGCACTGATGTATATCCTTTAAGCTTTATGCAAATCAACAACCCTTGAGCCAAAGTTTTTTGATATCTATTTTTTGCAAGGTTATGGTTCAGATCAGATCTTGTGAACAGCAAATTCAAAATGTGTGTGTGTGTTTTTAAGTAGAAGTAGTTCTAACCCACATCTTCAATCTGGTTTCATTGACTGGACTCCAGGTTTACTAACTCCTAAGTCACAAAGCTTTTTTTAATTAGAATCTATAGAAATTATAAAGGGCTGCCTGAATAAATCAATATGAAAAATCCAAATAATACATCATGACAAATGGCTGTCCAGACAGCACATCTACTCAGCAAACATAGCAGCATAAATGCTATTTCAGCAGGGTCCTCACTATAACTGTAAAGAGGAAATGAGAGTTTGTATCAGCCTGTGAATGATCATTGTCCTAATTGAAATGAATGCTTTACGTAACCTTCAGCTGCTTGTTATTAAGAAAGCATGAATCATCCCAGTTATTCAACACAAACCACTTTAACATGCACTGTATATGAATCGTCCTTTATTAGACAGTAAGAAAATGACGCTTAGATGCTTTACACGCAGGCATCACACACATTAAACACAAAGCACTAATCTTCAAAGGGCATGTTTTCTTTTTCTTCTTCTTCAGGTTTGTTTCACAATAACATGTTCTTAATAAGAAGTAAGACAATTTTCCTTTTTATAACAGCACCTAAATGTCAAACACATCAAATTATAATACAGTTGATATATATAATATAAAACCCACATGACTAAAAAAAGAATTATCTCCAGGGCACCTACTGCAATGCAGTTTGTTTGTTTTATAACAGAATACATGACGTGAGGTTCAAGCTTCATCTAGTTAAATCAAGCACAGACGTATCAAAGCCAAACACACGGCTATGCCCTCTGGAATTAAATCCATTGGGAGCCTCAGTGGTTTTGTCCTGAAGCTTCTCTGTTTTCTGATGTAGCACCACACTGTTCTGAGTAAACACTAGTCCTGGCTGACACCGGTCTTTGCAGGGGGATCACTGGTCTTGGGCCGTTTTGATTCTGGAGGCTGGCACACTGGATCAGTGGGAGGAGAAGGACGTTCTGGAGAAACACAAGTGAAAAGCTCAGTGACAGAAGGGCTACACAGGACTACACAGTACAATCAAGCAAATAAAGTCAATATGCAGAGAGAAACTCACTGACTGGTTACCATACAAGCTATTTGATTAAAAAGGTAAAGACAGGGCACCGTGGTATTCCAAATTTTTTAATGTCAAGTTGTTTGTTTCATTACATTTACAGACTAATTCCACTTTATTACAACTATTGGGTCTTATTTTGACAGTTTTGGTCATTCTTCATTTAGTGACTGCACAAAAGTGAGCAATCAGACAATATACAGGCCTCAAACAAACCAACTTGTAATCCAAATGTATTTCAAAAAGAAAACAAAAGCAAACTTTTTAAAAATTTTTTTTATTGTGTTGTGTTTCTTGCCCCGTCGCACTGCATTCTGGCGATATGGCTGGGCTATAGAAAGTACACATACAGCAGACATCATTTAAGTGTTGGATGTTGAAGTTCTGTGAATGCACACTGATGACAACTAGGGATGCACAGATCTGATCTGCAGCATCCGTATTGGACCAATTATGATCTGATAAAATGGATTGGGACACGTCGAGACTGATACACAGTCGATATCATAAAAAAATTTTCATTGTTTCTACTATCAGTTTCATTCACTCCTGGTGGGCCACTGACTCATTTTTTAGTTCCACAGCAATCCCTGGCCTCATGTTTACTCACATAACAACAATCCAAGTGAGTTCCACGCTGTGAGGTAAATAGGTTTTAAAGTTTGGAAAAAGAGAGCACCGTTATCTCAGTGATAATCTGTATTGTCAGATACCCAGTGATGATGCATCCAAATAAATACCAGGAGAGATAAAGCTGGATCGATGCATCCCTGATCACAATAGAAAGCACTCTGTCAACAAGGATGGATGATTTTTCCATCTGTATCAAATGTGCTTTTAAATCAAACTTCTCTTGTGATATTTACAACATCAAAGCTGCCCTCACTAACCATGTTTGGCCTTTTCAGTGGAGGACGGAGTCCTGAAGAGCGAACCAGCAGCTGCAGATCTGGATGCAACGGGAGTCAAAGATACTCTCCTGAAAACAAACAGAAAAGTAATGACTGTTAAAGAGAACAATGGAAAAACAAACAAACAAAAAATTCTTAGAATAAAATGTTCTCTTCTATGGTGAACAAAGCTAATCGCTGTTCCACTGCATTCATCCTCTTTTTTGTTCTTCTGATTCAGTCGCTGCCTACTAGTAAAAGTAGTCAAGCCTAGTCAAGGAGAACGCTCCAACTTAGAAGATACAAGGGCGAATACAAATGCACGTGCTGACCTGCCATTGTTCTACCAAGAGTCTGGCAGAGAGATTATTATTTTATAGTCAGTGGGGGGTCAAACGAATCCCTCAGACCAGACAGGGCTTTGTTCCAACTGTTAGTATTCAGCACACCAGACCACCACACCAAACGAAAACACCACAATCCGATCACAGCCACTTATATTTCTACTGCATTTTTTAGATGAATGTTTAAAATCCCCCCAATATTTTACACATTTTAAAGCGCACAGTGCTTTCTTGCTCTTAGTACTTATTTCTCTGAGCTGCATCTGTAGAGACAATCAGCTTAGTTTTTTTTTTTTTATAAATCATTTGGGTGGTGGATGTGTAGTTAGTTCCTCAGTCTGAAGTCAAAACTCATTTGAAAAGTTCAAGTATTTTCCATAAATTACCATACGCAGTCGTCTATGAGGCAGTACCTGCATTCTTCATCTACAGGACATCTAAATAGAACTTTCAATACCATTGGTGATTTATAACGTTTAGGATAATCTCACTGCAACAGAAATGACAGAAATCTGCTGCATGATTACCAAGTGAAACTTCACAGCATTCCCATATCGTTTCGGGGCTGGCTTCACTATATGGGCTTCTTGTCTTGTTGTTTGTGATCTGTTTGGCTCCTGCTGGCTGCACGACAACTTGCATCTCGAGGATAATAAAGATATTTCAACTTTTCAACCTTCAATTCAGGATTGAAGTTTAAATTCTTTTAATTATGTTTGAGGTGTTACCGGATATCAGTGAGTTAAAGACTCATGGTGACCAAGCTTTTGCTGTCCTGGCCAAACCTTTGACTCCCTCTGGGGTAAGAGCATTTTGTAACCTTAGCTTTAAACTGTGCTGTATTAATACATGTTTTCCCACTTAATGTAAATAAATATCATGTTTCAAACACAGCCTGTGATCGCATGAAATCACAAGAATGATTTTTGCAGTGTGGACCACTTTAAAAACATCCACAGGGTTGAAAAATACATCCACAAACTACACACACACACACACACAGATTCTAATGTCTCAAGCATGAGGATTTGTGATTTTTCTCAATAATTGTAAATGAAATATTTTTGCGTTTTGAAAAAACAAGCAGTTTGATGATGCTACCAGGGGGATCTAGGAAATTGTGGTGGGTATTTTCCACCATTTGCTGAAAATTGTAGGTTCAATGATTAAATCAATAACGTGATAATCATGAGCTGCAGCTGCAAAACACACACACTTACCCTCATATGACAAGAAAAACATACATTTAAATAATAAAAATGTACCTGTGTTCATAAGTTTCAGTGGTTTAGTAAGAAGTCAATTCCCTGGTTGCCTTTCACTCACTCTGACAGAATCAAACATGACAGCCCCCTGTTATATTTACCTTGGGGTAGGCCCCTTAGGGGTGGTTGTCCCCTTAGGAGTAGCGGGCCCAGCAGTATTAGCACTGTTGAGGACTTTAGGGGTGGAGGGAGTGAGGGGGGTGATGCGTAGCTGGGATTTGGAGGAGCTGGTTGGGGTGAGGGGGGCAATCTTTGGTTGGGGAGTTGATGGAGCGCTTGTGCTTCCACATGTTGGGGTCTGAGGTGCTGAAGGAGCGGTGGTTTTGGTGGAAGTGGGCTTCCCCCAACCCTCTAGGGTGTTGAGGGTGATCCTACGGGGCTGAGATTTAGACTTGGCAGTGGGGGTGTTCTTCTTCTCCTCTGGGGGGGTGACAGAGGGGGCATCTTTGCCGAGGCTGGTTTGGGATGTGAGAGTCGGGGCTGAGCTTGATGGCTGGGACACAGGGGACGATGTCCTGCCCGCTGATGATTTCTTGCCCTTTTTCTCAACACCACTGTTTGGGACAAAGTTCTCCAATGTGGGGGGCTCTTTCAGTGGAGTGCCCAGCTCTCCAGGAGAGAAGGACAGGAAGGAACAGTAACCGTCTGTGGAGGACACCGCCAGGAAGGAACCATCACGAGACCTAAACAGGATATTATAGAAACACGTCAGTGGAACTGTACATGAATGAGACACACATTCTTCTGACATTAGTAAGAATGTAAACCTTCAACTGAATGGGCATTATGCACAACAAATGCAGGTAAAATTTATTTTGTTGCAAATAGGCCTAGGTTATTCAAAAGAGGTGTTAAGCTATGCAAGAGCTCAACTACAAATGAAGCCAATAGAGGAAAGTCTTAGCTTACCATGTAAGATCACTGAGTGTGTGGTAGTGAATGTTTGACACCAGGCCGAAAGGAAGGGTCTGCTGAGTGTCATACAAGAAGATGGAGTCCTCTGATGCCACTGCAAACACCATACGGTACGGCAACTGGAATACGTTGGGAAGAGCCTGGACGGAGCCATCTGTGGAACAGAAATGTAGCAGAATGAAGAAAACGTACAAGAAAAGAGGAGATAACGAGTACGGACAATCCAAAATGACTTTATTAGTTTTGTCTGTTAACCAGTGAGATGTATGTCCTTGCCTTCTCCTTTCTTGGTTCTCAATTCAAAGTAGACAGGGCAGCAACGCACAGCCAGCGTGGCTTTAGTTGGACATGGCAAGTGGGCGATAGGCCTAAAAAAGACAGATATTTGTACATGAATTACCAGCATTAATGTAGCCAACATTGACTCTGAATAGCACAGAAAAGTTACCTCTTGAGGCCCTTCCTGGAAAAGATGTAGGTGGTATTTATGACATTTTCTCCAATCTCCACACATCCAGCTAAGGTTAAAAAAGGTGACAACAGAAGAGGAATATTACAACACTAAGTTTCACCAGATAAATGTCAGGTAAATGCCACAATGCTCTTTATGTACCTGGGGCGAGCAGGAAAGACCCATCCGGTGTGAATGAAAGACGTCGGAAGAACGACCTCATACTGTCATCGTGGAAGATTCTATACTGCTTGACCTGCAAAGATACAGAGAAGTGTGAGGCTGAGGGCACGTATATAACATGTCTCACTGATTTGGCAGCAGAGCAGGACTTCTCAGAAGATATTAGGGAGTTCAAACTCATAATTTTAAGACCAAATATAGGGAGCATTATAAAAAATTTTTAGTCAACAGGTGGTCAACGCAGAAGCATGAGTGAGAATGGAGAGTTGAGCTCATGGAGAAGAATCACAAAAGGGTACATGCAAAACGTAAGAATAAATATATTAGACTTTGGTGTACATGTAGGTCAGCTGAGGGATTTTGAGACTCTGATTTCACTGCAGAGAAATATGTTTAATTCTGACAACAACAAAAAACATCCATTGAAATAAAGGTGTTACATTGAATATATTAGTTTCATCTCACTCATTTGAGCATGATCAAAAGCAAATTTATACTGACCTCTCCCTCTGCCAGTGGTAGAGAGCTCATTTTACTGATACAGAAAGCCTTCTTCTTGGTGTGAGTGCTGTACACACGCATTACCCTGAAGGGAAGGAAAAACAAAAACATCTTGAGCATCGAGTTGCTGAAACTCCAGTGTCAGTGACTGGCTAAGCAACATCATATACAACCATGTAATGAATGACATTACTGAAACAGGAAGAGTGTGTTGTTGTACCTGTCACAGCTGAGAGTGGCAACATATTGCCCCAGAGGATCCCAGGTCACCCCCTGCACGTAGCTCTTATGGTCATTCAAGATACACAACTTCTGTCCTACAACACAAAAACAGTTGCAACCAACATAATAAATACAAAACAAAAATAAGACATATCCTCACGTTTTACAATATGCTATGAAGCATGCTTTGAAGTGCTTAACCAAACAGATGAAACAAAACAAATCTATGCAAAACACACACACACACACACACAGTTTGTATCTATGACCACAAGCAAACCTTTGTTGATGTCCCACATAATAGCAGTATTGTCGACAGACCCAGACACCATGAAGTTTCCATCCCGTGTCCAGGAGATGTCATACACATCTTCTATGTGTCCCCTGAAGACAGATCAAATAAGAAATCTCTTTGTATAACCATACTATTACTACAAATTTTGAAAAGCAAAGCAATGGTTGTACTTAAACTCTGTCTCAGATTAGGCATTCTAATTTTTCTACTGAGCTGGAGCATTTTTATACAATTACAAGGGGAAAATCATAAAATGATTTATCAACCACATTTACAGTAGTACAAACCACATGCAGCTGTAAAAACACATCGGATAGCAAACTGCAAGACACACAGAACAAGTAGAGTTCCATATGCAGATTAATATAAAGTAGCATAATTAGTATAGCTATAGAATAATAAGTATAAGCCTCTGGTGTCTTTCCCTCTTCTGTCACATCTGTCTTATTTTTATTATCTGGTTTTATGCTGTTGGATACGTGTTCAAGTAAAAAACTAAACTAACAGCATACAGTATCATTCATGACAAAGTAATGGTTCTCTTCCAAGTCTAAAACTGACATATACCATATGACAAATTATCAGTTCAAATGCAAACTGAAAATCAAATTTGGGCGGGGCAGACACCAGTGTAACAATATAATATAAACAGTTATTTATAATATTACAGGGAACTGTGAAATATCATTGTGATGGGAGGATTTGATCCTGTTTGGACAACTGTGCGGTGAACTGCAGTATTACCCTGTTTTCTTACAAATGAACCCACCAGCAATGTGCACTTGCCTTATTGATTGGCCTGTGCGGTGTACTGCCAGCCAACATTTCATTCCATTACAGCAAAGGCTGAGCCAGGTATAGCTGTTTAGATGGGACCTTACACTGTGCCATCAATGTGGTCACATCAAAATGAATGAGGAGGCTGTGTGTTTGGATTCTGATCTATTGTCAGTCTGAACACAGCCTGAGAGTCTTTAGAATCAAAGGAAAGGAGGTAGAAATTGTCATGAAAACTCTCTAACTTGATGGGATCAGAGCTGCATACCTAAGTGTCTTGACCACAGACCAGCTCTCCTTGTTGAGCTGAGCATCTTCATCCTCCTGAAACACAGGTGCTTGCTCAGGCTCCTTCGAGTCATTGAGCTTCCACAGCAGAATCGCTGCATCTGTATCAAATAAAAGCCAAATGATTACTAAAAGGTACCTGTTCTGTTTTGATAATAACATCCTAGTAAGTAGTAACCCTTAAAATTTTACTTAGCATCTGTGTAATATGCGAGACATACCATCTCCTCCTGAGGCAAGCAGCTCTCCATTAGGGCTAAAGCGCACGACATTGACAGCCTTGGTGTGTCTAGCCAGATTAGACAGAAAATCCACCACTGCCTTTCCATCTGCACCCACGTCTACCCTCCACAGCTGCATCAACATCAGGGCAACAAAGGTCATTAAACACTCTCTATAAGTGGGTTTGACAACATTTTTACATATTTGCTGTGTTTACTACGACCAAACTCCATCACTGCCTAAAAAAGTAAATATGAAAATTACAATAGCTCCTTTAGTTGAGTTTTAAACCCATTTTTCTACTTTGTATCATATTCCACAGGTTCTACGAGTAAGTCAGTTCATTCAGTAGGTTGTTTCAAAGTCATTAGGTTCTGTAGATGCCCTGTGGAACAAGACAACAAAATATGTTACCATAGAAAATGTACTTTTGAATACATAAGTATTTTTAAAATCAAGTCCTCCAATATTTTAACTCAAGTAAAACATTTGACTGAACAACTTTCACTTATATTGGAGTCATATTTGACCAGGAGTATCTGTACTTTTACTCAAGTATTGCAGTTGTGTACTTTGTCCACCTCTGCCCGCAAAAAGATGCATCATTCATTCCTCTCTTTCCACTCACCCTGACGGTGGTGTCCACTCCAGCCGTGGCCAGTCGATGAATGCGTCCATCAGAGCTGTGCTGAAAGTCCAGACTGTAGACTGGCTCCTTGTTGTGCCATGCAATCTCACACGTTACCACCTTCATTTCTGTATATCCAACACCGAAGTCAGGAGGGAAAAAACAGGTACGTTATTTTGTACGTTACAGTTTTAAATGCACTGAAACTGGAAAGACAGTTGGTTATTTTTACATGCTAGCAAATGTAGAGGCTGTATTACGTACAGCGTATGATAATACATTGATTTAAACAGCTAAACTACCCAAACACTCACTGGAAACGAAAGCTACGCCGAGCTAACGCAGTTAGCAACAAACCTAGCGGGTTTAAGTGAGTTTGTTGGATGATTTGGGGCTAACGCTACGCACAAGTAAATACATACATTACTGTTAGCTGAAAAGTATGTTAGTTACGAATACACACGAGTTCTGTCTGTTTATTCTTTGGACTGAAGTTATCTCAAAGTAAGTCTTTTAGTGTTTTACCTCCTCTGTTGTCCACTCCAGTTGAAGACTTAAGTTATTTCCCGCGTACTGTTCGTTCAAAACTTCCGGTTGACTGGGCTGCAGTGATTGGACAAACATGCGGAAAGGGCGGTGCGCCTGAAATCCTGAAGCTGTACAACAGACAAGGATCAGCTCTGTGTTGAATGGTCCCAAAAGGTTTCTTAAGCATTAAAACACTTCAGTATGTTTTCTATTATTCTGTATTAAAGACTTAAAGCACATTTCTCGCAGTTTTCCTTTTTAGAGAGGTTTATAGGTGCTAGCGAAAAAATGAACTATTAAGCTCTATTAAACTAAGCTATTGGGGTTAGAGGCCTGGAAGCTTCACTGATCAGTTTTTGACAAGATGTAGAAGTATTGGAGAGCTTTTCATTGTTCTTGTATGAAGTATATCCTATTGGTAGCTATGTAATAACCCCTTTTTTTTTTTTTTTTTTACAGGCAAGGACTGAAACACAAAAAAATACCATGTAGTAGCTGACTTCTCTACCTATCCTCTGTGTTAGAGATGGTACCAAGGAGCCAGCAGATTGTTCAAGTGCAAGTTTTAAATAATTTGATTTTAACATTTATTCATGAAAGCCAACAAAAAAAAATCAAATCCAGACAATAGGCCGGACCAGGTCTGGATCAATAACCACCACATATATACCATTTTTAGTTATTGAACCTGTACCTAATTACCAGTTAGTCTCCAGCAACACAGTTTCTTATTTGTGAAACCTTTCTTTTCCGGTCTAGACCGATCTAGAACACAGCCCTGGTCTAATGTGGTGTGGATGTTAAAAAAGCAGTGAAATCACACCTTTTGGTACAATTTCACAAACAGAATAACAGTCAGTGTGTTCCTGCTCAAACTGTACAGCTCTGTGACATTTCTCATCTCAGTGAATAAGAGTTCCCTCTCTTTTCTCTGATCGTTCATAATTTAGACCAAATCAGAAATAATACAAGTAGCAACACAGCAGAGATTAACAATGTATCCTAGAAACAAGCTGCTTGGCAAGTTGCCACAGAAACGTTGATATTCAGATGAACCTGCATCGCTAAGACTGATCATGGTTAAAACTAGATGCTGCAATCGATGTGAAGTACATTCTAAAAACTGGTCTTGACAAAGAAAAAAACCGATTCAGCAGTTGGGTGTAGATGTAGCGTGAAGAGCTGCATGGTCACAGCAAAGACTGCTCACCATCCTTTCAGCCCTGAGAGGAAGAACTATTTGCCTGCATGGAAACCATACAGATTCAGAGCCTATTAGACATTACTCAAGCAAGCACACCCTGTTCAAGGACTTAGTGGGAAGTTTGTGATAACTCTTTCAGTTATGTTTCAGTTTGTATCACTCAGAAACATACTGAAGGGCTCATTGCCAGCCCTATCTTATGTATTCAGAAATGTTGACAAGGATACCAGAGCTACTGTGCCACAGAGCATTTTATCACAGAGCAAAGACAGGGAATACAAAAACATATCTGACAAAGAATATATACAAAACATGATTTAATAGAAACCTAAGAGAAATCAATCAGCTTTCATTGTGCAACAGAATCAGATGCAAAGCCATGATCCTTTCAAAACAACTGATTTTTTTCATTTTGTTAGGACATTAACACAAGGAAATATAGTAACTTTACTATACTACAATGGATAGATCAATGAGATCTCATATTTCGCTGATTAATTTTTTTTTTACCCAAAAACTTAACATAAAACTATGCAACTCAAAGCATTTTGTATTTACTGTACATCAATATAAAAACCTGTCATGTACATACCCTCTAATAAATATGACCTAATTTCCCTACTCTTATGAGTTTACATTAAATATTTACAGGTATAGTGCAATACTTCTGTTCAAGTGTTGACGATTTTTTAATTAATTTCTTGCTTCGTCCCCCCGCCGCTCGGCTTCGACATACTCCATAGTAGAGAGAACCTGTTCTAGGATCTCATCGACTACATTACATTCATAATTCACTTGGCCCAGGTCCAGAGCAGGCACGTAGGTGATAAGAAGGCGACCAATGTTCTGTCGAAGCTCAATCAAACTGAGAATAAGGGAGAGAAAAACAGAGAGGGAAACTCAGATTTACATTGCTGTTGTGCTGTTTTGCCATAAAGGTCTTTGTAAGAGTGATACTTCATCATGATGACACTGTGATTATTCATACAACATGTAAGGACAGTGATTTTCCAAAAATCTAACCTTCTGAATGTATCTGAGCTCGACTCTGCGCCAGATGCTGCTGTCCCCTCTGCCTCCTCTGGGTCTGTTTGTACAGAAGAGTCAGATGTTGCTTGTGCAGCTGCGCCTCCTTCTTGCGCATCTTCCCTCTGCTGCTCCAGGCTCAACCTGAGCTCTTCACACTGGGCTGCAAGGTTCGCCTTTTCCTCTGTCAGACTGTCCAACTGATGGCGTAGCACACAGTGAACCCCAAGAGGAAAGAAAAAGATACATAATGAAATTCAACATGGATGATACATGATGAATTATACATAATATACAAACATACGAACTCAGAGTGCACTGACATTAGGCTTGTTTGGAAATATTGTTTGAGAATTATTGTGGGGTACACAAGTATTCATAATTGTAAACAGTGTTTGAAGCAGACTTAGACGCATGTGTGACAAAAAGCCCTTTTACTAGCTTTTCCGAGCTCTCAAGTGCATCACATGGTCTTCTAATCTCCAAATTCCACACTTGCATCACATGATGACAACAAGCTTTTTGTCTTAAAACACTACACACATGCTAACGTGTACATTGAAAGACTTGTTGGTACACTGACCTGTGAGTGCAGTTCATCGTTCTCCTTGTTTCTTTGATCCACTTCCCGGATCAAACAGTCAACTTGCAGCGCAATATCATCAAGGTCGTTTTCCAAACCATGACCATTAAAGTGCTTGGTCTCAGCAGCTGCCAGTAAAGCATCTTTGTCCTTAATCAATTCATCGACCTTCTGTTTGGCCTTCTCAAACAGACTTTTGTAGTCATTCCCCCCCTGTGTTTCCTCCGTCTCCTCCACCTGGTTGGCCTGGTGAGAGCACTCCTTCTTTACATTAACCTGAGACAGTCTGCTTTGCATGTCTTGCAGCTGACAGGTGAGTTTGTCGACCTGCTCTTTAAACTGGTCTCTCTCCTGAGCTGTCGCCTGCATGAGCTCCAGGAGCTGGTCTTGCTGTTCCTGTACCTCAGTAATACTTGGGTGGTGATGTGGAGAGTATTGTCTATCAGAGGCATCTACTCGGGACGGTCCTGCAGCTTCGTCACTTTCCAGATGACGTCTCATTCCCTTCTGCAATGTGCCATTTTGAGTGTCTCCCTCGCTCTCCTGCTTAATTACTCTTTGCTCGACGTCGCAGACACCAATGTCCGCATGTGAACTCTGTTTGTTACCATTCGTGTTAGACGTGCTCTGCTCTGTATCCTCCCTCCCTTCTGCTTCATTTTGGCTCTCCTCTTCCTCCTTCACTTTGTGTACTTCCGTTTGGGTGGTGGTGTTGGTCATCTCTGGAGGAGGTGCTGGGGATGGACTGGTTCCCACAGCTGCTGACCCTGTATTGCTTGGTCCTGCTGTGGCGACGTCCATTGCAGCATCACTTGGTTCTTTCTCTTTCTTCACTTTAGTCACATCAAAGCTTGGCTTTTTTGGCTTGGGCGTACTGGCATTCTCCAAGATGACAATGTCATCATCAGTATCATCGTCATCACCATCAACTACAGGCACTGGTTGGTGCGATGGGGAGCGAAGCGGGCTCACATCCACTGATGAGGGTGCATCTGAGACGTGCCTGCGGAAGCCGTTTACTCGAAGTCTTTTGGGCGTTCTTTGTGGGGTAGCAGGCTGTGTTCTTTTCCCCCTGCAGCGTACACAACACACAGTTCATATACTTCTTATATTAAGTGAAATTGATATATTCAAGGTCACAAACAACACAACAATCATACCTCACGGGGCCAGCTGCCAGAGAGCATACATTAGAAATGACTGGAAGACCATTGCTACTGGAGGGGCTGCAAGCTACGGAGAAAGAAAACGGACACATTTTCATACACATACAAGAATGTTATTTCTCACTGTCACTCATGCACAAATAGCAATTTTACTCACCAGCTTGTGAAATGGTGGAGGACCTCAGTGGAGAGGATTCAGCCCTTGCTGCACCCCCTTGTCGGGACTCAGTGTTTAACCTACTCCTTGGGGTAGTGGGAGTGGTGGGGGAGTGGACAGTGGCGGGAGAGTTGACGTGGACAGTCTACCAACAAGAATAACAACAAAAAGAAAACAGAGATACAGATACGTTTTTTAAAATTATTTTCATTTGTTCATTTTCTTAAACCATATCCACTTTCTGCATTAATTAAAATGATGAGACTGGAAACATAATCTTCATCCTAAATCAAAATGAAACAACTCTATCATCATCACCCCCTGCCCCTTAAGTGTCAAATGGAAAGCGCACTGTTTGATGCAGCCGCCGTTTCAGGTCTTCCTGATTCCGTTTAAGAAGCTCATTTTGCCTGGCAAGATTTGCCAGACGCTGCTCTTCCTGACGCCTTCGATCCTCCTCATCCTAGATGAAAAAATTCCCAAAAGCACTATTAATGATGTTTTCACTTCCATTCAATCAGAATTCAATACTACGAGTAAAAGAACTGTTTAATCCAAACAGAAATCTGGTGCTCCATACGGAGGAACTAACAATAGCAGGGAGGAAAAATGTCAGATGATTTTTAACAGACAATGTGTCCTTACTTTTTCTTTTTTCTTCTTTTGCTGTTTTTTATCCTCCTTCTCTCTGTTAAATGTAAATCACAGAGGTAAGGATCCACAACAAGGAGCGAGTTGACACGTGAGGTCTAATTTTGGCAGCTTGATATATTATACAATTATTATTGAGTCTAAATATTGAATTACATTTTTGGGCAAAAGGTGTGGCCGTGTGTTTTAATGGAAATTTGTGACTCACTGTTGTTTATAGGTCTTGCAGTATGAAGGTCGTTCATCGTCAGAGTCCTCGGGCTCCTCCTCTACTTGGCAGCTCCTGGGAGAGCAAATTAGAGAGAGATGGAAAACATCAGCAAAGCAGTATAAGCAGTGATTTGAAGATGATGGTGGCCGAGCAGGTGGAGTTCAGGTAGAACAGTTAAACAAGAGCAGAAAACTGGAGCCTTAAAGATGAAGGAGACACACCATTTGAGCTCTATTACAACGACGCCACAATTCCAGATAACATCTAGTTTCATATCCTGATGTGGTTTTTGTATTCTGAAACCCATCCTATACTTAAATGTAGCATCATTTGCAAAAGAAATTGCAGGGAATTCAGTCAGTCCCCAATAGCTTAATTCAGTCTAGACCTACAAAGCAAGTTCTCCACTGTTGGATTCATGTTTGTGTAATAATTGTGATTCAACAATTTATATTCTGTATCTGTTTATGTTTACTAGTGTGTTAGTAGCTCTAAAATATATATATATTTATAAAAAGCTATGCATAAAATAAAGTTTTACAAACAGATGAGATCTCTTAAATGATGCTACATTTATTTTATTTTTTTCTAGAAATAATACTCCAGAGTCAAGCTGATCCTTAAATCTTGAAATGAACATGAACATCCTTTTCCAGTTACATTTGTTTATTTCATACAGATTATGATTACTGCCAGAGGTTTCCCTTATAAAGTTCTGGTTACCTGAACTGAGGATCAGGGTTCATCCGACAGAACCATTTATTTGGCAGCTTTCTGCAGTCGATCCCATCGGGGAGTTTACGCCAGCGCAAACAGTCATCACACTGCACCCAGTTTTGATCTGGTCGCTTCCTGAGGACACAGACAGAGACATGTATCAGAGCATGTGGGGAGTTAGCATGGATAGACAAATATGCATGTGGAATACAGATTGTGGGTCAGTTCAAAGGTACTAACATGGCATCTTCCACTGGTGTGGTGCTGTTTGGATTTTCTTTGCTCCACCTGTAGCGGATTTCTTTCCAGTACTCCTCCAGTTTGATCCCCAAACTGTTCATGGTTTTCCTGTAGCAAAAATTAGGCAATTTACACCTCTAATAAACAAATAAATAAACCCCAAGAATATGATCAAGATTACATAAGAAACTGAATGCAGAATTGTTGTTATTACCTGTACTTATCTGTCTCATTAAAGCTCTGTTTGTTGTGGGTAGGATCCAAAAAGTCACATTCTATTATCCCAATGACCCCAACCCCTTGGAAGTTGGCCTGTAGAAGGCAAAGATTCATAAGAGACAAACACCAGATGATAACATTTAGAACCCCTTGAAAATGTGATATCGACAGACACACTGACGGTCACAGCAGAAACTCACCTTAAGCTGGCAGCCCACACGTTCGTAGGCTTTGATGAGCCGATTCTTGTGATACATCATAATGCCATAGTGATCTTTGCTTTTGGTGTTATACCCGAAAATGATAGGAACGCGTTTGGTCTAAAATAATCTTTAAGGAAAACCCAAGAGCCGAGATACATGTAAACACTTTGGGAACACACCCATTTGTCCCAACACATTTATATATGCTCAACACATATCAGAAACCTAAGGAGGCACAGCTCTAGAGAACCTGTGATGAAAGGATACCAGGAAAATGGGCTTGTAGTGGTCCTTTCTGACGGAGGCCAGACTCTTAGCAATGAGCTGCGATTTCACTTTTTGACCACGTATGATGATCTGCATCCGCGGCTTCAGGTACAGAACACTGGAATATGCCTACACCCATCAAAAACACAATTATTCATTTATTTACAAAAACAAAGGAAAAGTGGTAAAGCCGGGAGTCAAGAGATTCATTTTTATGATATTTTTTTCACTTGGACACACACAATCAAGAGATTATATACAATAAGATGCATTTACATCATTCACAACAACGAGCTCAGCTTCACTGATTAAACCACAAAAAGAAAAGAAAAATACATTTTGTGTGTTTTTGTGTATAATATGTTAACAAGTGAATGTGTGTGGTAAATTGATGCCTTGCGTAGGCATATTAGTCATAATGATTCTTTTGAGGACAATATTGTTCCTTACCCGCAGTGAGTAAACACTCTGAGGGATGTATGACGTGACCTGTTGAGTAGTGTCACTCATTGCTTCGTAGATATCGGATGGAATTCGAATATCATATTGGTCCTTCGCAAAATCAAACTCTAGTGCATCTGTAGATGTCCTGTTAAGAACATAACATAATGGGCCTCTATAAATGTACATCACTGTACAAATCAGAGGTTTTGACTAGAGCCATAGCACAACACAGTGTAAATTATCTTCTAAAGCTAACTACACCTTAGCTTCTGAAATAAAACATACATCTAAAAATCGGCATGTGTATGTGTGTGTGTGTGTGTGTGTGTGTGGGTGTGGACTATTGACAGACCTGCGGAGATTCCAGATTATGATCCGCGTGCCAGTCTTTCCTGTGGACCAGGGGGGGGTAATGGCATCGAGCTCAGTGAGAAGCTCCGCCTGTGATTTGAAAGGGGAATGTAGGAGGATGTCCTGCAGACAGGTTTTGTGCTCCTCTTTTACAGACAGTAAAAGCTTAAGTTAAGGACAACTTCAAATGGAAACTTAGGACAAACACAAATATGACTGAGATATAATATGCTTCTCTAGAGGCATAACTATAACTAGGCTGTTTTCACATTAACAGACAAAAATTAAAAATGTGTCAGATCAGGGTTTTGTAGAGCGCAGTATTTTAATAATGCCAATAAATCAAGAAGATATTAAGATATAACATTTCATCCATGAGCATGATATGTGAATTAATCCATCAGATAAAGGATATACTTTCCTGTTTTTGTAGGTTCAAAGCAGACAATTGGTACAATTATTTGCTTAGCGTCGATTTTTTTCAGGTAGGTCTGAGAGAGCATCCCCACACATGAAGTGCTGTTCGACTTGGAAAAGACGATGACATCTTTCCCAAGACGCATGGATCCAGACTTGAAGCCGTTGCCATAGATTCCTATTGGTGCTTGACCATTGACAGCAGTCTTATCACTGTACCCAAAACTTAAGGGAGAGAAATGCAAATATTCCTTAATAACGATACGAGCTGCATCATAGTTAAATCACATTCATCATCAAAAATTTGAGTTTTTCCAAATCCTATTAATAATTTTTATTTAAAAAGTTTAGACAGTGGTCATTATCACTACAATAATGGAAGTGATAACGTGACTATGAAGTAGCCATGATACTCTACAGTGAATAACAAATTATTAACAAATGTCAAACATTAAAAATGATGGCGAGTTTTCAAAGATATCATTACTTTTCCAATTCCAAAAATGTTGCAAAAGTGCATGAACTCTCAAAGCTATTTTCAAATTATTTTCCAGAAATACCAAGCAGCAGTGTCTGTACCTGAGCATCTTGTGCATAGCTTCATGGTCCAGTCCATTTCCATTATCCATAAAGCTGAGACACTGTTCTTGTTTGACCACAGTCTTATCAATCCAGAACTGTTTGGCACTGACATCTGGATCGTAGGCATTGTCTTTAAGAAAAAATAAAACATTTTTTGGGGGCATATTAAAGTCACATCAACAGGTTGATTATGTGTTCGACTGGGTTTATAAAGTCACACAATAATTTGCAATGGCTAGTTTATGCGTAGAAATTTTCTCCCTTCAGTAAAAATTTAAACAAGACACAATTGTGTGGAAAAGAAATGTGAATTCATGTTTCATTTGACAGAAATCTGAATGACATCAGACAAAGAGTGAGTGAACCAGATAAAACATCAACAGATAGAACAGATACTTAATATTTTACATTTCACATTCTTTTCAATTTGACATAAATCTGTCCTGGTGAGTACCATTTGCATTTGAATGCATTTAAACATAGCTTGTTTAGATCACAAAAATGTATAGCACATAAGCATAGGATCATCATTTTGTCATCCATGAGTTTCAGTCAAGCAGGTCAACTGGGGACATCAATAGCACGTGGTAAAAGAAAAACAAAAGTAAAACACCCGGTTTCACGTGAACATGAAACCTTAGGATGATGACTCACCTATGAGCTCAGCTATGGCGCTAAAGGGCCCGGTGTGGCTGGTGGAGTTGGTATGAAGAAACTTGGGACAGAGCTGCAAGAGGAGCAAATTATTTACATACATCAGTCTACTCAAATCAACCAATCAACGTGTCTTTAACCTTATTTGAAGTGGCTTTATTACATTATTTATTGCATTAGGGAGATTCATTTAATTGAGGTAATATAGACTGTTAAGGAAGAGAGAGGAGGAGAGAGAGAGAGCTGTGTGCTACTGACACTTTTGTATAATAAATATAATAAACAACGGAACTAAAAGGAAACACACAATTCAACTAATTGGGAAATCGTTTTGCTTTATCCCAACAATATTTCAGGTGGTACAAAGACACACTTTGACTGATGTTTTTAGGTCGGCGATCAAACAGCATAGCACAGCGATATGAAGCTTACGTGTATATATCGTAAATATATTGGGACAAAGTAGCGGGCTCAACCTATCGATAAGACTGAGTACGTTTACAAGAGAGACACAACTAGCTAACCGGAAGTCAACTTCAGCCTTTTATATCGGCTTTACTCCGTGACTAAGAGTGATTTTACAGAGCTGCCACCAATAGTGACAGATTTTATTTTATCTATCGTTAGTTCGTCAATCGCCAACTCTCACTCGTTAGTAAACACAGAAACTGCGACCACGGAGCACCGTGGAGTCTGTACATGCAGTCAACATATCAAAACAGTGTATGCAACCGTATCGCCCACATTAGTGGAATATGTAGGAGAATATTTGCATAGAATATTTGCAACTGTTCACACCAGTAAGACAGTCAAACGTGCTACAATCAGGGGTAAAAGCTGCTCACCGTACTAAGAGGAACACCGCGGTCTGTTTGTGCCGTCGCCATATTTTCATAAGTACGGATACCAGTAGGAGGACGTGAGGGCAAACCAAACGCGCAAGACAGCACTGATTACTGAAAAAATATCAAACAATTCTTCTGTAGTCGTTCATGTTGTGTAATGAAAAACGCCATCTTAGGGGGATACTGACTAATTTCATTGTCCCACTTGTGTTAGTGCAAATATATGTTGATGTTTGTGAGCTCGTTCTTCATTAGCCAATGCTGCCTAAACTCTTAACGCTTTGCGTGTGTTATTGTCCCATTGAATGAAGACGTGCAATTCAATTCAGCACACCAAAGCGTCAATTGGTTCCATTATACAACTTGTACAATGAAAATTGAACAAGGAAGTCAAGAGCCGGAAACAGAGACAGCTCGTCTTCAAAGTAAACAAATAAACTGTCTAAATAATGAACTTAATTCAGAACTGTCATAGGTTTTTTGCAATAAATTTCCAATGAACACTGGAATTACAATAGATTCTTGCGATTCATGTATGTAGCTATTTATCAACGTATTAATATTTGTTTAAGGTTACTTGAAGTTCATGCACGGACCGTAAAATTTACAAATTACGATACTTAAACTGATTTTAAAAAGTTGCAAAAGGCTACAATAAATTATATTCTTTCTTTACAGTGTTTTCTATGGTGATAACTATTTACACATATGTTGAACGTGTCCTATTATCCCACCATTAATGACAGCTCACAGGTTAACACAGACACAAACCCATGTGTTCTCAAATATCTGTAACGTTTGTATTTTTTTATGAAGGGTTTCATAATGCAATTTTTCCCAATCACACCAGATGTGACGTTCCAGATGATAATAAAATAAATGGTAGCTATAACCACAAACATCGTCACATACAGTATTCGGATTTCATGATCTTGGAAGCAAATATAGATTATATACCCAATAGATATCATATAATGAAAACGGTAGTAATGTTTGGTTTGTGCACAACTACAAGCATTTAGGGCAGTTCATTTCAATACCCAAACGATAGACAGGAATGGTGCTGGCATTGGAAGGCTGTGTATAGTGTAAATAAAAGACGACAGAGATCATGGGATAAAAAGGGCTGTGTTGTGACTTTAGTTTCAGCGGTTTCTGTCTGTAGCTTTGTGAAAAAGACAAATGGTCTGCACAGTGCAGTTTCAGCCGAAGAGGGTTTTGCTGCTCTGTTTAGAATGCATTACTGGTTCCTATCCATTATGTGTGTTTGTAAGTTCATTTCCCGATCACTCTATATGCAAATCATTTTTTCTCCCTTTTTGTACATTTATTTGTCCATTGTTCATGGCTTTCATGGGTTTGGGTCATGGCAGCTGGTTAAGCATGGTAATCCAGACTTCTTTCTCTGCAGTCATGTCTTCCGGCTTCCACTGAGGGATTTTCTCGCTCCATTCATAGTATAGAGAACAACATTAATGTGGAACAGACAGGTTCTGTCCTGTGGCGCAAAACATGTTGTAGTGATTATGATGTGACATTGAATATTGTGTGGATGATGTGCAGGAAACACAATGCTTTACCTATAGGCATGTGGTGAAATTGTAACTATAGTGTTTTTATCACAGGTGCTTTACAATTTGCCTCTCATCTCTCTTCTCTCTCTCTCTCATACAGAAACACACACCAATGGCAGCAGGAGAAGAGGGTTCAGTGTTCACTGTCATGCCAGAGGACATCTGAACATGTGTGCAGGAGGAGCCGGTGACTGAACTGCCAACTCCGTGTTTCCTATTATAGGCTTGAGTCCCTGAGCAACGTCCCTCTCATGCAAATGCAGGAAAACAAGCAACTGAAGCTGCAAAGAGGAAGCACAGTACTTACGCTTAATATTTAATTTAATGGAGCTTTTTTCTGTTAATTCAAAACTTGACATCGTCCTTTAAACATCCAAAATAAATTACTTAAACATTCAACACTGTGGAAAAAGAAGACAACAGGCAGTTGTAAAAACTATCAATGATTAACCACAAAGAAAGGCTGATTTCCCTTAAACACCAACATGTATATTACTGAGGTACACCCAATAATATTACAAAGGGGTTTCCTGGTGTACACAAATCTCATTCAGTAATTTACTCATAAAACTCTTAATGTAAATATGTGAGGTCCCATAATGACTCCAATAACGATCAAAGAGAAGGTACTCAGCTGGGTCCTGCAGACATCAAGTCTTTACAATCTCAGAGTCAGACCGACATACAGTACGTATGTTTATACGAGAGAGTGTGGTTAATCAGTTATGTCAAAAGTCAAAAGAACAAAAACAGTACTTAAGAAGGTTCTTCACAGTGAATCTGCTATTTGACGTCAAACAAAATTGTAACTGAAACTATCTCTATTATAAGGTGCATGTCTTATAGTCACAGTAGGTAATAATTTGAGGTTTACATAATTATTTTGTGGTGACGGTTTTTAGTCTAAAATCATGTAAAGCAAAGAGAGTAGATGCTATGACACTTTTCAGTTGAGATGATACACATCACTGAGAGAGAAAGAATTAATACCATATTTTTTTTCCAGATATCCAAAAAGCCCATTGAATTAACTACAAGAAAGACCCTTGGATTTTCCAGTACAGATTCAGTGTGAGAGCACCTCAGAGGTACAAGTATTTATGAAGAAATCAGTTAAAACATTAAAAAAACACTTCCTTTTTTCTAATTCACAATACAACATTATCACTGGTTGTGCCTATTTTAGGTATTCCACTTGTATAGCTGCAGGGCAGAAAGCTTAAGAAGAGGAACTTAGTTCATGAAAGCTTCATGCTTGAGTTTTTAACTTTCCATGGAGTCGAGGAACTCTTCTTCAGTGATGTACTCCAGCTTCCTCAGGACTGCGTCCGAACTGGCTGCTGGGTAGTCTGCTACTGGGCAGTGGGGCATAGGGTCGCTGTAAGGGGGAGGGCCCTGGAAGGAACAGCAAAGGGTGCGAAGGAAAGGCAACAGCTGGGTGATGGAGCGCAGGGAGCGTTCGGTGAGGAGGGGAAACTCCAAATGCTCTGTGGAAGATTCCTCACTCAGCCCATTCAGTGTCTGGAATAAAAGGTCAGGACATCATAATCAGAGTGAGGTGTGGTCATTTCACAAAACAAAACTTGGGTTGTTTTTTTAATCACACTACACTTCCATAGAAACACATTAGCTCTTGGAGTCTAATGCACCAAATAACACGGATATTTATTACATCATCACCAAACACAAAGTGACAATGCATGACAAGGGTCCCATTTACACCTGGTATAAACATGCGATGCGTATGACATCCAATCAGTGTGTTCTCATTATCTTGAGTGTGTCTTGAACTCAATATGAGTTGGCAACAAGACAAGACTCTCTAGGTAAGGTGGTAACTCCTACTACCTGCACCCTTTACAGGCCTTGGTTGAGTTAGCAGGTGGATGCAGAGTTCGGTGACCTTTCAGCTTGTTGGGCACATCAGATTTCTTTTCCTTAAGCATGTGGTCATGCTGTACACACAGAACTTACACCTGGCTAAGATCCGATCGCAATGCGAGCCTGACCACCTCCAAAATTTGGCCTGGCTGATGTGATTTGCACACATTTACATCTCTCATTACCATGCGTTCTTTCCTATCCAGATAATGTATCCAGATAGTATTTTAATGCTGGGTGGAAATGGGAGGTGTCCAAAACAAAAAACAAAAACACAGTTGACTTAAAGTAGGTTAAAACAAGTATTTTCAATGAGCTTAGTATAACTAATAGTAATTCTAAGCATCTCATCAAAATGACCATTGAAGAGTGTACACTTTTAAATGGAAATGACTGCAAGCCTGAATTTTACTCCAATTTTACTCCAGCCCACATACGATCTTACCCCATATCGGTGCTGTATCCCCTCCAGTACTCTGACAACATGGGGTATGCATTCCTGCTCGCCCTCTATCAGCGCAGTCTCCGGGCCATTGTAGCGGGTCACATCCACCTCAGGGACGAATGCCCAGCGATACCTGCACATGGACAGTGACACAGCAAAAGTAAGACAGACAATAACACCCAGACAAAATAACTTATGCAACATCAGAACTAAGACAAAAAAAGACCTAAAATATAAAAAATATCATATTTTTAAATTCTTTGGTTCTAAATTGGGCTCTTACATCTGAAAGAGTGGCATCCTTTCAGGGGGAAAAGCCAGGGAGGTGTCTAGAAACTTGCAGGCTGACAGGTACATGTCCAACTCTGCTTGAGAGAAATTCACTGGTCCATTTCTTTCAAGGGCTCCACGCACCACTTTAGCCAGCCTAGGTGGTACACGAGAATGCAAAAAAGTATTTTGAGTGAGAGCATCAACAGGATGTCAACAAAACAGGAATCTGTTAGTAAAAGAATGAACTCACTTTGAGACGTCTTTATCTACCTGCAGAGCTTTCTCTAGACGTGCAAATATGCGAATCTGAAGAAAAAAAAAAGAAGAAAAAAAAATCCATTGTAATAATTAAAATAGACGCTGATACAGTATTGGCCCAGTGTATAAACCCAGGTTCTTACCAGTTCTGTCACCATGATTGGCCAAAGAGATGTCAGATGCTGGGATGAAATCCGCAACAGGAGAACACGAAACATCAGGAACATCTGGGCTAAAACAGCAGGGCTAGGGTTCATACGCAAAGCCTCCGTGAGACGCTCTGAAAGGAAGAGGGTTTTATAATCGGTAAAGAACACAATCAATCTTAATGTCTCTTTTTTAGTTAGATAAAAACTTAAATAATCATTCAGTAGTGGTAGCAGTACCACACCTTGGATGAGGGGCAGGTAGAGATGATACTGGTCGATTTCTCCACTGAACATGGCAAATGCCTGGCGCTTCAGCAGCATGGGTTTCTGATCTACATTAGCAAACAGTTTCAAGGAGCCACTCTGCATGCCTACATCACAGATAAATAATGGTTTGTAACAGCAAATAATCAAAAACATCTCTACAATTTGACCATGACACTTCCAGAAGAGATATTTTGACTGCACCGGTTAGAAAATAATTTCAATACATGACTTATTTGAATCCTTGGGAAGGTTGAACTTTATTCTCTTTTGTATGAATTGATTATTTTCACAACCATCACTGTACATCCCTTTCCCAACATGTTTCATTCTACTCCAAAATAATAAATGAACCTTCTGTATCACAGATTTGCTCACACCTCTAGAAGACAATTGTATCTTTACGACATCGCAAACATTTCCTAAAGGCTGTACTCACTCATGAGGTCTTTAAACATGGTCTTCTCATGAGTCAGCAGGTGGTCAATAATGGATTTCCAACTATAGAGAACACAGGGAAGTCAAGCAGAGGACAGGAGAAATTGGATGAATTTAACTTCATTTGTGTAATAAAATCAAATACACATGACAGACAAGACAGTTTCATTCTCTCATGAAGATATGGGGTATGTGTCCTTAGCTTTGGCATAGTAATAAACATCTGTAGGATTAAACAGAACCCACACTAAATACGAACTGAGAACACCTAATCCATTTGGGCGACCAATCAAAAACATTCCTTCATTTTCATCCTTCTGTAAGCTCTGGTAATAAAATCCAACGTCTGAACAATTATATGTGTTAGAGCACAATCTGCACGCTCACAATACTTTGGTTTGAGTTTGAATGGATAGAATGTCATTTATTACACAAGGGATCACAAGTTTAACTGTCCTAGACAATATCTAAATAAATCCATCATATTATGCTGTTGGAGCGTTCCAAGGTAGGTTCTGGCTAAACCTCTGTTTATATAAGTTATTATGTCTCTTCTATGTGTGTATATCTTTTCATATTCCAAAAGTTCCTAACTGTAGAAGAGTGGTGCATAATTCTCTTGAATTAAATTCCCATCCAACAGACAAACAAACTAACCTGGGTGCACAGGAGGCATCCATGGTGAAGAAGAGGGGGTCCATGAAGAGCTCAAAGACCTCTTTCTTCCAGGCCCTTTTGGTATAGGCATACCCACTCAGACTGCTCAGCAGCTGAGCACCCGCTTCAAAGCTGGGCATGTTGTAGGCACTAGACGAGACAAAGACATAGTTAGAGGAACTCTTATTAACACTGAAGGGTCCACATCTGCTACTTTGAGATAACAACGCATCAGTACTTACCTGTGGTTCTTCAGGTATGGAAAAACATAGTACATGAGCCGAGAGATGAGAGGAACAGCTTTCTCCTTCTCATCACTGCGGTATACCATGTCCAGAAGTGGTGCCAAGATCTACACAGTGAGAAAGTGCGTTAAACACTACAAACGCACTCATGTAAGTAATGCTCAACATAAATCAAATCACAGAACCCTACCTCAGCCAGGAGTACAAGAGCTTGCACACTGTAAGCCGAGGGAGCTGAGGAGGAAACCATGGTGCTAGCTTGAGCCACTGACTCTGAAAAGGAGAAAAGGAGTGAAAGAATAGTGAGTTCACTTGAGTTCACACACCCATCACTGTCAGTATATGGAATGAAAATTAACCTGAATTTGAATAAACCATCTACATCTGTGCCTCTACCAGTATTACCACTTATCAGCGCTACTTTCAGATGGTACCCGGGGCTATTGCATCACCTGGGCCACTGGGTTTCCATGGATACGGGGACAGGTGTCTACTCTTAGGTCACATTTGAAAAGAAAGTAAAAAATATCAAATCCATCCATGGAATACTAAGGGTAAGTGCACCATAGCCAGAGCAGCATTTCCATGGCAACGGTGGTGATTTGTAATCTCCACTTGGTCCAATCTGGCTGGGGGCTATATTGATCCCCTGTGTTGATTTTCTCGACCAGTAGTCAGGAATTGCAGCTGAGGTCATGCATGCATGTATTTGTGTTAGAGTTATCGAAAGTTACCGCAGTGTTCACCATCCACCTCTGCGTCCTCAGGCTCGGCTGCTTCAGGGCACACCTGTGGCTGAACTTTGACCTCAAGGCTGCGGCTGAGCCAACTGGTCTGCTCCAGAGATGACCCTGCGATCCCACCTACTGCCTCCAGGATTCGCTGAGTGACCTCCTGCATGATAATGTCACCAAAAATTCACATATTTACATGTAATGTAGTTTACATGTCATTCAGTAACCAGGTTACAGTCAGCTTTCTCCAGCGAGGTGATTTCTTAACTGTCATGTAAATGAGAACCCTGGCTTCTGTAACTGGGGATTAGAGAAACCTGATTTCCCCTGTTGATTTCTCCTGCCATGTATAAAGGTAACCAGATTTCTAATTGGCTTTTTACAAATGTGCACATGCATGACACAACAGTGCAGACAAGGAAAGCAGCGGAGTAGACTGGCTGGATGAAAGGAGAGGTCATTACATGCAGCGATGCATCCTTGTATTTTAATTAAGCGTTCGACCACAATTGAAACTAACTCAACGTGGCTTATAGAAATCTAAATAAGTCAGTTTCCGCCCAAGTTGTTAAATTCAGACACTTTACGCTGTGAAGAGGAGCTCTGTTCTTTCTGTCCGCCTGCTGTCTCTCTCGCTGCGTTTCCAGTGTGCTCAGACACAGACACAAAATAAACTGTCTGGAAGCAGCATCTTCTCTCACTCTGATCTGTTATTGACCTGCTACATTTACTATGGTTCAGGTAAATGCATTCCCTGATTACCCATGTAACCTGGTTTCTCTGAATAACTTGGTTACTTAAGTGCATGTAAAACACACTGAATATCAACACAATGCTTCACACGAGCTCTCCCTTGCTATCTCAATCATAACTGTAGCAGTTGAACATGCATCATACCTGCAGGTCTCGAGTATCCTTCTTATTGTCCAGGTTGGGGAGCCTATTAACAAAGTCATTGAGGATTCTGCAAGATAGGAACGATAACTGAATATTATATTTTCCAAAAAGAAGTTAAAAAATGCATACAAGGAAAAATGTTTCGTTATTGTCATAAAAATATATTTTGATGATTGTTTGTCTGATCTGTTGAGTGCAAACATGGACTGCAGTGCATTTATTATACAGATTATTCTGCAATGTAGAGGTGCTACTACCACTAATCAGAGTGTGGAATAAGCAATGAATGTTTACAAACTAACCCCAGCAGCAGGAAATGCCCAGGCGGGGCTAGGTTGAGCTGAACAGACTCCCGCAACAGACTGAGAAGAGGAGCAACGTTTTCCTGCAGAGCCTGAGCTGAAATACTGCACGCAAAAACAGACATTATTACATAAGTGAGTATTTGAGGAATGGCTGTATTAAGCCCTGAGGTTTGGACTTTTGGCACTCTATTCTACTACTTACCTCTGGATGTAGGCGTAGCTGAACTGTAACATGGGGATATCTACCAAGACTGATTTCTAATGGAGAAGAAAAAAGTAGAGAATTGTTTTGAAAATCAGTGAAAAGAAACTTCCAGGATACAAGTTTCGAGCATCTGTGTGTGTGTGTGTGTGAGTGTGTGTGTGTGTGTACCTGGTCTCCTTTGATCTGATGTGGTTTTTTCACCACCTCTTTGACTAACTGTAGGATGGTGTCTGTATGCAAGGTGTTCAGTGATTTCACCAGATCCACAATGGTTAGACGAGCCTCACTGGCCACAGGTAAAACCTAAAAGAAGATAAGAGTGTAAAGATGCCACTCACTAAAGAAAATCAGTGACTTGGATGTGACTGTGCCCTTTCTTTATTTATAGACCCACTGCAGGTCTTACTTTGTTTTTATGTCTCCTTTTACTCTTCCTGCTGCTCCATACTACTCCCTGTGAAGCCATCAGCTGAATCCCATACTGCCCAGTCAGAGGGACCAGGAACTCCAGTATTCGCTGCCGTAGGATCTAAACATGCACACACCGTGAATGGATAAAATTTTCCATAATAATACATGCACGTGGCTGAGCAGGAGAAAATATGTGAGCAAATTAGAGGGTGAACAAACACATACAGCATAAACACCACAGCTACTACAGCATAAATATATTTGTAACACACACCTTGGTGCTTTTAAAATAGACAGAGGTAGAAGTGTGTCTGCTGCTCTGGCCAGAGTCAGATGCCCGCCTCTGAAACTCTTCCCTCATGACCACGCCCCATAACAATGCCATACTACTGAGCATGTCCGGTAGAGCCTCAATCACAGCGTTGCGTGCATTACGGACATCCACAGGATCACAGGCAACCAGGGACTGACAGAGAGAAAGAGAGAAGAAAATGAGCGTTGATATTATCATAGATAAACAATAATAAACAGATAATAAACCTGCGTGTATGTATGCTAACTCCTCACCCTCTTGTTGTCCAGTAGACAATAGTGTGTAATAGTGGTCAGGCCTTCTAGCAGAGTCAGAGGGTAGTCAGGGGCGATGTTCTCCCTCCTACCACTCAGGCTGATCAGAAGACACAATAATGAATCAAATATGTGATATAACCTGGTCCCAGACATTCGCATTTTTATGCACAAGCCCAGAAAATAATGTACCCAAAAAGTTACAGTAAAACCCTGGTGTCAAGCTTTTGGAGTTTTTCTCTATGACAACACATTGGACTAAAGCGTGGGTGCATTTTATTCATTGGAATCTTGTGGTGAAGATGGTGTGTAGTTTATAAGCACTTGGACATGTGATCTAATTCTCTTCACAAACGATGTTTCTGTTGCTCATTTTAATCTACAACAAAATCAAAAACAGCTGTTGGTGATATAGGATCAGGAGGTTTTCAGTCAATGTATAATTTGTCAAGGTTGTGGGAAGAGGAATCTGGTACAGACCAAACACACACACACCTACAGTCCAACTGTAACTGAGAGCCTGCGTTTTTAAGTGGTGCAATCTACCTCTGATTTGTCTTTCCTCCATCATGCTCGTACAGCTTTACCAGCTCGTCCAAGTTCCTGCAGATCTGACTGATGAGCGGAGCCACAATGATGCCTAATGAGCGTCCTAAGTAGGGCAGAGAGGAGCACAGCAGTGACACCCAGTGGGGGTGCATGGCATAGCCGTACTGCGGCTGCAGAGCCCTGGCTGCAGCAGAAACAAACATTCCTTGGGCTGTGATGGGGTGACTTTGGACGTACTGGGCTGCCTTGATGGACTGTTGGAAAAGGACTGCAGTTTGCCACTCACGAGCAAGGGGGGTGCTAGCAGTTGGCGACTCGCGAGGATCCCCTGGCTGGCCAGATGCTCCACCTGACCCAGCTGTTGAGACAACCCCACCAAGCCACACATGGTACTCCAGGACTATGAGAGCCTGAAGGAGTTTGAGTAATTCCATTTGTAAGGGGTATTGTTCCTGCCCCACTCCTGATCCAAGATTCACCAGGCTCTCCTCTGACAGGCCTCCCTGTTCATCCAGGAGCTCCACATTTCTGGGTGGTCCCTTGTCTATTCCCTTCTGGCTGACATACATGGATGCAGAAAGTGTAAGCAGAGCATATTGCTGCACTTTACATCCTGAGAGGAGTCTGCGGATGGACTCCAGACTGGCCCCACTGGCCTCTTGTCCTCGTGCCATGCAGCTAAGCTGGTTCACCATTCGGGTGAGCACCTCCACACTCTTCACCTGAACCTCCCTGTTCCCCTGCAGGTCAAGAGGTCCAAGGCTCAGGTACGAAGGGTAATGAGAGCGCAGGAATCGCAGGCACAGGGACACCAGCAGTTCAATGAGAAGGGATGGAGGCACAGAGGGGGAGGAGGAGGGGGAAAGCAGGCAGCCGTAGAAGCCTTTGCCATCCTGAGCCTGTTGATGTCGCTGTAACAGATTAGAAACCAGGTTTAAATGTGCAGCAGAGCTCGTGTCCAGAGAGGTGGAGGAGAGAGCATCCACCAGAGGGCACTCAGCACTGCTCCTCAGCAGGCTGTCTAGCAGTGCCAGGCCTTGGAGCAGATGGCGCCAGCCGCCCGCCACAGGATACAGCAGTACATGTCGGAACAGAGAGTCGATGGCCTCTCTCTTCTCACGCTCCTGTTTTAACAGGCGAGACCTGGCCATGGCCTCCAGCTCTAAATCCTCTTCATCTTCACTTGACAGTGAATCGGAAGCCTGTGTGTGCTCAGACTCTACCCTCCTCAGGCCATTGACCACGCCTCCTTCCTCAATGCTGCGGTATGGAGCGGAGCCAGAGCTGGAGTTCTCTGTGGATACCTGGGCACCACTGGTGTCAGCTGACTCTGTGTGTTCACTCTCCGCCTCCTCCTCATCCTCCGCTCTATCCTCCTCCTCTTCTGTCTCTTCGCTCTCACTCCTTGACAGCACTAAAGAGTCAAGTGGCTTGACCAGCTCTGGACCGCTGTCTAACTCTGCCCACAGGGATTCCCGGTCCACAATGTTGGTGAGATTTAAGGTGGTGACCTCTGTTGCCATGGCATCCGCAGATGTCCCAGATGTTTTGGTGGAACTTCGACTTCTGCTGCTTAGAACCTTCAGGTTACCTTTAAAGCAAAAGGTATATCAGCTTAATAAAGCATACAGCCAACCTAAAAAAGTTGATTCTGAAACTCACATTTAATTCACTCATAAAACATACATACTGCGGATACATAGACTTACCAGCGGTGAGATTTTGTTTGATGCTGTGAATAGAACAGCGCTGGGTGGAGGGATGAAGCAGCAACAACAGAATAGGCTCCAAGATTCGAATCACGTCACTGAGGGACAGAGCCCTGACCAGCCAGCACTGAGCCGCTGCACGTATTGAACCATCGGTGCAGCTCAGGCTGTCCACCACAACACACAGAGACCTGAGAGAGACACACATTTCAAAAGCATTTGGACAGTTGTTAGAGAACAAATATGCAACCGCTGTCAGAATCAAGTGCTACTGCTTCAATTAAGGTTTCACTCGTCACACTGAGGGACACTTGCATAAAGTTTTCTCAGCTTTGTTGTGCTAGTTCCCACTTTGCCTCCTTGAGCAGCAGGTTAATCCACTATCAGAGCAGCACTGACCCACATGTAGGAGGTGTGAACTACATAAACAACATAAGACAAGTGTTGAGACGAAATATAAAGTCTTCAGGAATGACAAAGACTCAGTATATATATTAACAGACACTACCCTCCATTTGTCTTAAATGTATCCCACTTTTCAACTGCGCACTAACCGGTCAAAGGAGCGATTGAGAGACATGGTCCTATTGGACTGGATCTCCCGGGTCAGGTGCCATAACACTGTGAAACGGTGCAGAGCTTCCAGTCTAACAGCCTGGGGCAGAAAAACACAAGGCAAAACAATTAGCTTATTTGCTCAACTGATTACATTTCCAAGTCGGTCTGTTTGCGCGTCCCAGTTAAACTGACACATCTAGAGGATGCTGGGAAAAAATGTAAAAGTGAGAACAACTTGTGGTTCAGTGAGTGCAGACATACACACCTTGTCTTTGTGCATCAGCGCCTGACAGATGATGTCTTCACAGATTGATGATGATGGGGCCAAACAGTGAAGCCTGTAAAAGAGTTCCACACAGGAAATGTGCTGCTCTCTCCGCTCCATGTCCAGCTGGCTCCACAGTACCTGGGACACCCTCTGGGTAACAGCACAGAATCACAAAATCTTAAAATACCACATTTATATGACAGCTCTGAGTGATTCAGACATTTTGATTATCTTACCTGATAAAAATCTGTGCCCTCCTCTATGGCCCGTAGCACAGCTGGGTAGATGGGAGGCACAGTGACCATCTGCAGTCGCCCACTCAGAGGGTTAGAGTCAGAGGTCTGGTAGCGTCTGTGCTTGTCCTGGATGACCAGTGCCAAGGACTGGGAGTGGTTGATAAGTTCCAACAGGGAGGCCACTGCTGTGTGTTGGATGTTATAGTCCCTGGACAGGCAGCACAGCGTCATCAAGGACCTCAGCCATACTGGCAGGCTGTCCACGTCACTGCCTAAGGAAAACAACAACATATTAATTACTTTTTTGTGGGTTAAAGCATGTAGATGACAGTCATATTAAGTCAGCTGCATGAATACAACCCATCTGTGAGCTGACCTGTGTGGCCAAACATGTCTGTGTGGAGAGCCAGAGTCTCCTCTTCACTTAGGTAGACAGGGAAGGTGGTGCACTCCAGCAACAGGTGGCAGGTGGCGGTGAAGGCCTGTCGACAGGCCTCAGAGATCTCTGCCCTGCCTCTGGGCATGAAGCCTGCCGCCCAGTCCAGACATCCTAACTTCCCACGTTCCTTTTTCTTTTCCACTGGGGCCGCTGAGAGCTGGGCGTCAGCTGTATGGCGAGGTTTAAGTTTGTTTGGAGTGAACAGTCCAGTCAGTTTGTCTTTAATTTCACGTCCGCCTATGCTCATCAACAAAGTCTTCTGATCCACAGAGGCATCAGTTAGGTCAGGCTGGGGTGCTTCCTCAGGTCCCCTGATGTCCTCCACCTGCACGAGCAGGTATCTGAAACACGACAGGGGTGAAAAGATTTAGAGATCACTGTTCGCCCACAGAGAGGTCCATTCATATTGCAACTAATGTGACAGTGACGCAGTAGTTTACCTTGTGGTTATGAAGGACAGTATATCCTGCAGACACGAGGTCATTGTGTCTACACTGCCTCCCTTCCTCCACACTCCTTCACCTTCTTTGCAAATTCCATTCCCCTCAGCCCCCATCCCTGGTGGGAGATGCTGCTCTGACGGTGAGGCACTGATCCCCAATCCGCTGTCCTCAGACCTGAGCGCTGGGTAAATACCATTTGCAGGCTCTGCCTCATCAACTCCATCTCTGTTCAGCTCTTCATCTCCATGGTGACCATTAACCTGATCAACGCTGCCATCCTTCTCTCCCTCCTTTTCAACCTCCTAGATAAAGCACATTTTTTTTGGTGAGGCACAGTCAAACATTAAAAATATTTTAAAATAAATTGGTACAAATGAATAAAATGTCTAACCTGCACTTCTTTGCCTTCCTCGTCTGGTGTCTGTAAGTCGCTCTCTTCCGTGTGAGCCCCTGCCTCAATGTCTAAGTAAGCCACAGGCATTTGGATCTTACTGAGGACCTTGAAGCAGGCACGCAGGCTGTGTGTGACATCCTCCAGGCTAATGGAGTCCATGTGGCTGCGCAAGGTCCGCAGCATGATACCCAGCATCTCTGGGAGGAACTGGAACTGGATGTCAGCATGGAGCTCCTGCGGATAAAAACAAACAGGTAGAACATATTGTTTCTGTACTAAAAAAAAATTCAGGTTTGTATTTGTTTGTTTTGTTTTGGAGCCGACTAGCAGAGGGATGCAGTTTTGCTCAGTAAGAGAAAACAACCAAAGAAGAGTTCAGTCTCTTGCCCAATATGGACATGAGGAACTGGGGATCGAACCAACATCCACAGGACCAACCTGTGGTCAGTGGATGTCGTGTTCTACCTCCTGAACCAGAGCCACTAAATTATTATCTGTTGTACTGGGTCTAAAACACACACCCCTCTGTCTTTTTCTGGTCTTAGTTTTACTGCCACCAACTTTGTTATACAAGGAAGGGAACTACTGATGTGCAGGCGTGTGTGTGCGCGCATGTGTGTTGTTTACCAGAGGAAGAACATCAAGCAGGAAAATGATGAGAGTGCACATCTCTGTAACAGAGGGAGGAGGATGACTGCGGTCCTGTAGAGGAGGTGTTGGTGGGTCATCTTTGCCACTAAAGAGAAAGAATTGAATAAAATTATCCTGTCTTGAGGATAAACAAAGAAAAGCACATAGGCAGTTTCTGTCACCACTAAATTCTGCATATTCAACACCTGGCAGACCTAGGTTTTAGAGATAAACATGCAGTCAAACTTTCTGTCAGTCAACCCCGTCGTACCTGAGAGAAGTGCAGAAGCGTCGCATCATGTACTCCCACAGGTATTCACTGTTCATGGAACTGGCGAGCATATTCACCGTCTTTATGATATCTGATGCATTCTTGTTCTCTTTTATCTTGCTGTTTAGGAAAACAAAGCAAAATCACCATCTGTTTCTGTGTTCACTTGGTTGCCATTTTGTCACATGTTCAGTGAAATATGTATTCAATAGTGAACGCCATCACATCTGTGTTATCATCTATGACTCTCACCTGGCTAGCTGGTTGCCTGAGAGCCCTGAGCTGGTGATGGTGTCCTCGCCCAGCATCTCTCGACAGTAGCTGTAGAAAGCTCGGACCACCTCCAACAACACACTGCTCAAAACAGCTGGACCTGAGCAGAAACATCATCATTACAACAGTGAAACAAGCTTAGAGTAAGGCCGAGACATTGACAAAGAGAGGTGGATCAAGTAATACCAACCGATCTCCGGTTTATCCAGCAGGCTGATGATGATGCGAAAGGGCCTGAGGTATCCAATCACAGTCTCTGGGTCACTCTCCACATCCTTCTGTTTGAGGATGTTAATCAGAGCCTGAAGTCACAGAAATGAGCAGATGAGAATGAGAGAAAAAAGAGCCAAACATACATTAGTACTCTGTTCAAATAGACACACCTGACCAAGACGTTACATGTGAATTAAGGCTCCTATCATTTACTGTAGTTGCAAAGTAACTCTTTTCACTCAGAAACGTATTATTTAAAACCTTTAAAGGAATTGTTTAGTTTAGACATTTGTTTTATATAGGACATATTTGTGTAAAACAGCTTATTTGATTTTTTTTTATTATTTATTTTTTTTATTGTCTTCTTATGTGGTCTGCTGGTTGCCTGAAACCTCACAGTTACTGCTCCTGGCCAAGAAACAGTCTTACACATAAACACTGTAAACCCACTAGACACTAAGCTTTAGTGGTGCTTGTAGATAGTTTTAGTTACCTCAGGTCACAGGTAGGCTAGCTGCCCCCCCCATTTCCAGTCATTATGCTATGCTAAGCTAAGCTAAGCTAACCGGCCAACTGTACCTTAATAATTACCGTACCAACATGAGAGTGATATTGATTTTCTTATCCAACTCTGAGCAAGAACATGAATAAGCATATTTCCCCAAATGTCAACATTGACAAATCAGGTTATAATAAAAAACATATACATACAGTATATTTATGTATTTTTACGGGTTTGGTGCTTGTGTGCTAGAATATGAGTGAGTTACCTGTACAAGGAAATCTCTAGAGTAGGTGTTGAAGTAGTACGATGTATGTTCCTCTATGGTGGTGGAGAGGGTGGGGTGTGGTGCCACCATTTCTCCTTTTGTGTCTGTGCCTGAAAATAACATACATACACATGAGGACCAACATTAGCAAGTGATACATGATGATTGTGTGATACACACGATTCATCAGTAAAGTGAGCACCTAGGAGCCAGGCGTAGAGGCGTCTGTTAAGGGACATGTCTCTGCGGAGCAGTGTGAGGGAAGCTGCGGACACCACAGTGATCATGTCCTCCACACGCAAAGCAATACAAGTCTCCGCTGGGTCCTAAACCAACAACACAAACAGTGACCGACAGTAAGCTGAGGCACAACAGGAAAGAATGGCAGAGTAATTTTACGACAGTGGTAAAGTTCAATGGAAAAGAGTCAGAAAACAAGACAGTTATACACAATATTTTCATTAAAAAAATGTTAAGCTATTGACTATATCTGACATATATTACACACAGTGATCTAACTAAGACTCGGTTAAAGAAGATTTTCACATTTTCCATCACTAAGTGTATCTTTTCCATGACAATCCTCGGGTGTACAACATATTCTGTGTTTCGAACAGCAGCAAAGGGTTTTGTTGGGCCTCAGTCCATTCAAATGGTAGAGACCACAAGTTCTTTTGTTCTACACACAATGGAGGCCATTTGAACCCAGTCCCCCAGAATCCTTTACCTTTCACACCTTGCCAGAAAAACAAGAGAGAAGGGTGTATATGTGTGAACCTACCAGGCATGTGGCAAAGGGGAAGAAGAAGAGCAGGATTTCAAGCATGTTCCTCTGCACCAGGACGTTTGAATCTTGCAGAGAAAGACACGCCGACTTCACCTGGACACAGAAAGAAGCCGAGAAGTTCAGGCACATGACAAAAGGTGGTGATGGAGCAAACTGTAGAACTAAACGGAAACATGATTGCAATCAGTCCATAATACAAAAATATCCCCATGAGAGTAGATTTTGATTATTAAATGTGTTTCATGTCACATGTGAGCAGTGAGACAAACACAAACACTCACCACTAGGGGGTGGTCGTAGCCTAGCATGTGCGTCTGCTGGTGCAGGGACACCATGCGGTCAAAATGTGTGACAATGAAGACTGAGGCGGGCAGCCGCACCATGGGGCTCACCACCATACTGCCCCATAGTGCACCGTAAAAGACCTGCTGACCCACCAGCAGTGACAACTTGAGCAGCAACGCATCAGTCCTGGATAGAGAGAGAGAGAGAGAGAGAGAGAGAGAGAGAGAGAGAGAGGACAAAATGGAGAGAGAACTCACTGACATGTGTTCAACAACATATCGACTAATAAATCTATATTTTCTGACAATAAGAAAGATATTCTTCAGGCTTATCCTTTAAATTTAAAAACAAGAACAAAAGAAAGGTTTGACATCATTTCTGTCTTTTTTTCCTGACAAAAAGAAGTGGTGTGTACCTGTCGTAGACCTCCAGTCCCTCCTCCAGGCCTGGCAGGAGTCCTGTTATGAAGGCCTGAAGACTGGGCAGCAAAGCCCTCTGCAGCGGGAGATAGTAACGTTCATACAGAGTCAGCAGCACAGGCTTCACTGCCATGGCTGCATGGCCCAACAGCGGGAACAATCCTGAGCTAAAAACCAGATAGACACACAGGTCATAAAAACACCCCACTTATAATCAGGCCAGCACAATCCTTGAAGCAGTAAAAGATTGAAGCTATTTTTTTTTCCACCTGTAAATGAACAGATCCTTGGCCAGCCATTTTGTTCCAATGATTTTGAAGATGACCTCATAGGTCTCAAGAGCCTTGAGGTGTACGCCGCTGGGCAGGGCCGGGTGTAGGCACTGTGCCAGACGCTTCCCTATGATCAGCCTCTTGGGTAGGAGTGAGTAACGGAGGTTACTCTGCAGGGCCTGACAGAAAGAGAGAGACAATGAGGAGAGAGTGGATCGCCCATCAACCAAAGAGCTAATGCACCGAGAGACAATTTAGCAAAACCATAGAACAAATAAAATAAAGCCAAAAGACACACTGGATGAACAGGATTTTGTGCATAACATGAAATTTTTATCTCCCTCATCTTCTCTGTGTACTTTAAGGACTAATTTTTGTGCATCAACACACAAAGACACTCCAAAGTAAATATATGCCCCAAATAAATGGCCAGAAGACTTGAGCAATAAAGCTGTATAACACAGAGAGTCAAGATGAGAGAGAAGAACTTCCTCATAACTACAGAGAACTCAAACACACATAGCAGCTGTGAAACTCACACCTGCAAAATATAGATACAGAAAAAGGAAATACTGATGTGAATTCAGTGAATTCATTAACAGCTACAGTATTTCGGGTCATCTTAGTTCACCATACCGTACCTTATTGAGCTTTCCCAGGGAGGAGATAAGATCTGCCCACTCACTCGAAGACTCAAAGTTTCGCAGCGCTTTCTCAATGACTGCCGCATAGCTACGGTATCGGTAGTCATTCTGCAGCTCTAACTCCTCAGGATCCATATTATATCAGTCTGATCCCAGCATGTTCAGCACAACGTGTCTGGAGAAGAGGCGAAACAAATGAGAGGTTTTGAGGAAACAAACAGCGAGTTTATCAAGCTCAAAAGAGTTCTGCGAAAGTATCTGTCTGTCTGCAACCTGCTGGATTTCCCTCTGAGGCTTGTTTATAGCAAATAAAATTAGCCAATTTAGTTCTGTTCACTGACATACACAAGCTCCAGGGCGAAAGGAGACAAATGTCCTCATTCATGAATGGTCAGTGTTTGTCTGATTGACCTGTCTCTCAGTCTGAGGAGGGAGGAGTCCTCACACAAACTCTGTATGCACTTCTAGAGAAAAACAAGTTATGGACTGGGTACAAACATACACAGGGATACAGTTTGTTTACGTCGTCTACACAGTGAAACTTGAAGCCTCAGTTGAGAATGAATTGAAAAAACAGTCACAAATTATGACCTTATAAAGCTGTTATAACAAAGATGTCAGGAAAAAGTGGCCTTTTTACACATCCACAGCAGAGACAGACCAACATAACCATTTGTTTGGAATTGTGTTTCTTGCCAAATGCTGAATCCAGTAGTCACCCTCCTTGTCCTCTCAAGGGAAATATCTGGCTCTTTAGCTGCGAAATGTTCCACTAATGTTCACCATCTACTTCTCTCTGCTCATTGGTAATGTGCAGGTAGGCTTCACTGGTTTTATCAGAGCTTTTTTTGTTGGAAACATCTGCCTGCTGCAGCTGGAAATGACAGTGATGAGAGTGGTGAGCCAAAAAGTAAAGTTGCGGCCCATAAAACCAAAAGAAAGGAGTTAAAATATGCTTAAAAACTCGGTTCTGACCTGCTGCTAATTCTGCGGGTTCATCACTACAAGCAACCACTTTGACATTAGATTTAGTCATTTAATCCTTTGTTTATATAATAATGTTGATTTATGCAGATTTAAGAGGGTCCTGTGGAAGAACTAAGACATGGGAAGGATCTAATTTTAGGCTACACTAGCAAAAAATAGTAGTAGCTTTCTTTCTTTCAAGCACATGGCAAAGGCGGTGGTGTGAGAGCGTGAGTGTGTGCATGTGTGTGCATGTTGTGTATTTGAATACAGCTAGAGATGGGTGGGGGGGTAGGATGGCAGGATTAGAGGAGCACAGACATCTGGACTCCCCGTGGCTGAGCTGATGGAGCTTTACCATCGTGGACAAGCCTGGCGACACGTGCTCAGGTTGGCAGCGCGTTAGTGCTGAAACAAACAGGTGACTCTTCAGAAAAATGATCAATGATAATTTAATAACTGACTACTCTTTTACCCAGCAGCTGCTGGTTAAACTTTTGAAAATGTGATGGTTTGCTGATTTAAATCTCTACAAAGTAAATACTGTGGGTTCTTTGACACTTGAATGAAAATAAGCAATTTAAGGACACTAGTTTAGCCTCTGATAACTTGTGATGGGCAGATCTGCAGTACAATAATAAAGTAAAAAAAGAAATTAAGTAAAAACCTAACCCAGCTCTAGACCTGTTGGAATAGGATGGAGAAAGAGGTTGTTTGGCGGTTTGTTTCTTGTGAAGACAAAACTGTATAGTGAGACAGTCAGCAAGTGAGAGAAAACTGGGGTCATAATAAGTAAAAAGAGTGAACAACAAACTGCCAAGTGATGAAGAGTGATGGAGAGAGCATCTCTCCTCTCATCTCCTGAGTGGACCGTGCAAACTGTCAGCAAGTAAACCTCATCAGTGATTCCCAAACTCCTTCCATGAACCAATGACACTGTGGTACCTTACTAAAGATGCAAATATTCAAATATGAACCCAGGGTTGCCACCATGGAGCCAAACCAACCCTTTTAGTTACATTTAGTTATCAACTAGTGACGACATTTTACATTTGAAAAATGCATTTGTTGCCATCTTGTAAATGTAACTGTGTCACCAGTGCAATATTTAATTAATAAAATAATTTAACTGTATATAATTATGTGATATGTGTCACAATCAACCTTGTTTAAAGACGTCAATTTCCTTTGCTTACATGCAGCCATTTCTGGTATCATTTACATTGAGACCTTTCATCACGTTGTACAAACCGTGCTTAGAAGTGATCAAATTGCTGAAATATAAACCCTTCTTACCAATGAAAGCGACATGCGGGACTCGTGACCTCAGCATTTGTAAGCCCTGGCTACCACCCTGTCAATGGTGGATTAAACTTTCCATTGTGCTTTTCCCCCCAGTGACAGCTTTGATATTAATATTTCAGTACTTGAAGACAGCATGTGAAAGCTGAATCCGTCTAAATGGCAACTATCCTTTCATTAAGTGATCGAATCCTACACAGATCTTACTCAGATGTTTCGATGCACACAGACCACAATTCTTCTTGCAAAAAGACAACCAAGCAAATGAGGATCCTAAACACCCTGCTTAGTCACAGGTGACAGCTTGATAATCAAATTATGTTGGCCTAGCAGAACTGTGTACATTCACACTTCCCCATTGTATGCATCAGCAAAACACCAAGTGCAATAAAAAAAAAAAAAAAAAAAAAAAAAAAAAAAAGAAGAACTATGCATTTCTACAGGCTGCTGCTGAGCAGAGGAGTGTGTGCTTTGAGGGTGGACACTATGGCACACAACAAGCCCAGCTGTGGACTGTGTCACCTGACTGACACCACCACTACAACAGGCTTTAATGTGACGTGTTGTGAGATTGCACACGAGCAGACACTGCATGCAACATAAACTGAGGCCAAGGAAGCAGTTGGCTGCTGCATCTTAAATGGCCTGTGATTATACTGTAGCATCAGTGGAGTCTACTGCTCAGTATTATGTAACTGCACGACCTCAGACCACAGGCTGGATGATAACATCTCTGCTTAAAAGACTAGATATTTCCACTGTAGTGATATATGCTTGTGTACAGCTAGCTAGCTTATTTAACCAATACTGCAATTGAATTATTCGAAGATATAGCCAGCTGGCTATTAATAACGTAACTTTACACACATTTAAATGGCACGGTTTCATTTTTTTTTTATTTTTAAATGAAGACAGCATGTGCCGATTGGAAAAACAGCACCGCCGTAAACAAAAATTAGCCAGATATCAGGTGCATCAATGACTCACCAACTGCGAAACGAGCCCAGGACGAACCGGAACACACTTGCTTCAAAGCAGCACGACTCCAACAAGTCCGGTCCTCATGGTGAATATCCCACGCTACCGTGGCCCGAAGAAAGGTGGTGGCAAACCGGTAATTTGTTCTGAGGATGCGTGTATATGTGTGTGGTCCGCAACCATCGCCAGAGTACCAGGGCTGATGATAGTCACAACCAACGGGGCGGGATCCTCAAACTCAGCTGATACAGAGACTTGCGCGGACGCGCGGTTCACTTCCGCCCAGAGAAGGGGTGGGGCGGGGGTATTTTGAAGAGTAAAGGAGATGTTTGTTTTTAAACTGTCATTAAGAAGTGAACACACGACGAACTTTTACTTAATTCTCGCCCGGAGCAAAAAGAAACCAGTTTCTCTCCGTGCAGCTTTAAAAATTAGATGTAGACTTTACTGTGAACTCACTGCCCTCCGGCTTTGGTATAGTCCAGGATGTGCAATGTTTACAAACCTCTCACCTCACCGTCAGATATTTTTTGACAATGACCACAATGTACTGGTACCATACAGTCCATACAGTTTTTTTTTTATTGTTACTGTAAATAAAGTTGTCAGAAAAAATATATGTATTTAAGTGGTTATTGTTATATAATATAGAACTAGACCACGATCATTTAGATACAACGAAAATAGGCAATATAGCCCCTTTCATAGCCTTAAAAGCACAGGTGCAATAAATAATACAAACTGTAATTTTTGGGGCTGATGCTGGTATCAATATCTGAGGGTTCAGAAATTCTGTAGTGGAAGAAGTACTCTGATCCCATACTTGAGTTAATGTAAAGATATTTAATTATAAGTAAAAGTCCTGCATCCAAAATCTTATTTAAATCTACAAGCATTAAAACCAAAACATACTTTGCTGCTCCGAGTACTCATGGAGCACAATTACTCCTGTCAGTCCTCTTATTGGACTATTATTTCATACATTAGTGTGTGAGCAGCCTTACTGTTCTAGTTGACTGGTGGAATCAGCTTTAACTATTTTATATGCTGCTGGGTAGTTTAACCAACTGAAATGCATTGTATTACAAGTCAACAATATGTATGTAAAATCATATTCTGCACGGTAATTTAGCTATATCCATCAGATAAAGGTTGTGGAGTATTCCAATAAACATGTAACACAACTACCAACAGTATCTGCATCTGAACAAGCTCTTTCTTAAAAATAATGTCCATGTGTTGCAGAACCAACCTGGCAGATCTCCCTTTCACTACAGCATGGTGGGCATTCATTTTCATCTTAATTACCTATAACTTATTCGGTTAGACCCTGTAATTGCTTGTATGTGCAGGCTTATGTCTGTAGATGGAGCTCCTGCACATGCAAACATTTCTGAGCCTGTCCATACTATAATAATAATCAGGGTGATCTTACATATACAGTATAACAGAAAAGGTGGCGCTATAGCAACATGAACATTTTAAATGGTTGTGTGTGACTCAACTGATTGTTTTCATCAGTGTACAAAGCTCTAACCTTCACAGAATCAGAAAAATTCTCAAAAAAAAATGGCATTGACCAAGGATATGCATTCAGATTTAAAAATGTGTTGGACTGCGCAACCTTCATATGGCATCTGAGTATTTTCTAGTTATTTGATCAATTATTTGCACTTAAACAAGCTCATTTCCTGTCTGGACAATTCAGGTTTACATGTAACACAAACACTAGATAACTATCCCAAGGATAGTGTTTGTGAGATCAGCTAACTCAATGATAGCCAGCACTATATGACACAAGCTGGGAGGTCTGGTGATGTGTGTATACAGTACACATGAAGAGTGCTGTGGAACAGGACACTGGTGTTTCTAATCGGCCACAACTACTAAACAATGAGTTTATTATAGCGTCAGCCTAGGGGGTGGTTTTCCCCCTGTTTGTCTGTTTGTTTGTCAGTTAAAGAGATTCTGTATCTCAAAAACTGGTCAGCTGATTTCAGTGACAATTAATGGAAAGTTGTACTTTTTGTCATGGTTTGCTATGGCAGACACTTTTTGTTAGTTTTGTTTTGGACTTTTGCACTTCCTGTTTTATTTTGTAATTAGGTTCCTTGTTTGTCTCAGTGTTTTTGCTTCTTGTCGTGGTCTTGTTTCTGTGTAGTGATTGTCTGCCCCGCCCTGATGTGTTTCACCTGTGTGCAATCACCTTGCCTCCTGTGTCTATATAGTCTTTGTGCTCCCCTTTGTCTGTGTTGGTTCGTCAGTTTTGTTCTGGGTTTGTTCATGTCACGTTCACGTTTGTTAATAAACCTGTCTGAACCGTTCTCCCAAGAGTTGGTTGCATTTTGGTCCTACTTACCACTGACCCTTGACACTTTTGTTCAATAAAGAACAAATGAAAGTTTTTCATTTGTTTTTTTTTGATTTTCTACACCATAACCTACAATCCATTTCTGAATTCTTGTAAGCATTGCCTTGTGCCATAATTCTTAGAGGAACTGAGCAATTTTAATCAAATTTATATGACTAATTAGGACAACTTCAGACAGAGGGGAAAACGTTCTAAATCACCTGATGTAGAACATGGCTGATTTACAGATGATATTATATTTCTATGAGCTGCAGATGACTGCCTGTGGAAGAGTTTTTCACCGGATGTTATATCTAACATGGGTCTTACACATAGATTGTTAGTACTAACAACAAAGTTGGGTGACACAAAACATAAAGGTGCTTTCCTGTACATAAACCCCTATTATTATGAAGTTTGCCCATAAATAGCCTTGTGAGGATTCATACTGAATAGTAGTCACAGTCATAACTTTCCTATGTACCTTCCAAAGGTAATTAATAATAGTATTTATTACCAATAATAATCAAGCTCCCACCTCACTGAGAAAAGAAGGAAATGGTAAGCATTAACTTGAAGTTATCCTGCACCAAATCTTTCCCTTTCCCCATTTCCTCTTTTATTTTGTTATGATAGCCTACCTGTGCACACAAGACGTAGGCTACTTGTTAATGAGTCTAATCTCTTCTCTAAAATGTATTAACGTTGTAACAATACAATACAGTTTTGTACAACATAGTATTCTAAAATACAATATAGTATTAAACAATACCATATATTTGAACATTTGAGGGCACGATGATCTAAAGTTAGGTGTAAATATAATCAAGTGAGCTTTCCAGGCGAAAGTAAAAGAGCAGCACGAAGCGAAAAGGTAAAAATAACCAGGTAATTCACTTCTGCTTCCAGCTCAGGTCGTCCGTGCTCACACCACGGCAGCTGCCATATATTTCTGAGCGACCGATCACTGTCGCATAACAAATACGCATTACATGCGCGCAAGGTTTAGTGGGAAATGTGGTTTTTCTAATGGAAATGGAAATTTCCAAGATATCAGTCAGTGGAAATTTACAGTCTCCCTCCTTCTGTAGTATGCAGAACCGTGTCTGCCTTGCAAGATGTTTTGTTGGAGGTCAACCATGATAACAAATCTCTCATCTGATCGTTAGAAAATCACTATTATTTTGACGATTATGGTTATACTGTATGTATGTATGTATGTATGTATGTATGTATGTATGCAATATTAATAGTGGTGGTAGTACAACAGTGTCATTCATTTATGTAGCCTACCTGACACACACACACACACACACACACACACACACACACACGCACACACACACACACACACACACACACACACACACACATCAGGTAGTCAGGTGGACCTTGCACTTTAAAGAGTATGTGCAGTAAGGATCCCTATTTTCTTTTGACTTTCCTCTTCCTTTCTTCACCTACCTCACTTCCTTTCCTTCCTTATCACCGATTGGCTCTTGTTTTCTCATCCTACACCCCTCATTTACCTGATAAAGTTCACCTGGGTACGACAAGACTATTTAAGGGCTTCACTCCACTCAATCACTCTCTTTTCACCTCACATGGGGCGGTCTCTGGTAAGAAGTTTGTGACACTCTAGTTCCTATAATTTGTTTGTTAGTCTCACTTATCCTTATTCGTCCTTATTTCTCTAATTAGTATACTAGACTTTTTTGATTTGTTGTGCTAATTTTCTTTTCTTTATCCTTTCAGAACCTGTAGTCCATGTGTCTTCCTCTTTCATGTTAAAATAATGAACTGAGAATAAACCTTTGTTTGATTGGATAAATGTTTAATGGCCTTCGTTTATTCATCCTGCATCCTGACCCGAAGCCCATGGTGATAGTTAAATCAATTCTGAACCTCCTACTTAACAGTATGATTACAATAGCCCATATAACAGAATATTGTGCAACATTTTGTGACGCATGCGCACATTAGCAAGCTGAAATATTTAGTTGGGGGGTCTCAATGTGAAGCCCCACACCATACCTGCATATCTAGTTTGTGTAAATACAGTAGGCTACGTATTTCATGGGCTCATTCTGCATGCAAAGTTTTGCTGCCTGATCAGAATTGGAGATGTGCATTTCTCCCATATTTCATATAATATGATTATTATTGTAGAGTGACCTCATCTTAACCCTGAGAGACAGCATTATGTTGAAACCTCATACAATTATGTCACAATAGCTTAAACACTGATGGTAGTTGGTTGAGCGGTTAGTTCCCTGCTATTGTGCTAAAATGACAACCATTTCCTCTGGATCACTATTATGCTTGCCAATGAATAGCTTCATCTGTGCCAGATCACTTGTTAAACAAAAACATGTCAAGTTTGCGCGACTTTATCTCTTATGGGCATCATCATTGGCACACGGGATGAAAATCCATTCAAGTGAGGCTTAAGAAACAAAACACCGTAATTCGAAACTGTTCTCATCAAAAATCCGATTGGAAGTTTTGCAGCAGCTTGGAGACATTACAGCTATTACTACTGGCTAATTAGCCACATTGATACCTATTTATGGTTGCATGTTGGGGAGGATTGGCTCATCTCAAGTGTATATATATTTTTGTTTGCTATAAGGAGTGCTTGTGGGTTAAAGTTGGACACTCTCTCCAATTATCACCAAATATCTATATACAAATGTCATCTTCAGTTGAGTAATGTTAAAAAGAGCTGTCATTAATATCCATCAGTTCGATATAATTTATAAGTGCCATAAATGTGGTGTTAGGTTAAAAGAAGCCAAAAATAAAGAGCTCCTCTGCAGGAAAAAGAAAAAACACACTGTGGAAAGTTGGTGTGTCTAATGGCCACTGACTTCCCCTTTAGAATTACTTCTTACTTAAAATATACGCGCCTGTTGTACTTTAGTTAATGAAAACATGTAGTTCAATACATGAGTCCGGGATAATTGGCTGGAGTCACTTCTCGTGGGCAGTTTAGCACCCAAACGCGTCATGGGCGCGTATGGGGCGTGGACTTGAACTGGTGCCTTTAAGGAGAGGGGAGCATTGTCTGACGGGTCTCACAGATCCTGCGAGGGGAGAGATACAGGGAAAGACAAGGAGCTGCGCGCATCTAACCACCACAAGGACCACAGTGTGTGGTACGAGGAGGCAGCGACCGTCAGTGGAGGGGGCTACGGGTCTTGAGGACGGAGTCACTTCTTCCTCATCCACATCTTCCCTCTGGGGCGTGTTGTGTTTAGCATATTTAACGCCAGCATTAGCAAACCAAGGTACATGTTCAGTGTTCATTTGTGTTTTAAACTGCGGAGCCGGTGAGTCAGTACGTGAGGTGACTACCTGACCACTCGAGTGACTTTTTTTATATTTAAAAATAAGCGATCATTTGTCAGTGTTAAGCCTGCGTACCCGTGTTTTCGCTTATGGCAGATATTGTATCAGTGATTATCTCTGTCAGATATGTCTCAACAGACTGAGTGGCCTATATTTTAGCACTGACGTCAACCAGGGAGAAATGCTTCAAACATCTGAGTAACACTGCATATCATACTCGCCTGTAGTGTTAAATATCCATACCCGAGTCTTGTAGTGCATTTAAGATAGTTGTTAATGAGAAATACACGCTCCTCGGGGATGCGCATCCTTCGCAGTCGGATGAATGAAGGACTGTTCTAGAAATTTCCTACAGCCTGATAGGTGCATATGTGCAGTACAAGCCTGGCCGTGGACTGATGTCGCCTCTTTGTATTCACAAAGGCAGTCTCAAGCTTTCGGATACATCTGCCCACCAATTAAAGTGGCATTGTTCTGTACACCATCTCTCCATTATGCCACTGCTCCATGGTGGCGTCAGCTTGTCTTACATGCAGCTGAATTCAGCCTGGATTTCATGTTATGTTCTTTATTGAAACAGCTTTTAAGTCTTTCACATTTTAAGCTGTGTGGACCTGTGCAGGAGCACCACTCATCTGCATTTCCTCTTAGCTGTAACATAAGTTTGGCTTTTATTGTTTTTGGCAATTGGTACTTTACTTTGTTATATCTAAAGGGTTATTTAAGGTGCTTCCATGTGCTTCATGCATGTCAGTGCTGTTTCCTCTTGGCATCTCTTGGCTTTTGAATACTTTGGGCAGACTCTCACACTTCTTATATCAGAGCTCCAGTTTCATCACCACTGGTGGAAGTTAATTATTGGCTTCTGTTGCAGGGATGGGAAGAATAAATGAATTACACCTGCTGTTTTTGGTTGAGGCAAATATATGAATCAACTTGGGCTAATGTTGGTGTCCCACTGTGGCAATGGCAACACCATATTATTTTGGCAGCAGTCTTGGTGAAGGGTCTACAAGTAGTTTCTGGCATATTGGGATGGAAGTGATTATGTTATGTTATAAATCCCACATATCACTTTTCAAATAAAATTCTATTAATCTATTGAATAACATTACTGTATTTCAGACTCTTGGCCACTTTATGGGGAGCACATGGAGACATGGATGGTGAGATGATAAAATGAAAACAAAGGCTTCTTTTATAGAGAAAGATGCATAATGCCTGATTGTGAAGATGGAAGGCGTGGGGTTATTTTCAAACATGCATGACAGGCTGTAACCTCAAAAGAGGCCAGACATCCAAGAGTGTGTGCTTGAGTGTGTCATTGACACAAAACAGATGTGCTCATACATCACCATGCATATTATTATTTGCTGAAAGAGATTTAATGTGATTTATCTCACTATTACCTTTAAGTATCAATTTGTTCAGCACATGTTCAGTTTATACCGTAGAATACAACTAAATGTAAGTTGGTGTTTTCAATTCTAAGGGTTTAGATGTGTTAGTGTAACTGAATTAGGTGTGTGTATGGAGTATTATAATATTGTGTGTGAATGGGTAATGTTCTATTGGCTTGTGCATCCTGTACTCTTTATTCATTCATGGCCAAAACCATAAAATGGAACGTCACAATTTTATGCCAGCACAGAATGACTGCCTTTAGCATTTTCCAGAAATGCTTGAGACTGTGCAGGCATGTTTGGAATTGTGCAAAATTTTCAAAATGAAACAAGTCTGGACAATTATTAGGCAATGTAGAAAGTACATAGTTTTTGGCTACACATTACTTCTTGACTTTCTTATATAATGTTATTAAGCTTTCTTTGATGTTGTTATAGTGGCACGTCTTGAGTCCTTTGTGTTAAAAAGATTCATTAGTAAAGTCCGGCTAAACCCAATGACCGACATTTAAAAAATACTGCAGTTGGAAAACTGAATATATTAAAATCAACAATCATATTCATTTTCGTGTGGTTTATAGAGTTATATGCCATATTTCTCGATGTCTTTTATTAGTGATTTTGATCATTTTATGTCAACGTAAACTTAAAAGCATTTGTGTCCGCTGTTTTTCCCTCTCAAATTTAAAGCTCTAATGAGGTGTTTTTCTTTGTCTTTGCTGTCTTGCAGGAATGTTAACTCTAGGGTTTTCTAGACCAGAAGCCTACAACATCCTCCTCTAAATGTAGAACGACCTTAGTGCCGGTGGATAACCCCCTCCGAAGCACACCTATAGTGAATTTGAACTGGCAGTGGATACTACAGCTTCCATCCAGACAGCAAACCAAAGCAGAGCATTTCCATTGCTCCATTTTTATTAATTAAATCCATAACTTTGACTATTTATATTCCCTTTTTTTGGAAGGATTCCTGTAGCTGTGAGCTTCAAAGACATATTTTTAAAAAAGTAATCTGTAAAAATGGGTCCTGGAATGGAAGCAGCAGACATAGCTGTGGTAGCACTGTATTTTGTCTTGGTGCTAGTCATCGGGTTTTTTGCCATGTGGAAAGCCAATCGCAGCACTGTGAGTGACTACTTCCTGGCTGGACGCTCCATGACGTGGATAGTGATAGGTGCATCACTCTTCGTGAGTAACATTGGCAGTGAACATTTCATAGGCCTGGCTGGATCAGGAGCAGCAAGTGGCTTTGCTGTTGGAGCATGGGAATTTAATGCACTTCTTCTTCTGCAGCTGCTTGGCTGGGTGTTTATCCCTGTGTATATCCACTCAGGAGTCTACACCATGCCTGCGTACCTGTCGAAACGCTATGGTGGCGACAGGCTAAAGGTTTACTTTGCTTTTTTGTCTGTGTTACTTTACATTTTTACCAGGCTATCTGTGGACTTGTATGCTGGAGCTCTCTTTATTCAGGAGTCCCTTGGGTGGAACCTTTATCTGTCCATTGTACTGCTTATCAGTATGACTGCACTGCTCACTGTCACCGGTGGACTGGTGGCAGTTCTGTATACGGATGCCCTTCAGGCAGTGTTGATGATTGGTGGAGCCCTAACCTTAACCATCATCAGCCTAGTCAAAGTCGGTGGGTTAGAGGGTGTCAGAACTAAGTACATGCAGGCAATTCCCAATGTTTCTGCTATAATGGCTACTGGAAATTTCACCTATTCTCCTTCCTGTCGTATTGAGCCTAAACCAAACTCACTACGCATCCTTCACGGTCCTCTGGATGAAGACATCCCTTGGCCAGGTTTCATTCTTGGCCAGACCCCTGCATCTATTTGGTACTGGTGTGCAGACCAGGTCATTGTTCAGAGAGTACTAGCAGCAAAGAACATTGCTCACGCTAAGGGCTCGACACTCATGGCTGGATTTCTCAAGATCCTGCCCATGTTTGTCATAGTCATTCCAGGAATGATCTCTCGCATCTTGTTTGCGGATGAGATCGCCTGCATTGGGCCAGAGCACTGCATGGCTGTGTGTGGTTCTCAGGCCGGTTGCTCAAACATTGCCTACCCTCGTCTGGTCATGGCTGTGATGCCTGTGGGACTCAGGGGTCTGATGATGGCGGTCATGATTGCTGCCCTGATGAGTGATCTTGACTCAATCTTCAACAGTGCAAGCACCATCTTCACCCTGGACATCTACCAAACTTTTAGGAGGAAGGCATCACAGCGTGAGCTGCTAATTGTGGGCCGCTTGTTTGTTGTACTCATGGTGGTCATCAGCATTGCTTGGGTCCCTGTTATCATTGAAATGCAAGGTGGACAAACATACCTGTACATCCAGGAAGTTGCTGGCTACCTCACTCCACCAGTCGCCGCCCTCTTCCTGCTAGGTGTGTTCTGGACACGGTGTAATGAGAAGGGTGCATTCTGCGGAGGCATGACAGGTTTCATACTAGGTACCATACGACTGATCTTAGCTTTTATCTACCGCCAGCCTCTCTGTGACCAGCCAGATAATAGGCCTGCCTTCATCATTCATGTTCATTACATGTATTTTGCTGCTGGGCTGTTCTGGATTTCAGGGCTGGTAGCAGTGGTGGTCAGCCTCTGCACCTCTCCACCAGATAAAGAGCAGGTTTGCACCACCACAATCTGGGGGCTCCGCAACATTGAAATTGTTCCTGCAAAGGACCGAAAGGAAATGTACAGGCTGTCTGACAAGAATTGTAATGGTGAGGCAAGCCTACGTAAAGAATTGCCAACAGATGTCAGAAAGGAGAGGTGTTTGGATGGGGCGGATGTCAAACTCCTGGTCCCATCCACTGAACATGACCCAGCAACCCCTAGTACAGAAACATCCCCTGCAACCACCCCTGCAGAACGATTTGGTGATAGAAGGATGGAGATGATCAGAGCGGAGGAAGGCTGCAATGGGAATGGGGAGAGTAGCAGGTGCATGAATTTACGGAACTGGTTTTGTGGATATAAGGACGGAGCACAGAGTGCACAGCAAAAAGTGGTGCAGGATGATGCAGGAGCCATTGCAGAGATGTTGTACGAGCCACCTAGAGTTAAACTTGTCCTGAACTTGGGTCTGTTATGCGTCTGCTCTGTGGGCATCTTCCTGTTTGTTTATTTTTCACTGTAGTTGAACCCTGCACCGAACTAATGGGGACTTTTATGGAACTGGTTTTGTTGATATAAGGACGGAGCACAGAGTGCACAGCAAAAAGTGGTGCAGGACGATGCAGGAGTCATTGCAGAGATGTTGTGCGAGCCACCTAGAGTTAAACTTCTCCTGAACTTGTGTCTGCTCTGTGGGCATCTTCCTGTTTGTTTATTTTTCACTGTAATTGAACCCTGCACCGAACTAATGGGGACTTTTATCAAGGTGGAAGGTATGTGGGGCTCAAACTGTTGAATTTTCAGAGATTTGAGACGCTTTGTCTGTAATATTTACAGTTGTCTTTTGTAGCTATCTAACAGGGATCTAAGCTTATTCTAATCATTTTTAAAAAATGATTAAAGCTTCTTCATGTGAAAAAAACAATACTCCTTTATGACTATGAAGCCTATCTGGCAATGGTGTGTCCATTTTGTACAATTCTTGTTGTTAATCCTTCATTCAGAATATCTACTGGGATTTTTAGAATTGTAGTACTCTAAGCGAATTTAATATTTGCCTTATTTGACATATGCACATGTCTTTCTTTTTTTTGTACGGTGAAAAAAAACATGTATTCTGTGATAGAAGCTTTTTTTCCACTCTTGTTGACAGTGACTGTAAGTTTAGTTGCTGGTATAGCATACATATGTCTGTAAAAACTATTTTAGGTTATTGCCCTTTTTTTTTTTTTTTTTTTTTTTTTTTTTTACATGTTTCTGCCTCTGAACACTATTACTACATTAATATTGATAGAATTTCAAGTATGTTATTACAATTTAATTATTATTCCCTGGACAGTCCTTTCAGGGTTGTCACCTGATAATTGTCCAAATGTTTTGCTGTAGAGAATATGATATCCAAGCTTATCTCTTATGAGGGGGATCATTATGACATTTATAAAACAAGAATTAATATTAAATGCTAAGAAGCATTGCTTCTCTGCTGGTGTTGCATATGACCATTAAGTTTATGGTGATAATTATATCCACTGGTTTCATTTAGCCTACTGGAGGTATTGCATAAAAAATCATTTTGCCAAGCTTGCAGTTAATACAAGGTATTTAGAATATGTACATATTTTATGGCACAGAAAAAAAAGAGAAGAAGCACAATATTAGAAATGATCCTCTTTTAAGATTTTTTGTTTTTCATTGGAAGAGGAAAAATAGCCAAACTTAATATTGTGTGGTACGTATTCTTTTTGATTGGCTGTTATATGTTACATCTGGAGCTGTACTGTTTTTTTTTTTTATGGCTTAAATATTGCATTTTCTACAACTGTTTTTTTTTGTGTCCGTTTTCTGTTATTGTATCACCAACATGCAGCTTTTTATGCACTACACTATTACACACTACCATAACAAAACGCCCCAAGTACCAATACTCATGATTCTGTATCAATTTACATTTTATGCATCTCTGGTTTTATGTTTCATTGTTACATTGTTGAAAAGTGTGTGGAGTCTGTTGCATTATGTTAACATTGTGTACAATGTAATACAAGGCTCACTGGATCACAGACAGTATACATTTCTTCTATATTAGGCTATCTCTTGTGTATCCACTGTGCGTCAATGTACCTTTAGTGCACTGCAGTGCTGAAATGTCATTTAATCTTGTTTCATGTGTATCTTTTATACACCACCTACCAAATGTCTTAGCGTGCAATGCTTAAGTGAAAAAAACACAAAAAAGTCAAAGAAAACAAAAAAAAAGTGTTAAGTTTTATGTCCTGAAAGTTTTTCTGCATTTCCCTTTTGAATTAGCTGCATATCAGCAGAGAATTATATAATGTAAATCGTAAATGACATTTCAGACGTTTGTTACAGGATTAGAACATCGCTGGATGAGTTTACACATGACATTATCAAGGGTAATTCAACCAGGTATACAAAATTACTGGCCTTCTGAGTTGTGCTCTTTACTTCCACAATGTAAGGTGCCCAGATATGAACACAACCAACACAGAAATTAAAAAAGAAAAAAAAAAAGAAAAAATGTATTTGTTGTATTTTATAATTTGGAAGCAGTGTTGAATGACCTCAGTGCAAAAAGTCAATGTCGTAATGTGACAGGCCAATCCTTATCAATGTCAGGCATAAATGATGCATAAGATATAAAGGATTGATAAGTGGTGATTGCTGTATGGGAAAGAGCTTTAAAATCTTGTCTTTCTTTCTGAGAGTTATTTTTATGTATTTTATTTTTAGACACTGAAAATAAAACTTCCATTGAGACAAAAAAACAAAACAAATGTGTACCCATTATTTATTTTGTGTGAGAAACAACTTTTTGAATTGTGTACTTCAGAACATTGCAACACCAGAAATTTGACAACTTGACTGAGTAATTCAAATTAGGTGGAATTTTCTTTGTCATGCATCATTTCAACTCTCACACATTTTGCTTACTCCTCCACCAAACCCCCAGTCGACTCATGCCCTCGCTTTTTCCCCATGAGGAAACTAATGATATTGTCCTTGTGGAAAAGTACTGGCATCCAGGCCACGCTTTGTTCATTGTCTATTTTGGACAGTGAAAACATGAACAATAGTCGAACAATAGTGAAACAAATACTCCAACTAGCTTCACAGCTTTGGAATGATGATTTTATTAGATATGATGAATTAGGCTGCATGCATTGCAATCTGTCAATAGCTACATAAAAAATGTAGTCATTTTATATGAATATTATTGAATATTGAATAGTTATGTTTTATGCAGGCTTGCAAATTCAGCCCAAATGTAAACACTGCTTAAGTCGTATTCACAAATGTAAATGTTGCATTTCTTATAGCCTTCATACAGCCTTCTCTATAGCACAACACATCAGTGTCAGTTGAACTCTGTGGAGGATAAGATACTATTCTTTTGCCTAAAGACATATAAAGCAGGACTTACCAAAATTAAACACCATAAAGCAAACATAATTTAGTTGGTCTTCATTCACATCCTGTTGGTAGACTGTAAGTGTTTGCAGTGCCCCAGCCATCTGCCTATATTTTGTATTCTTATTATCACTGTTTGGGATCTTTCAAAATGGATATCTTTTGATAAGGGGTATGAAATACATAGTAGGTCATGAATGCCCAGAGCAGATCCTCTGAGGTAGTACTTCCTGAGATGCTGTCTACTGCTACCAACAAGCTCTAGTAATCAAATGGTTCAGGTTAGATGGACGGTTAAGATAACCGTTAGGGCTGTGATTGGGGTTAAGGTGGTCTGCTGCCAAACGTGGTTTCTTGCCAGGAGCCGGTGGTGGTGGCCATAATTGTTGCTAGGCCAGAGGTTAGTATACGCCCTTTAAGCAGTGCTGGTTATCATGCTAACTTCAGTAGAAGAATATAAGTGATACAAATAGAATCAAATAGAAGCAAAACAAGAGTTAACATTGTTGTTGCTTTCCAAAGTCAGAAACAAGACATGAAGTTTGATGCTGAGCATGCTTCAACATTTTTTTTAGACTGGTAAGTAAACAGCTGTTAATGCTAACGTTGGCTATGTTGCGATAGCAAAAACATACATATAGCACCTTTAAATTTGGTCAGTCCTTCAAAAACAGGTTGATAAATGGTTTTTCAAGCCTGCCTCTCAACTTATGAGACCTAGCAGGGATACTAGCAGCTAAACACCCAGCATAAAGAAAGAAAAGATACAGATAACTATTAGCTCTAACATTACTTAGCAGTGTTTGGTTCCCTTACGAAACATGAAATGTCTGTGGTACTAGTCCCTTATGACCCTGTGGTACTATACCACATGCTCCTCTGGAAGATTCCTGTGGTACATAGAGGCTTGTTTAGTATTTTGTAACATTTACCACAGGATTGGGCCTCAGGCTTTGGTTGTGTTGTACCATACATTCTTTGGATTTGTATTATAAATCCTGTGGTACTGTACCACGTGCTTATGTGGTAAATTTCTGTGCGGTATTTGGGAACATTTATCACAGGATAACAGGCTCTGTGTTACTGTACCACAGGTTAGTTACCTTAGAAAATGTAGTTTGTGGTAAATCTATGGTACAATACCACAGATACTGTGCTGTAACTCTTTTTGGTACGGTACCACAGGGGATGTACCGAGATGAGGTACAGCCTGTTGTAGGTATAACTTTATTTGGAACACAGTCCTATTAATATTTTCTTTCAGTTTAACAAACAATAAAACCACAAAATATGCCAACAGTTCTAACTGTCAACACAGTCCATTAAGCTTCTTAACGCCCATAACTTTCTTTGTTCTCTTGGAGACATTTGGCTCTAGTTGCACCTTAATGCTACAGAGGCTATTCTTAAACACACCCTTTTTTGGCTGTGGTGTATTTCCAAGAAATTAGGATGTTACTTCTTCAAATCCTTTGCTGCTGCCTGGGTGCAACTTGTAGGCTGGTGGTGCAGCCCACCTAATCAATTCCATCCGGATTGGGGTCTGGTATATGATGCACAGATTTGATTTGAAAACCATTGCTAATACAGTTTAATTCTGCTAACTATGCTGTTTATATCAGGGTTTGTATCTTTCAGGGTTTGGCATGGCATGCAGCTATTTTGAAACAAGTAATGTTCTACCATTCTTCCTGTGATGTGAAACCATGAAAAGTAAACAGATTGCATTATTTAAACCACAATCAATGATCAGCATACTGGCATACTTGCACCTGCATAGCTTTTCATTCCCACGCAGATCTCACACCCGTAAAGGAAGGGCAGAGAATGTCTTTCCATCACCTCAGCACTTTGCATCTATAGGAAACTCATTAGATTGGAATGAAAATGTAATGTTTGGTTTTGTATATTGTATATTGTATATTATAAGTGATGCATTTGATTTATGATGAGCTAGCTGTTTCTGTTATTAGTGTGTTGTAGAAAAATACATTACACATAAAAATCTCTTTTCGATATCTGCTTTTTTGTTTGTTTTCCAATCATGTTTAATGACTTTTTGGGATTTTCTGAGCCCAGCCTTGGGGCCGCTGGGTGTTCATCCATTCTGAAACTTTAAAAACATCACTGTTATTCATTCTTATTGGGGTGGCAACGAAAGCAGCCATGTAGGGAATGTGATGTGACCTTTCAAATATACAGCAAACACATAGTCAATGCATTCCTGTCATTCCCCATTCACAGCCCCGACTAAACTATGGCGGCATGCCAGGTATTCTGGCATTAATCTATTGAATAGGCCTTCAATGGCAAAAAGAAATATTTACCTCCTTTAGTAATAACAGCAGGGAGAATAGTGTCTAGGGCCGCGACATGATGAATGTGAATCAATGAGGCATACACCAGTGACGCCTTTTCCCATCTTACTGGGTCAAACTGACCATTGACAACAACATTCTTGATGAGTGATTTAGTGACAAATCAACAGCATGGCGGCTGGAGTGTCAAGTATAAACTGCTGATAAAGAGTTTGCTGATTTGGAAACAGCAAGTTATTGATATGATGCAGAAAAATAGAAGGTTAGTTCATATGTAAAGAAGCTAACCTTAGCAACAGGACTCATTCTTGTAAGTCATAATGTAAGTAGTCAAAAACAATCCTTATCACTCTTCTCACATGTTTCTGTGATAAGATAGGACTATGAACTCACTGCCACATTGTTCAGAAAATAGGTTAGGGTGGAAAAATTTAAGACAAGAAAGAGGGAAACAGTGATGGCTGAGGTTCAAAGTTGAGAATGTAATGTTTCAAGCCTTCTAGTGCCCTTAGGTACCCCCTACAGCGCCTGAACTTCATTCTCCTTCCACTATGTTTTGCACTTTCCAGGGAGATGTATTTTTCTGGGAAAGGGCTTGTAATATAGAATTATGGCATTTTGCTGATGAATGATAGATAGTAGTGTTACCATGGTAGTGGCATGATGGCCTTCGTAAGATAGTAGATCCAGATCAAAATATTGTCTACTTACCAGTAATCACTACAAATTGATGGGGTCACTACCTTGTTACTTGTTTCTCTTTTTTAATCTCCTGTTTTTTGCTTCACCTTTCCTTTTTTTCTCACCATGACGACGACCGATCCATTTCACCAGGCGACATGTCTAAAATGTTACTGGTGGAGAAGGTTGACGTTGTATCTGATCATGGATACATCCATGTGTCTGATGCATGGATTCAGAGTGGCCCCTCAATTCATTCCACTGGCTGGTCAAGTTATCAGTTTACGGTGCCAAAACGACCCTCAGGCCACCGGAAAAAATGTCCCAGTGCTCCTGACGGAACTCGAATTGATCTAAACCAACTGATTTGAATCAACAAAGTTATTTGTAATTTAACACTCTACTGAATTGCTTTCAACCATATTGGTTTTTTGTTAATACTAGTTCCGAGTGCACCCATGTCTAACCGTTTCACACTCTATACATAGCTATAACAACTCAATGACAGATGAAGGCTAGCGTGACCTGTCTGACCGGTTAAAAACTAATGTAATTGTCTGTTAAGAAAACAAAAGATCTTTGGGACCCAGCTATCATGCACTTGGCTGTCAGACCATGTTTTGTGCCTTATGCATGGGTGGAGGAATTTAAGGAGGCGGAGCATGGAAAAAAACAGCTAACTAGCTAAAATCAATAAACAACTGGTACTACAAATGCCAAGAAGTGGTTTGTTTGGAGTTGTAGTCAAACCATGATGTAGGTTTTGATTTAGCTCTGTTGCTGTGGCCGCTTACAAAATGGCCTCTCTAAAAAGTTTGAGGTATCACAATGAGCGCTGATTAACTCAATTTTGTAATCTCTGTTTTGAACCTGCATAACAGATTATTCCAAGTTTTTCAATGCCAGACAGACATGGCAAATGAATCTTGTCTTAGAGCCGCATTGCCAAGCAACAGTTATGCAACATAGACTGTGACTTGATGAAGATAGTGTGACTTTATATTTCAACTTAATACCAATCTGCATTTATTGCTGCCCTTGTTAGGTCAGGCTTCAAGGTCAGACTTAAAGCGTTAGGTCAGAACCTCAGTGAGATAAAAGGAGTGATCATCATCTTCACTAGGAGTAGGGAGTGGTAACGCAGGCAAGAAGCCTCATGTGCATTTGTGGAAAAGTACTGCCGTACTGTCACTCAAGGACAAAGAAAACAGAGAGGAGATATGGAGGATTGCTCCCATCACAATCAAGTTACTACATGAAATACTGTATTGAATTGAAAAGTAGTAATCATTCGTGTATAGCATGTACCGTTGAAGCTGAAGTTGTTTGTCACATGGACAGGTATTTCTGGATTTATGGCCAGATAACTATAGTGGCCAACCAAAACGTTGTGATTATATTTATCTATATAATGATGTAGGCTGACTCCTGTGACTCACAGAACACTGATTTACAGTATGTTAACACTTTATTCATGGCATGACCTCAGTGTGCCACGAACACACATATATCCAGACAAACACTAACATGTTAAGTAACAGAATATGCTTTGTATAGTGTGTTCCTGTATGCATAAATAGGCAGTATATTATGGTATATGGTGTCTGAGTCTGTGTGTGTGTGTATGTGCGTGTGTGAATTTACATGTCAGGTTTTACATAACATTTGAGCATGGGTTTTATGGTTCACTGGCTCCCGTGGTATTGCCCCCTCTTTTGCATATGTCAGCCTCGCCTTGGGGTTTCTGTTGCTGTTCTGGTTCGTCTCTGACCCTTGATGCTTGATCCAGGCTTGTGATGATTTCCGATGGCCTCAGGTTATTTCAGTCATCACTTTGTTGTCCTTAGCTTGTTTACAACCTGGGGATGCTGCACTTGCATCATACGAAGCATTACGTTAATTCAGGCAGAGCACTAAAGTCGTGCTTGTAATGGCTGATTGGCATCAGCTGTTTGCAAAATGCTTCAGAATAATTGGCTAATTAGCTATTAGGAATTATAGGCTGAAAACATTTTCCCAAGTGGGCCCCTTGAGCCATACCCACACCAGAACCACCACCACCCACACACCAATAGCTCTAATACCAACTCGTCCAGTCTTTATAAACCATTTCCAAATCCAATGTTGAAAAACCATCTGGGCCATGCTGTCTTTTCAATGTGATTATAAAGTACATTAAGTCAAGTCAGTCATTAAAAAAATCTTTTAAATCAGACTGGCAGTTCTATTTCTCCTTTTGCCTTAAAACAAAACATGAGGAAAAAAATGAAGGAGAGAAAAAAGTGCCCCAACAAATTAATAATAAAAGAAAAGTAAAATCTAACACAGATTGAACTGGAAATACTGCAAGGCAGTATATCATCAATAGATCAAATCATAATGTACTGTTCATCGATCAAATTCAATCTCGAGGGTTAAATCAATCAAATTAGATAAAAACAAATTATGTGCAGAACTGAAATACTGTTTAGAGTCCATAGCTGTCAACTAAAATAATGATAATAATAACAAATAGAGACTTGCCCACATGTTTCTTATACTGGGTATGAATGCTCCTTATGACTTTACTGCCCACTAGTGGTTGTGGGCTTACTAATGCTACACTTGAGTTCATATGGAACCAGTCAAGTTGAAGTTTACATCCACATCTGTCCAGAATCATATAATATATGAAAAATTAAAATAAATTAAATACAAATTGAGTTAAATTATTTTGAAATGAATTCAGTCACTTTCCAATAGCCAGTTGCTGTAGTGTCAAGTCTGCCCTGAAGAAGCGGTGCTGCTCAGAGGACATTTTATAACCTCTTGTATCGTAAACTTAATGATGGCGGAAGCTCTTAGCAAGTGACTATCACCACCACCTGCTCCTGGCAAGAAACCATGTTCAGTGACAGAGTAAACTCACAAGTAGCCCCTTTAACTTGAATGGAATTAAATAAATAAAATTGTGTTCAATTTATCAAATCTATTGAATTTATTGGGTAAATGAAGACAGACAGAAAATGTTGGGAAAGAGAATAGGGGAGTGACATGCAGCAAAGCGTCTGGCCAGCCGGGAGTCAGCACCCTGACCACTCAGCCGTCATGTCACCCAAAATTGAATCATAAAACACTGACACGAGCCATTTTACTACACTATGAGTACTTTCACATACATGTGCATTCTGTACCAGGGTATTTCCGCTTTTGCCACATAACAAAAGTGTTGTCTGCTCTACCTTACTATATTATTTTACTTTATTAACGATAGAAATGATGGAAATATAACAAAGCTGTTTCGGGTTGATGCAATGTCCCTCTCCCTTTATTATGAAAAGCATCAGATGTTCTGGTCCCCTGCTGTCAGTTCATTTCAACACACATTGTGTTGTAACATGCTTTCATCACACTGAGCCAACAGACAAAGTCCTGATGTTTTAAAGAAATGTTTGATTATGAAACATCAGATTACTGAGATGCCATATTATTAAGATGTGCAGATGCTGATAACTGGCCAGAGACCAAGACAAACAAAGGCAACAAAAATCCAGGGTCAATGGAGGAGGCTGTTATACACTTTGACTATTCCTTATTTTGATATGCAAAATCTCCCTTTGCAATATTTGCACATGGAAATGCCATTTGCATAAGACACCAATTCGTAGATTTTGCATGAGGAGAGCCCTGTATTTGCAATGTAGATAAAATTCCCCTCTTTATTTTACAATATATAGAGGGGTCCAAATCAGAAAGTGGTCTCAGACTTTTGGACCCCTCTGTTTATATTCACATAGAACAGTTTCTACAATTTGAAAGAAATTTTGCATATAATTTTAATCAGGTTAGAGTCAAGGTGTTATTGTCTACTTCTGTCATCTGTGTCTTTCCTCTGAGGCTGTGGAATTCAACAGTTTACTGCTCTTTTCTCAGCTCTAGTTTTCTCTCCGTGTGTGCATCTGTCTCTTTGTGTTTGTGCTCTTTGTACTTACTGTTCCATTTTTCTCTTGTTTCACTTTACAGTGAAAAAAAAAAAAAGTCAGCGCAGCGTCCACCCGCTGGCACTGCATTGCAAAACATAAATGATCTTGATGGTGGGAGTCATCCACTCCAGCAGCGTGGCTCTGAGGGGGAGAGATGCCGCCTCTTCAAACACAGGATCTGGTTTCAAACAATCCCTTCAGCAAACAGACACCACGTTGAAGAGTCCTTGAGCAAGACAAAGGCCCTGTAATGACTCCAGGGTGCTGAAACTGATACGTTACATTATCCTAAATGAAGACCCAGTTTCAATTCCTCACGGAACCAAAAAGCACACATTTACCTTTTTCACCTTTTTTGACCCCCTTTTCTTTTCGACCCCACTGTGTGTCTCTGAAAAAAAATTAAGTGCATGACCGAAAATGTGTAGCATTATACTGCCATCTAGTGAGAGCTACAGTAAAGTCCCTATAGACTGATTCCAGAAATCCCCCTTGTAATGTCCTCCCTCTGTGTGAGCAGATAAGGAATTACAGGTGAATAAACACCTGCCCACTAGAAAGTGGAGCACATCACGCCGGTCCTTAAATCACTGCACTGGCTTCCTGTTTGCCAAAGGATAGATTTTAAAATCCTACTACTTGTCTATGCAGCACTAAATGGTCTCGGGCCCAAATAAATCTCCGCTCTACTTGCACGATATGAAACATCCAGACCCCTCAGGTCATCTGGGACAGATTTACTCAGTGTTCCCAGAATCAGAACCAAGCAAGGTGAAGCAGCTTTTAGCTTCTTTGCTCCCCACCTGTGGAATAAGCTTCCTGAACACCCGAGATCAGCTCATTTAAATCAGGGCTTAAAATGTTACTGTTTGCTTCAGCACTTCTTTTAAAATGGTGTCCTAAGTCTCCGACATGATTGTATGCAATTTTGATATGACTTATTCAAACAGTTTTATTCATTCAAATTGGTTTTTTATTGTTTTTAAATGCAATTTTAATGCCATCTTAATATTCTATTTTTTAATGTATTTCCATGCCTCTGTAAAGCACTTTGTCAGGTCAATCTTTAATTATTCCCTTTCCTGCCCTGTATTTGTTGCTGTTATTTGTTATTTAATGTGTTCATTTCGTTTGTGTATGTGTGTGTGTGTGTGTGTGTGTGTGTGTGTTTGGACTATAAAGACTTCCAGCACTCCATTTTCTTTATCAACTGGAGGAGATATCAGCAGTTTGTGTGCCTAACATTTTGAAGGTCATGCCGCAGTATCTTTCTCTCTCACACATACACACAAACTGAAAACCGAATGTTCAGCCAAGCAGAAAAGATTATAAAAGTAAACAAAATATGAGCAGTGGTTAACTGCGTTTCTGTGAAGCAGTGAGCTAATGACTTTGCAGCTTCCTCTAACCAGCCGTCTTTATTTTGATCTTTTCTCACTCATCTCCTGACTAATTTCATGATGTGGTCTTCGAAAACCTGGCAGAAGGTTGGTGCAGTATGTAAAAACTGAAACTACACCATAGTGTTTGTCCCAATCTTCTTCAACTGTAATATGATTTGAGGCTGCTGAACCCTTTTTCTGTAGTTATTCATAAGGTTGGCTGTAGAGTTGTGCTTGAATGAGGATAAGTAGGTCGACAAAAACACAGACTAAATCAGAAAGGTGCAATGTTAGTTAATGCTAATGAAATCAATGTGGGCAATTTTGTGTTGGCAGAACTTGTTGCATGTTGCTTTAATGTCTTGCATGTCACAGTCTGATGACCAGGCCTCTTTTACAGTTGAATCATCTTCTCTCTCTGTATTTGGACCAATATAACCCGACTTTATATCCGTGTTTGCTGTGGTCACTAAGGCCCTTAAAGACTTTTCTTACTGTAAATGAAGTGTGAAAAACTTTCTGCCAAAGTTAGAACAGTTTTGTTTATTTGACATGACAAATTTCTTGTGTTTTTATTTATATGCTTTTCTCATTGACTTGAATTGGGTGGGATTTACTTTAAACCTTAAAAAAAGGGGATATCACTGTGTTTCTATGCACCCATCACAATTTAACAACAGTTGTGGGGTGAGTTAAACTGTGATTGTTGCCCATTTAGTTAAGACTGTTTTATGCTGTAGAGAAGTTGTCCCCTTAAAATGTTTACATATTTGTTCACCTATATTAATGGGCTTATTTCTTTAAAATTGCCATTTTTATTATGAGTATTTGATGAAATTACTTTTATTACTTTTGTTTATATCTACTTTTTTTTTGTCTTTTATTCTTGTATAGCTGCGGAAAAGAAGTTAGTTTAGTTGTACCAATAGAATTTGGATACAACACACTCAGTGTACTTTAAAGACAAGTATATATTCTTAAACTTTTAAAATAGAAGAAAATCATCCTCTGTTTTCCCACCAACTAGATAAGTGCCTCTGATTGGTCCAACCTGACCCTTCATCTGGAGGGGTCCCTGACCAGTGCTTTGGGTCACTATCTTGACAACTGGAGGCGTAACGTGACAGCTGCAGCCAACGCTCTAGACAAGACACTGGCTGAGGAGAACTTCAGGGACGTCATCTGGTATCTGGCGGTGATGATCGGCTTATTTGCCTTCATCATTGTGGCCATCCTGGTGAGCACCGTCAAATCCAAGAGGAGGGAGCACTCGAATGACCCCTACCACCAATACATCGAGGAGGACTGGACTGCTCGGTTACAGCAGGGCGGGGTTATAACTAACTTCGGAGTTTAATAATGCACACAGATACGTAACTCACAGCAAATCATCATCATCATCAGTTACAGAAGCAGCAGGGCAACATACTGCATGTCTTTTCTATTGCAACAGAATAATAAAGTCCACTTGATTATCTAATTTGTGGTTTAGCTTCATCCTTAATCCATTACTCTCGATAATAAATTAGGAAGATGCCCCCAACCTTTTATTTTTATTTATATTTATACTGTTCCCTCACAATTATGTCAGATGTTCCATGTGTGTTCATTTGAATTGATTTTAACTTGCATGTTATTTGATATATTATTGATTATATAAGTAAAAGTTATTGCTAAAGATAAAGTTTCGGGTATAATTGATATAAAGACTCTTTTTTTCCTTCATTTTCAGTAAGAATCTTCACATTTACATTTATACTACTACTACTTTTTACTTCCAACCATTTATTTGTACTTCTCTCCTCACTAGTTTTCATGCATTCTCACTCACAACATTGGTGGTGTCGCAGTTTGGTTATCCTGTGCAGCTGACCTATTGTAGCCTGTAGTTTATTGGCTATAGGACATTTTGTCTGAAGATATTTTGACTCGTCACAGTAGGTAAAGCACTGACTGAATTAATAGTGTCTGGATTCAGTTTTAAGCCTGGTGTTGTCACTTACCAGCTCGTATGCGGTTCTACCTGCAGAGGGCAGCAGAAACCCTATTTAAAGCAGCTAAAGAACTATTGTACTTGAGGCAAGAGTGGAGATCAAGAAGACTAAAGAGGGAGGTAAAAATAGGTGCAGCTGCTGCTGGTTTGTCAGTAGTTCAGAATGTATGTGGTTATTATATAAAAAAGTTTAAGAGGAAGATAGTGTCAGTTAAGTCAGTGTGTAAATGTATGTGAAGAGCTAAATGAGTAAAGCTGTTGAAAAATAAGGCAGATTAAATTCTGACAAAGGTTTTGCAAATCGCACCCAAATGAAAGCCAAACATTGTTATACATGGTCAGATAGCAAATTGCACATTCTAAATTCATAGGACCACATCCGCAGGAGAGCCACTATAGGCAGACTATTTAAGTTGCCCTGTGCACACCTGTCGGCAGATTGTCTCCTGAGCCGTTGCTTAAAAATCGCCACCATTTTCTTCTCATGCACCAAACCACACGTCCGCTGTACTTTTGGTCCTCACCTCAAAATAACTTGAACCCCCAAATCATTAGGGCTCAACTCTCTCATCCCGCATCCCTGACTCCCTCAGAGAGACATCACATGGGAGAAAGTACATACTATTAAACAACCCCACTGTTGTCCTCTACTATCTCTCTTTCTCACTTGCCATGTTATTTTTAGCATTCAAACAACTGGTCTCCTAAAAATGGGCCTGTCCTGCACGGGCAGGGGGAGAGGAGCACTGCTATGTATGGTATCCACCCCCACCCCACCCCAGTACCTCACCGGACTGACAGTACTCCTCTTTCGCCTTTGTGTCTGCACAGAGAAAGTGTCACACTGCGAGAAGGAGTTGCTGGGTCCTGAAGATGCTTTAGAAACTGGATTTCGGTGGACAGCTTGGGATGCTTGAGAACTGCCACTCAAGGACCACTTTTTACAATCTTAAACTTTCTACAGCATTTCCTACTTTTCCCTCCTCTTTCACAGGCTTTTAGGTGACCTTTCTGGTTATCTAGTTTTATTTTGTTAAACCAAACCATTCTCTGACTTTTGGGGGTGTGTGGTAGCTCTGGACCATGCTCTCCCTGTGGTTGTTCCTACTCCCTTGCCTGAGCCTCGTTCCTCTGGCGCCGGCTGAGAAGGGCCTGGAGTTCCCACAGTATGACGGGAAAGACCGTGTCCTAGACATCAATGACAAGAATTACAAGAAAGCCTTGAAGAAGTACAGCATGCTTTGCCTGTTCTACCATGAGCCCATACCAGACAGCAAGGAGCTACAGAAACAACACCAGATGACTGAGCTGGTGCTGGAGGTAAAGTATTAAGAAGAGGAAAACAAGGTAGGAAGTAGGTAGAGATAAGGTGCAGGTCAGATTAAAGGACCGGGAGACAGAGAGAGAGAGAGAGAGAGAAGAGCAGGGATACAAAAGAATTGGTTTGGTGGCAGAGGTTTCCTCAAGGTCAGTGTGTAAGTGTGTGCACTCTATGAATGCACTGTTGTCCAGTGAGATACAGTGCTGTCACTTAAGGTTATTTCAGCCTAATTCAATATGTACTACAGTCCCATAGAAATGTATGATGCTAGTTCTCCCTGTGGCTCTACTGTTTTGGCAGAAATAGGCCAAGAGCTCATTTGTTTTATGTTTTTGAGCTATATATGTGAAGGGCACAGCTGCCTCCTGCTCTACTGTGGCTTTTTGTGGAATTGTCAAACCCAAAATAAGAGAGCTTGAGGGTATTTTGCATTCAAGCTCAGCTAAGCAGCAGGATACATGCGTAATTGATAGATTAAATGAATCTCTTTGTATGAATCCCATACAGTAGGAAAAAGTGTGCCCTGTCTCGTGTTACACGTGGCTGAGGGTGAGTTGCTCTTTGATCTGTTGAAGTAATCTGAGCCCAGCCGTGCAGTTCTGATATTAGCTTTACTTATTTTACACTGCACAGGTGGGCCATGCTAGATTCAGACACCCCCATGGGCAGTAACCATGTAGAAAGAATAGTCTATTGCACATTAGTGACTGTTAGTGAGTAGTTACAGTTTACAACATATGTCAAAAATATCTACAACTTGCAGGGGTTTTTTGCAGCCTTACAACCTGTTCGAGGTCTGTTTACTTTCTCGTTGTTCATTGGTGGAAAACTAATGTGACCTGTGAACATTATACATAATTTATACATTGTTTACGTCCATGATTGCTTGTTAACAGTTTTTCTTCTTCAATGCCACAGCTACATTTGTTGGCACATTCCCGCATAGATCAGTGGAACAGCGTAAAACTGGTGGCACCGCGTGCATGTTCACATAAGCGTGTGATCACCTACAGTACATGATACAAACAAAACGTGAATGCGCATGTAAAACCCTCACCACATACCGCTACTAGTGGTCAGAAACCCCACCGGATACATTTAACTGTCTGGTACCGAGCTTTTCCTCGTGCGCTGAAGACAGCACATTAATCACACCAACATAAACTTGTGTGAGAATCATTTGTGGCAGCACAGTCCAAATTTCAATCAGCTCACCTACTGTACTTCACAGAACAACTGCCAGAATAATTATGTGTTCTCTTTGGTTATATTTAGAACAAGGCAGTCTGGATGATTATGTAACTGTTTTTTTATGGCCCCTGGACAGCTTGGGCACCTCTGTCAGATTGCCAACTTTGGTAATAATTTTTACCACTGCAGTCAAGCTCCTCCTTTTTTTCACAAAAGCAGCTTCAGTTAACATTTTAACTGAACTGGGAGTTTAATATCTGATCAAATTTACTGAACCTCAAACCCAAAATGAATTATTTTCTTTCTGTCTTGTCTCTTTACATCTTTTGTGCTCTGTCCTGTTCTTACCATTTACTCCCAAATCATCTTTTTCTTTTGGCTGCAGCTTGCAGCTCAGGTTATGGAAGAGAAGGACATTGGGTTTGGAATGGTGGACTCCCACAAAGATGCAAAGGTGGCAAAGAAACTGGGTGAGTACTTGATTGCAGCATAACCTTAATTTAGCCTCATTTATTTGCGTGAGATTAGCAAGTCTCGAAAGAGGACTGCCATTAATAACAGTTATTTAGTCAAGGGCTGACTTTAAATGTAAATAATGATATGCAATTTCCATCAATCACAGGTTTGGAAGAGGAAGGCAGTGTATATGTTTTTAAGGAGGATCGGGTGATCGAGTTCGACGGCCTGCTCTCTGCTAACACCCTGGTGGAGTTTTTGTTGGACGTGAGTAGAGTGATTTAAGGGCAGATTCCCAGCTGCCAGCGCTGATCAACACCAGTCTAGCCAGAGTAACAAGCTTACCCTAGAACTTCTCTCTCCTCTTTCTGTCTGTCTCTAGCTATTAGAGGAGCCAGTAGAGGTGATAGGAAATGCTCTGGAGCTGAGGGCCTTTGATCGGATGGAGGAAGATATCCGCCTCATCGGTTACTTCAAGAGCGAAGACTCTGAGCGTGAGTGTGCGAGGCTGTCGGCTCAAACTGATATGTTTGTAAAACGTGTATGTTTTCTTGCTGTCTGAACAGAGCACGCTACCTTGTTAGACCGGTCTGTGATGGGCTTTCTGTGGCTCATGCCCTTCATTATAACATGAGCGCATTTTAACCCCCTCATCTCCATGGATTTACGGATCCATTTTTACCGCTGCTGCTCACACAGCTGCCACTGCCTTGTCCCTTCTCACATGCGTTGGGAGAACTGAGTCTAGAGTAGTTTGCTTGTGGTGATGAGCCGCAGCTTACCCCATCTGACCAACTGTGGGAGCATTAAGTGGAGGTCAAAGTTCAGCTATTTCCGCTCCCTGATGTGCAAATGTCACGTATACAACAGCCAAAGAAAACACAAACAGATGTGTGATCAAGAAAATAGGAACACAACAAAACCCTGTTGCATATAAGATAACACAACTCCTTTCCCTTCCCTGTTCCCTTTTATTCTCAGACTATGAAGCATTTAAAGAAGCTGCAGAGCAGTTCCAGCCCTACATTAAGTTCTTTGCCACTTTTGAGAAATCTGTGAGTAACAAACAAACACGCAAACATTTCAACAGACACATAACTACTATCGGTTGAGCTGTCATTTCTGCTTCAGGTGGCCAAGGAGCTGACGCTGAAGCTGAACGAGGTGGATTTCTATGAACCCTTCATGGAGGAGCCCGTCACCATCCCAGGCAAACCTCACTCTGAGGAGGAATTGGTGGAATTCATAACCGAACACAGACGGTAAACAAAGAGCAACGCTGACCTAATACTCAAATGTGTTTTTACCAATTTCGGTGTCACTTTTTTAAAAAAGGATTTATTGTAGAAACAAATACTGTCTTTTCTGTACCATCAGACCAACTCTGAGGAAACTGCGTGCAGAAGATATGTTTGAGACCTGGGTGAGTGATGACTTTAACTTAAGTTTTCCTTAACATGTGACAGCAACCTGACATTTATATTTCTTTTGTTATCCCAGGAGGATGATATCGAGGGCATCCACATTGTGGCCTTTGCAGAGGAGGAGGATCCTGGTAAGAGTTTGTTATGAAGACTATTCACATAAACACTAAAACATCTGGAGGCTAATGGCATATGTATAATAAAAGTGAAATAGATAATAGACAATAAAACATGTAACAGATAAAGCATTTAAATAAGAAAATGCCACTAAAATGTTTTTTTTTTTTTTTTTTTAAACAAACGAGCTGTAACGTGTTAATTAGGAAGTTTGAATCAATCAGTGTTGTGTTTCTTCCAGATGGCTATGAGTTCTTGGAGATCTTGAAGGAGGTAGCCAGGGACAACACCCACACTCCTGACCTCAGCATCATCTGGATCGACCCCGATGATTTTCCCTTGGTGAGCCGTGACACCTCCAGGCTTTAGACAGGCGCAGAGGCAGGCAGCCAAGAAAGCAGTGAAACATCAAACCAAAGCTCACAAGCTGCAGCTCTAATGTGATCTGTATTTTTCACCCTCAGCTGATCCCCTACTGGGAGAAGACCTTCAAGGTGGACCTGTACAGACCACAGATTGGAGTAGTCAATGTAACAGATGTAAGTCCATGACAACCTGTTGGACATGTTGTGCTGAGTTTGTGGTGACGCTGTGTGACCGCTGTGTGTTTGTGAGCAGGCCGACAGCGTGTGGATGGAGATGGAAGATGAGGAGGATCTTCCCAGCGCTCAGGAGCTGGAGGACTGGATTGAAGATGTGCTGTCCGGCAAAGTCAATACCGAGGATGATGATGATGATGACGACGACGATGACGACGACGATGATGATGAGGAGGATGATGACAATAATGAAGATGATGATGATGATGACAGTGAAGATGATGATGATGACAGCGACGACGACGATGATGATGATGATGATGATGATGATGATGATGATGATGATGAGTAATTCATGAGAATAATAAATTGTGACTCCTCAGTCTTTATTCATCAGGTCGAGTTGAACGTGAACTTCAAACAACTGTAGTAACTTTTCACTTAGAAATAATTCCAAATTTGTATTGAATATGTACCTGACAGTTTAAATAAGCCTAGAACGGGTTTGGGATTAGAAATAAAACATATGAATATTTATATATATATTTAAATGTCTGGACCAGACATTCACCTCACATCATGAGACAGTCATTTATCCATCTATGAATGACTGTTCATAATAAACCCCTCAACAATTTCTTCTTTTTATCCAGAGCACTGTGAAAGCATCAGTCCTCAATAAGAGACATTATTTAATTTCTCCAGTGGGTTAAACTTTAATACCAAAAGCAACAAAAAATGGTGGAAAGTGTATATTTACTCAAATACTGTATTTTTACTGTACAAATTTGAGGTCCTTTATTTGAGTATTTTCATACCTGTACTACTACATTTCAGAAGGAAATACTGCACTTTGTACTGCTCTACATTTATTTCCTGGTTACTTTTCAGATTAAGAGTTTACATGAAACAAAATATATAGATACAAAATACAATATAATATTAATAACTGAATCAGTAGTTCCAGAATTTCTTGTGGCCCACAAACAAACAAACAAACAAACAAACAAACAAACAAACAAACAAACAAACAAACAAACAAAACAATACAATGCCTCAACATGTAGTTTACATTTGTACTTTTACTTATACATGTTTCATGAGTACAGTTTCTGAGTACTTCTTCCACCACTCAGTCGCACTTATAAAATGTTTTTACCTGTTCAATCAAATGAGTTGTGGCCCATTGCCCTCATTGTCAATAAACCAAACAGGGTGGTAAATGTGTGTTTCTCCATCCTCCTTTCAGGTAATACGACTTCAGATGTAATGTTTGGTGTAAAGTTACAGTTTCTGCCTAGGGGTGTTACAGCGTAGACATTGTAAAGCCACATGCTGACACTCTCCATTTTCAATAGCAAAGCTGTAATCTCCTCTTCTCATCTCTCACTACTTCTCCTTTCTTCATCAGGTTTATTTCTCACCTGAATTAACAGCAGCAGCTGCACAGGGAGATAATATTGTCATCACACTATTGGGTTGAAGCAAGAAAGCTCATTTGAATGCTAATTCCTCGTGTCTCTTCCTCTCTACATTCCAGCGCTCGCACTCTGCTTGGTTTCTTCTTCGTTCTCTGCGTGACTCATTGTTTGCTCTTCGTCTCTCTCTGCGCACAGTCAAAGAAAACACAATCTGCAATCACAAGGGAGGTTTCCTGATCCATTTGTGGGCGGCAAGTTTTACATCTGCTCTCACACAGACCTGCAACTAACTCTGAGTTGGGTTAACTGCTTTGAAAAGGTATCACAGTATTTCATACTGGGAAGTTAAAGGCAGCAGAATAATCCTCAACACAAAACTGCACTAGGCCCAATTTTCATTTATTACTCCAGCTTTGGAAAGAATTGAGTTTTCAAATGTGATCTTCTCTATATCTGTTAGAGACAAATTCTGATCATAAGATTATCAATAACATATTTTATTTAATATGAAGTGCAAATGTGAAGTGAATTGTGTTCATTATGCCAAACACTGATGGCTGCATGACACAAAGTCTAGCGCAATAAATATCAATGCTCTTTTCACTGTTAATCTCATCACATTTGCACTCCGCTGCTTGTCCAACATGATTACTTCATTTGATTCATTCACAGACAAAATATTTTAGAAAACTCACATTCCTGTTGAATAAAAAATACAAAATGATTCTGAAAAAATCTATAATGAGAATGAAACATTTCCTGTTTCTATATGATCAGTATAATACCAAATCAACTATATGACTAACTGCAAAATGACACATGTAGCTACAATATAGCTATCCGAGTATTAGCTATCATCATCAAACTACTGCAAACTGTAGTTAGGCTAAGTGCTAGTTCTTCAAAGTGAAACTACCAGACTAGACTTCTAAAAACTGAACATTTGCTGTTCTAATAAAATATTGGGGTTGACATGCTTATCAATCAAATTGCATAAAAATACAAACAAATACATTGAAAAGGTCAATACAAATATTTATTTTATTTTTTATTTTTTACAAATGTGACTTTGACAGAGCTGCTGTGATTTTACATTTTCTGTTGTATAAAAGAAGACAGGGACAACTTAAGACTCATGACTTGCCAGCTGCAGGACATATCTTTTCTTCATTATATTCCCTTTCTTTCTCTTTTCTCCTCTTTCTTTCTATCTCTCTCTCTCTCTCACACACACACACACTTGAAAACTTGACATGTACGCTGAGCAGATCCTAAATATGTATAACTGAGGCACATGTGTAGTCAATAAGTATTTACAACCATCAACACTCCTAAACAGTCCTAAACAAAACTACACCGTCAGTGACCACAGTAACACTTGTGTAAATATAAATTTACAACATGACATGCCTCGCACATACAGAAGATCTAAAAAATACAGATCAAATATTCATAGAAATGAACAGTTTGACAGATGCACAGGGCAGCTCCTGTTCCAGTAGTGGTAGATAGATGGCAGTACTGCGACACTTGAGTTTCCACAGACAGAATACTGACAGCAGAAATACTGACACTGGGTTGAGCTAATTTACACTAAATTATTAGTTTTCTAACACTTGTTTAAACACTTGCCAGCATGATTTAAGTGCCCATTCATTTTAGATAGGGATTTTATTTCAGAGAGAAAGTTCAATCTGTCGAAACAGCTCCTGAAATGTGGATTTAACTATACATTTATATATTTAATGCATTGTCTTATGCAGCTGAGAACCTCATGGCTCAGTCTGTTTCACTCGGCTGATTGGATCTATGGTATGCAGAGAGGTGCCGTAATAACACGCCCTCTTCATGGTGAATTAAGACCCAAATCAGGGGCATATGTTCGGAAACTAAAGGCTACAGTTAAATTTCAGTCACATGAACCGCATAGCCATCCAAACATTAAGTCCCTCTACTGGACTACAAAAAGATCAGTGTACACTGCACGCACTTAACTGTACAGATGCAAACATAATGACTAGTCAGATGTGTTCATTCACAATCTATTGGCTAGACCGTCTGTATTCAGCTGTACTGTGTTTGGCATTTACTTCCAGATACTCCAGTGATTTGTCTGACATTTACGCACATGTCCTCAGCTATTTACAGTCCAGTTATCTCCACAAATACAGCACAGACAGACAAGTTAAAAAAATCATTCAAACCAAGCACAGTTTTGATATAAAAGTGTGGAGGGTTACAGTATATTCACATATAAATACTGTACATACATCTGTAATACAGGACAGTTAAATAATCATTGCTAAGACTGAAAAAGAGCAGTTTGGTTAAAAGGGTTCAGTTTATATCAAATGTCCTGGTCACTATAGTAACGCTAAGGAGAAAGAGGGAGACAAGCTGAGAAAGACAGACCCCGGGTGTATATTATACTTCAAAACACACACACACACACACACACACACACACACACACACACACACACACACTTTTGCATCCTAAATCATGATCTCTCCCATGCAGGCACACACTGGCACATGCAGATAAAGGAAGAGGAACATCTGTGAGGGTCATCTGAGGTGCATAGAGGAATACCTGAACTGTGTTCTGCAAATGTCAGGACAGAGAAATCCAAGCATATTCCCTCCTATTTTCTGTCTTTTATTGTCTTTCGTGTCTCCCGGGACAACGACATGGTCACGAAGATACTCTATGTGAGAAAATAACATAAAATTAAGTACAAAAAACAGTACAAAAAGCTTTTTTTTGTGTGAAAAATTCAGTCAGATAATCCTAACAGCCCTGCAAGTCCAGATCAGCAGCACTCGTCCGCTCGGTCTGTTAAACTGAGGTTTCTGATTGAAGCAGCAGTATAAACTTATGAGACTTGGGGTCGATGTACTCCTCAGTCAGTCGGATGTAAGGGATGCTCTTGACGGTAACGGCTAAGTTAAAGTCCAGACACCTCAGCAGGAACTCTGACCCCTCCTTTACACCATTGGTGACAGAAGCCTCGCTGACCAAAGTCCACTGATCAGCCATCCAGCGCTCGGGGCCGTACTGCAGGGTGGGACCAGGGGCCAGGTAGGCCTCGAGGAAGGCCTGAGCAAACACAAACAGTCAATGATTCTACAATATTCACCAAGACAATCAGTTTACAGCGGCCTGATGTTCAGGTGTTTGTTTTAAACCTATTGGATGGTTTACAAGATATTCCCAGTTCATTACAACATGGGTGGGTCTTATTTGCTTAGTTTTGGTCAACACTCCTAACTGCAAAAACACATCATTAATTACTATGTGAATTGTTGAGATCTGGGGCATATGGCAACAGCACTAAGCAACAGTTAGACGAGGTAAAAAACAAGTTGCCAGATGCTGATGTTGCCTGAGGAGTGTTGCAGGCGAAAATAGCTCCAGATCCAAGCCTTTTGTGTGTTCTTCAAACCATTGAGTGCTGTGTGTTCAAAATATCTAGAATATACCATTTTCTCACCTTTCTGCATGTGACAACTCCAAGTCTTTTTTTCTGTCAACCCCCAGGCTGGTGACATATTATTACCAACAATTAACAACCATTACAGACCAACCAAGCTGTTTTACACTGACCTGCCAATTCTGCTGCAGTTGTGCACAGTTTTTTTTTGTGTGTCATGAGGGATAATTAGTAACATTTTGGTGGTTAATTTACATATTTTAACTTCAAATAAAGTGGTTTAAATACAGTTCAAAACAGGTATGCTCGTCCAAGTCAACTGAACTATTTGCTGAGGTGACAACAGCTTATGAACTGTGATAACAGCGCTGCAAAAACAAGAAAAAAAAAAAGAAAACAGACACCACAGTATTAAGATGTTTTGTGTATTTGGAGTTTGGATAATCAGATCAAAGTGTTTGCTTGTATGCAGCTTGTGTGATCTCAACGCACTCATGTTGGTTGCCCTGTTGGACTTAGTTGTGGCAACGACATTGTGTTCCCTGCCAGCCCCCTAGGCTGGTTTCACAATGATAGACTTTGACTATGGCTTTAATATAACAGACGTATAAATTCATCGGTTGCACAAAGCAGTTTAAGTCTTGACTATCTTAAATCGGACTGTGGTACAATGAATTCTGGGTAAATCAACTTTTTTTCAAAAATAAATAAAATGGCCGACTGAGTCAACGCATCCAACCGCTCATCTCTGTTTACCCTCAGCAGAAAATGTTGGTCTACTGGAAGAATTCAACAGCTACATGGACGTTTTACTTGGGAAATTAACAATAAGTGTAAGGATAAGTTTAAAATTGCAGCGACTGCAAACAGTGTCAATCCCCCACAAAGAAATAAATGTTTGAAAGAAGAAAATACAGGAGGAAGACCACAAGAAAAGCTTAAAGACATGGGCGATAAACGGTGGACGAGAGAGCGGAGTACGCGGGGTCAACAGCGGCCACTGAGTGACAGCCAAGAGAACACAGGTAACATTAGGCCAATAATGTCTCTTGTGATTGTTTGAATGACAGGAGTAAAAAGAAAAAAGTTTTACTTTAAGATGGTAGTTGTGGTATGCTAACGGTTGAGCCGGTAGCTAGCTGCTAGCGATTTAACGATACAGCCTAATGTGCAAGCTACCGGCAAGTTAACTGTCAACAAACGCTACAACTTGGCCTTCAGAATAAAGTAGTGCTGTCGGTGTTTATTTTTCTTAGCGACCCTATCTTTGGACGGTCTGGATGAGAGCAGAGGAGGAGAAGCAGTCACTGCGGTCTCTAAAAACTCTTTCCCTTCGCATTGCTCTTTTCATAATAATGTTAGCAAACCACAAATTATGAGCCATGTTTTGTTGTATTTTGTTGTTGGGTGCTACTGGCCAGCACAGGTGTCACTGATTGTTACCATGGTAACATTAGTCTTAGACCTGAGTTAGCCTGGGGGTTAAGGTGTCTAATCTTTTTTGTGAAACAATCTTACTTGCATTAGACTGGTCTATGAGCTAAATTAAGGCCGGTCTAAGGCCGCTACACATGGCTGACCGAATTAAATCCAAGTAACTAATATTTGCCTTCAGAGTGACTTCTGGGTCTGCACCAATCTACTTGAACTCAATCACACAGGCTTATGCTCCTTCTCATGAAGTGTAAGCCTGTGTTCCTCCAAGGAATGTCGGCTGGCATTGCCATCCCTGCACACAAGGCAACCGCAGTCCAGACTGTTTTTGTCTGTGTTTCCCAAATGGTGGAACAAGCTACCGAAGGCTATCAGAGCAGGGGCTTTGGATAAAAGTGTCTGTCAAATATAATGTAATGTAAAGTGGCTTAAAATATTTACAACTCATCCATTCTTATTAGAATTCAGTTATGACAGTATTAAAGTATCGAAATTCAAACTGACCTTTGGGCTCATGTTATTGACGAGGCAGAAAGCCAAGTGCTTCTGGATGCTCTCCATGCTGTGGCAGTGCTGCCTCCTGGTTGTGCGGAGGTACTTCTGCAGGGCACGTGCCATAGAGGGAAATATTGCCAGAGCAGCTTCACGCACATCCATAATGTCAGAGGGGGCCGCACGCTCATCCTCTTTCTTCATCCGCCGGACGTGAGTGAAGGCCTCTTCTACAGCAACCACAAGCCTGACAAAGCAGGAGCTTACCGTCAGCTGTCGAGCTTACTGCTTTTAATCCATACTGTTCAATAAGTGACACATACCGCATGTACCAGCACAACTGCCCGTTTCAGACATGGGATACATAATATAGATGGCTTTGCCCATCATCTGTCAAAGTAATGGCTTTTTGTCATACATACATAGGTGTTCATAAATATTCCTACATTTGTCTCTGCTTCTCACTTGTAAATCACTAAATGAATTGTCATCAATTTAATCATATATTAGACAGTGAATTCTGCTGCCTTTTTTGTATGTGTTACAAACATAGAATTGCATCATGTTAAGGTGAAACTCTTTTTGCTGAATATTTAGTTTTAAATTAATGCAGCTGGGCACAAATGAAAATTGTAGACAAGTCAAATTATCTTTGTACAAGGGTTTTTTTTTCAGTTCTTCTGACCTGAACCATTGAGCGAGAAACATTGGGTTATTTATAGTATTTCCTGGATTATTAAACCAATTTCATGTGCTTTGTGCATAATAGATGATAATTAAATGATAAATTTACAATGCTCTTGAGGCAAACTAAAAAGTGCATTCAGTCTCTCATTGTATTTAGAATTATGCTGCTGTAGCTTTTGTGTTAATCTGACAGCATTTAATTCACACTTGTCTCGAGCTGATGGAAGAAATACAGTAATGCTTGAAACACTGTCGTTCTAACTTGTATGTGAAAGCAACTTATTCACACATAGACCGACATGTGAAATTGCAGTCATATTTACAGTATTTCCTGAGGTGCATGTCTGAAAGAGCCTATAGATAAATAATTCACCCTTTGACATGCTTTAATTTCCTCCATGCGACTCACCTGGCTCTACGTTTGCGGACTCTTCTCTCGTAGTCGGCCTCCTCGTAGTACAGCTCATTGTGGGCGCTGTCTTTGCGTTTGGCGGCAGCTGTAACCATCGCCCGTGACTGATTCCCATTACCAGGCTGAGCCCCTGCCGCGTTCCCTGGGGCTGCACCAAAAGGAGAGGACAGAGGCAAATTGGGTATATCAGTTTGAGCTGGAAGAAATGGTACCTGACCCCACCAGCCTCTGATTAATGGGCTGTTTCTCAATCTGAAGCATGGAAAGAAAAGGTCACATTGGAGGACAGCTAAGATCTAACACATCACTGGAGGTGTAAAAGAACTGTAAATCAAACAACTTGGTCACTATTTCCCCCATTTTGTGCTCCACAGACTTTTGAGAAAGATTTAAGGACTCTGTGTGCTATTCTTCGTAACTTATCTGGGGCATCCTGCCAGATCATGTGTCTCAGTCACAGAGAATGTTAATTATAGCACTGAGAAAAGAGGTAATTTCCACTGGAAGCATGCACATTTTTCCACAGAAACCTTTTTCACTGGGCGTGTAGGGGGTGGGGTGGATTAGATATTCATCATTTTACACTTCAAAGGCCATAGTTCTTGTCTGATCTGTGAATTTACTGATTTGTGTGACAAACTCATAAAGCTAATGGAGCTTGTACAGCAGTATATTACAGTTCCTGGGGTTTCATTGTAGGGGAGTAAGAGCTGGTCCATATTCATGAAGATCAGCACAGTTTGGGGGAGGTTATAGAGAGTAAACGCTGCAGGTCAGGTAAGGATATAAATCATTAATAATCTAATCTGCATGTTTGTGTGTGTGTGTGTGTGTGTGTGTGTGTGTGTGTGTGTGTGTGTGTGTGCAGGTGAGATGGAGACATTGAGTGTAGTAATAAAACATGGATGAAAACCACCTAAGTATATACTGTGGAAAGAATGTTGGATAATTTGCACAGGGAGCATTGTAAATATTTTCCACTGAAAATATGAGTAAACATTAGTGTCTTTAACTTCCTGGCCTACATATTCATGCCATGAGAAAAGTGACTGTGAATGACTGAATGAGAAAGAGGGTGGTGGGTGGGAGGGGGTTGAAGTGAGTGAAAAAATGAAATGGGAAGAGGGGGAGGTGGGGGAGCAAGAGCGAGCAGAGCTGGAGACGGGGCTGAGCGGGAGGAAGGAGAGATGTGGGAGTATGTGTGAAATGAGCGTTACTCTGATGAATTATTTAAGGCTTGAAATTCCACAGCCCTCTAGAGGCCTTTCCGCTGCACTTTGATAGTGAAGGGGGTGGGGTGGGTGGGTAGGAGGTGCTATGAGGACACCATATCCCCATACTGCATCCCTGCCATAGATCATCAAATCCATTGTACTCTATAGGTCGGGGATTGAGGGGTGGTGAGCGGAGGACCCTTTTCACTACAGGACAAGGTGCAATATGTGGCAGTACAGGATGTGTGCAGGGAAGCAATATATCAAGAGTTGGTGTATGTGTGTGCAGTAGAGTGCTTTCTGAAGATGCAATATATACATTATGTGAGGGACGGAGGCTTTAGAGTGCTGTAAAGAGGGAGTCAACTGAACCGTGAAATTAGCAGCTTCCTGTGATTAAGTGCTGTGCAGAGTGATGTTGAAGACTTTTATCTGTACTTACTGTCCAAAAGGTATGTTCTCAGTTTGTTTTTAAAAGCTGCTTGCAGATAGGATGGAGATGGAGGTAAAAAACATCACAAGAGAGCGGAAGACATAGTAAAGAAAGACTCTGACTATGGCTTAGATCGAACTAATAATCAGACTTCAGTTATGTGAGGGACATCAACTGAAACGTTACATAATATGGGAGGGAATTATAGGGACAGATGCGGCGACTAACCGTCCACGTTGTAGACCTTTAACCCGGCCAGGTGTTTGGCAGCCCGGTGCTTCGAGGCAGAGAGAAGTGCTGGGTTATGGAGTGGAAAATCTCTGTAGTAATACTCCAAAATGGACAGAGCAGCCCTCTGAATGCTGTGCAAGATGAGACAGGTAGAAAGTGGAGACTCAGAGACAGTAGGATTAAGACAAACAAAAGGTTCTGTTGATTCTTTTGATCTGCTTTTGTATGTTGCCTGTTAAAGCCTGATGAAAATTTCTTTGTGATTAAAATGTTTCTTCAGGTAAAATATTGCATTGCACTTCTTTTATTGGATCAAAATGGATGCAGCAGAATCAGAGATATTCTCTTTCTCATTCCACACATTCTTCAAAACCTAGCACCTGCATTATCCACAATGCAACTCGACTGCTGACAGTTCGGTCTGAGATTTTGGGTGCATTATGTCAGAAGCTGCGAATGTAGCCTCAAGCGGAGATAAGGAGCGGGCTGCAGAGGTGTGGCAAGCTCTCTTCTTTCAACTTCCACACCCCCAGTTTTTTTTTCCCTTTCAAACTTGTAGTCCTCAGCCCCAATTTATCAGAGTTCACACGTTTCCGTCTAAACCCACAAAAGGGTGTGTGAAATAGGTGCAGTTCCCCTTTAAATTATTGGAAGCTGTTGATACAATGTGTATAGTCTGTTTCTGCCTCCTGTGCAGGTCTTAACTTCCTGTTTACTATGTGCAATTTCATTCTAAATCACGGCAAGAACAAGACAAGTATAAGTCAATTTTAAATCCATTACGTTTTTAGCCGCATCACACAAATCTTATCTAATTATCGCTGTTGTTTCCTTATGCTGTCGTTCTCACACGCTTGTCCAAAGCACAAACAAAGGAAAACAGCCATAGGATGAATGTCTGTGTCCGGCACTTTCTCATCCCTCCCCCCAGATTCTTAGAATAACCCGCCTTGAGCAAACTAGACAAGGAGACTGATGAGTAACTCAATTACTGCCTGTGCCAGTCTTCCCTGTGGACATGGGCCTCCAATTACACACATACTTCAATGGTAGAGTGTAAAGACTGACCAAGTGACACTGTGTGTATCTCAGTGTGCACTGTACAGAGAGGTCATATTTACACGTAAAAGTACAGGCTTATTTGACATCCTCATCGGTTTCTTCAGGAAATTCATATATAGAATGATAATAGACAAGGTAATTACAGCAAGTGAGCATTTATACCTGAGCTGTCCTATGTTGTAGTGACGTGTTTCCCCGTCTGTGGAGCGGATGACACACACGCTGTAGCAGGGCTGGAGCTGGCGGAGCTCCAGCAGCACCACGGCCAGGTAGTGGACAAACAGCTGGGAGTCCACGAGGGACACCGCAAACTGGACGATACCATGGTAGTCCTCATCCTGCTTGGACCACATCACATGTTTAATGAGAGCGTTCACTGCTGTTGGATGAAAACTTTTAATTTTATTAACTCAAATTACCACTGAGATGAAAAATGTTCTCTGTTTTCAAAACAGTCATGAGGCAGTGACAATAACAGTTAGATACAAACAACAGATGACATAAAATATGTCACAAATTAGATTGAACCAAAACACAATTATAATAGATAAAACATTTAATTGGAATGGTTATTCATTTCAACCTCCTAAAATTACATTTTGAAAACAATCCCAAAGCTATCAAACAATAAAAAACTCCATCTTGTGATTTACACTTGTATCACCAAGTCCTTCTTATATACATACACAGCACAATGTACGATGGATGGATGGATGGATGGATGGATATATGCTTGTGTGTGCGAAAAAAAAGTCAGAATAAGCTTAATGAAAAATAAATTTGAGGACAATCATTTGTTGATTCCGATTGGTTGTGCATTATTTTCAGATCGCAGCTTTGATACATCAGCCTCAGCATTGTTTAAAATGAATGCCTTAAACTCTTGATTGAATTACAAAAAATATAATTTCAAACCTAGAATAGCAGTAATTTAAAACAAATGTTTTGTAAAGAATGACAGAGGGTACATATAATCTTTATAGCCATAACGACAGTCTCAAACCCACCTGTGCATCGAGGATCCGGACTCCATAGAAGAGCCAATAAGACATGGTGAGCAGGAGCGTGAGTGTAGTGAGGAAGGCACGGTACACGCACACCCTGGGCAGGCTGGCGCGACCCGGTCGGAGAAACAAGGCCCAAATGGCCACTAGGAGGATGAGCAGCTTGAAGGAGATGGAGAGGAAGAGGCCCTCGCAGGCTGCACCACAAGCCTGCAGTCTGTCGGGCCACATTACAGCTGGAAGAAGCAAGAAGACCAGGGGCGTCGCCAGCACCAGCAGCCCCACACATGAGCCCACAGCTAGGGGAAGATAGCGACGGAAGCCTTGGGTCCTGTCCTGTATTCCCTTCCCCAGTCCAACCACTTCCTCCTGGGAAACACTCAGCTCTGAGGTGCCTGTCACTGCGGTGGTGGTTTCGCCCCAGTTATCATCCTGAAAGGGGAAACGGAAAGAAAGGTGAAGGAAAGGTGGGGTTTTTTTTTCTCGATTATCTGTGTTGGAGCTTAGTGGGTCACTTCGCTCAAATTTAAAACGCAAACAACAAACAAAAGATAAAAAAAACAGATTTTTGACAGAAACTTGTGACAGACATGTAGCATATGGTGGGTTTATCAGAACTTTTTTTGTGGTTCCGAATACCAAAACAGTGAGCTGAAAGATGCTCTGGAGAGCGGAGGGGAACTGCAGATTTGGATAAGTTTCTGTGGATCTGTTTCTATGGCTGATACCTTTCACATTTCATATATTCTTTTGATTCATTGTTGATGCAAAAATATTGCTCAGTGCAGCTCTAAATGTGTTTTGTTTTTTTCAAATAAAGCTGAGCCAAATATCTCAAAACCTGCAGGGTCAATAAAACCCATTAGAAAAATAGACTAACCAGAGTAAAGTTCATCAGAAAGTAGCAAATTAACTGGTAAATAGAAACTTGAATCACACAGACAATAATGCTTCCATTCTTCTATTTTACTCCCTTCTTTGCATGATGCACAGCACATTCTTCATGCTATTTAGAGACATTTGATTTTCTTGGAGTTTTGCCTCATTATGACAAGCCTTCAAAGTCCCATTGAAGTAATATAGGATGACAAGATGGGATGTGGAGTAATGCTCACTTTGGCAGGAAGCTGCACATGCTGACATATGAAGGCACACACACACACACACACACACACACACACATACACATTCACATACACACACACACAAACACTGAACCGCAACAACTGAAGCTTTCCAAGCCCATCATTGCAAATTAGAGTCACATTTTTTTCTTCCTTGCCAGCAGGGTAATTTTAAGCATAAATCTTTTCAACAAAGAGACACAGGGAGAATAAATTAATGACAAGTCTGTTCTAAAGAGGCATTTATTTTTTTTTTGTGGGCCTGCCATTAATTCATGTAATTAGCCATTCATTGTCCCCCAGAGTGTCACTGTATTGTGCATATCTCCAACTACAACCATTGACAGGAGTGTCAGCTGCAGTGAGAGGGATGAGGGATAAAAAATGACAAGCTGAACAGAATAAGCCTTTATGGCTTCACACACACACACCCCTAAGCAACCTGAAATGAACCTGCAGGGAAACGACAATCACATTATTTTTCACCTGCCTGTATCCCACTCTAAAATGTGCTATTTTGGGCCATTTAAAAGTTACTTTAAACATTTACAGATAAAGTTGACCCTGCTGCTATTTGTGGAATGTGAACTATGAACTCAACATTGAATTTGCATATTTCCAATCACGAAAATGCAACATAAATATGAATTCTGCCCCTATTACTGTTCACAGCCAATTAACTGAGCCGTGCAGGAGGAGCAGATGCCAACAGAAGCCAGAAGATGAATGAGAGGAGGAGACGCAGGGAAAGTGAGAGAGGGGGATGGCAGCGATGAGAGTGTAAGATAGCAACGGGGGTATCCGTCTGCCAGAGTAATGTATGAAGCCAGAGGTCAGCTTCGTTAAGTGTAACGTCAGCTCCATTTACTGTCCAGTCTCATTTTTATTCAGCTCACATCTTTCCTCTTTTGCTCCTTTTTCTCTCTTAAGCCAACTCTCTTTAACAGGGTCCCAACCTTTTAGAACAGTATCTGTAAACTGTGTGCCATTCCACACCTCAATAGACGCTAATTAGTTCTTTGGAAAACCGGGGGCCGGATAAATTTGAAAATGCTTCCTTTTCTCCCCACAATAGATTGATGTTTTTTCTCACTCAAAATCTGAAATCTGAAAATACGTCCTTGGGTTTTTGGTCAGACTGGATATAATGAAGCTTTTACAAAATTTTAAATCAATGTAGCCGATTACATGGTATAGGTATGGTAATTACACCTTTATCTATGACTATTTCACGACATGACTTCACATTCATAAGTTACTGATGTCCTGAGTTCATCAGCATCCTGTAGCTGAATTATTGTTTGGCAGATAAACAGTTATCATTAATGAACTTGATCGTATTGGTATTTTATGCTTTTGCTTCTGTTTTTTGACGACAGAAACAGAAAAAGATTCATTTGAGTGCAACTAAACTGAGTTTGGCAGCATCAAACGAACAGCTCAACATTATAGGGAAATATGCCTCCTCACTTCATTGGCAAGATTTTGATGAGAAGACTGATACCACACTTATGGCTGTGCGATAAATACAAAGCTGGAGCCAGCAGCCTGTTAGCTTAGCTTCGCAAGACTGGAGAACAGCTTGGAACCGCTAACTCCTCTCACTATTTAACACATTACATCTCCTTTGTTTCATTTGTACACAAATCAAAGTGTAAAAATGACAATTTTTGTTTTTATGACTTGTTTTTTGTGAGAGTTTTTGTTGGCTGGGTGCAGTGACTTCTCCCTGGTGTCTCTGATTGTTGTCTGGCGACTAAACTATTCCGAGTTAAGCAGCTGCTGGTTGTAGCTTCGCATTGAACAGATAGACACAGTATGAGACAACCGACTCATCTAGTGCTCTGCAAGAAAGCGTGTGAAAATGTTTCTGATGATGTCGAATTCTTCCCTTTAAATACTTCACGGAGAGCAGAAGGGGACACATCACAGGATTAACTAGCTCAGACTCAGCAGAGAAACCAGACTGTCTGTGCCACTCCTCACCAGATGTTGGCTATGAGGCACAGTTTTATTGCTTGTGGACTGAGAGAGAATAAAGAGATTTACTTTATGTTATTTTCCTGTCGTATTTGTGTGGTAACAACCTCAAAACATTAGTGTGGATGCAAATAGCTTGCATCTATTTTATTTCAACTACATTTTTTTTTTCCTACAGTTCACTTAAACATATGCACCCTAATAGCTCATCAGCCTCTATTTGAATGTGCGATCTGAATATTTCAGTCTCACACACAGTCTCTCTGCCAAGGTGTTTATAAAGCCAGACTTTTATACAGACAAGGTTTCATGCTAATGTCTCATTTAGTGGAGGAAGACAGTGTATCATTGACTGAGCTAATAGACTGTTAAAAGCAGCCATTAAGTCTCGGTGGATTAATCCCCAAGATTAACGCTGCACTAATCAGACCTGATCTCTATATACTGTAAAGTGAGGGGAAAGTGTAAATAACTGAGAGAATGAAACAGAGGAGGGTTGCAGGAGAGGGAGAGAGAGGGAGCAGTGCGTCGGCTGCCCACTTGCTTGGCAGTCTTTTCCTCTGGCAGAGGGTGAATATGGATTATGCTTAGGCCTGTTCCACCATCACAAAGCACAACAATACAACAACATACTGATTAGCACTGCTCACAGAGACTCACACATAACAGTCTGCCAGCCAGAAAACACAATGGCTGAGCCCCACTGGCCTGGGTGGAGGTTAGACTGACACTAACATGTTGGTTTGTTTGCGCTGGTGTTGGTGAGGGTATTAGTGTCAGTGTGTGTGTGTGTGTGTGTGTTTGTGTTAAAATGAGTCATAGGACCTGTGAGACAAGACAGGTTTCATTCAATTTACTCCATTCCTTTGATTGTGGTGGTTAGCTGTGACTAGGTGTTTTTACACCCATATAAATAAGCTGAGCAAAGTGTGGAATGCCAAAACAAGGATATGTGCTCCTCACCATACGCTTTGCTGTTGCTAGAGCTAACGTGAGGAAATTGAAGCTGCTGCCTTCTGGCACAAAGTCACAGTGTCTAAGTCTCACAAAGCAGCGTGGACAGTCTCAGTAACAGATTTGGCACTCGCTCTATGACTCACACACACACACACACACACATGCACAGAAGCTGTGGTGCAAGAGCGTATCCTTATGTCATAGGCATGCGTGTAAACATAGAGGATTATTCATATCAGCTTTCCTCAAAGTGGCGTTTGGCTGGATACTAAGGCTAATCTCAGTCTGTGAGAATGTCTGTCTGCATGTTTCGAAAAGATCTGCTCCAAAAAAAAAAAAAAGCACTGGCAGGAGTGAAGTTTTGGTAATGGTGGTGATGGTAACTGTGGTGCGCTGGTGTGCCATTTGGACACATTAGTCTGGAGGGCTAATGCAGTACAATGGCAGATTACCTTACACTGCCGACAATGGATGTAAGCTACAAGCTGACAATCACATGACAGCGTGGAATGTGGCTGCCCAGACAGAAGGGGATGCTGAGCATAGACGGCAAAATAGGTCAGACCTCAGAGTGTTAGAAAGTCTGGCTGAAAACATGTCCAAATCCTAATCACATTAAATAATACTATCAGTGTGGGGAAGTACACCTTTTTGCAGGCGACTCGTACTCAGGCCCTCTACATACACGCACTTCTTCTCTCTCTCTCGCTCTCTCTTACACATAAACTAACAGTAAATACTCTCCTCTTACTATAGATTTCAAGTAGGTCAGAGAGCCTGTGACGGCAGCCTTGGGCAGAGTTCCCTCTAGAGAAGGATATCTATAACTCTTTTTTTTTTCCTCCTCTAAATGTCTGTCTGCATCTCACCATGTTTTCTTTACCTTTCATTGCATTCATTACCTGACCCCTCTGCATTGAAAAGTAGTCTGACATTTTGAAAAATACACTTCTTCGCTTTCTTGAAGATAGATGCCACCATTATTTCTGTCTGCTGAATATGAATTTCCCCTAGGGGATAAGAAAAGTATCTATCTATCTATCTATCTATCTATCTATGAAGCTGGAATTTAGAATATATGGAAGTTAGCTTAGCATAGCAGAATGAAAGTAGTATTGATCTTCTCATCCACCTACTTCTTTAAACAGTGATCACAATATTGGACTGCATCCTAAATCCCTGTACAGTTGACGTAGTTAAAGATCCACTCTGCCTTTGAGCTGTGTTATCACAGCATTTCGCTTCCCTGTGCCAACTTAAAACCTAGTTTGCTCGCAGAGCTCAGCAAAATCAGCTTTATGCGATGACTGGTACCAATTTGCTCTGCTTTAAAGCTATCAGGCCTGACAGTTATACCCAGTATCACACACACACACACACACACACACACACACAGCATTGTCTGTACAAATCCGTTCGGGCATACAAGAGGGATGCTAATCCTGTGACCTATTTGATCCCTTGTCACCATTGTTATTATGTGTCAGGCGCTGAGGCAATGCGTAGCCAGCTGTGTGAGGATGAGTTTATAAGGTCGGGGTGTGGAGTTCATAGCTGGATTACTGGGCCTTCTGATTTCCTCTACAGGAATGTGATTACTGCAAAGACTGTTTGAAACTATGCCTCTCAAAAACACACAGCCTGCGTTTGTTCACAGGTTACTCCGGTCTGCACTGTGCTGTCTTCAGTATCAATACCTGGGCTTCATCGCCAGGATCTACCGCTGGTGTGGGTTCTCCGGGCAGCGGCTCTCCGTTGTGAACAGGGGAGTCCTGGGATGGTGTGTCGGGGGGGTTGATGACAACAGACCTCTCAGAGCGACTGCTGTCTTTGCTGCTGCTGGCCTTGTGCCGCTCACGGCTTCGATCCCTGGGAAACAAACACAAGAATGAGAGAAATATAGACACATAAACATAAATATAAGATCGTAACCCTAATGTTCCAATATACTAACTAGTGATTATTTTTTTGATTAATTGTTTTGCTCATCTAATGTTGGAAAAAAAAATACCACACAAACACAGTAAAAGTTTGAAGTGGGAGTTCAAATCCCCATAATTAATCATTTCAGGTATATATTCATGCAAACAAGCAAAACACATACACAACTAAAGATAAAACATTAAGTATATAAGTTGATTGTAAGAATTTTGATATTTGAATCATTGTTTAAATATTGTTAGAAATAAAGATGCCAAAAAAAAAAAAAAAAAACTCTGGGTCCAGCATCTCAAATGTTTCATCATTTACCAACATTTTATAGATCAAATGATTAATCAACAAAATCAAGAAAATAATGGACAGATTGATAATGAAAATAATTGCCACAGCCCTTCATGGCAAAAAGCTGGTGGGAAGGGAAGACTACGAATATTCCAGCAGACAATCACAGGAATGGGGAATGGATAGGACGTAAATCAAATGCTTCTCTCATCTGCAGAATAGACAGTAGAGTAAATCACTGAAATAGGTTAGAGCCACTCATCTGTGACGACCCTAATCCATGAGCTCTGTCTGTCTCAATCTCTTGCTTGCTCCCGCTCTGTCTCTCTCTTAGTCTCTCATCTCATTTATCTGGCTACGACTAACATGCTGCCCGCCCGAACAGAGGGCAAACACAACAAACTCAATATGCACCGAAGGTTAAAAAAAAAAAAACAAAGCAAAGGGGCAACAGATGATCCAGCAAAAACAACAAAAAGGGAGGGATAGACAGGTACAGTGGGGGAGCAGACACATCAGATGGAGAGGCAGACAGACAGGAAACATACCCATGTCGGTTTGATCTCCCGGAGCGGCTGGAGTGATAGGAGTAGCCCGAGTGGGTCGACTCAGTGTCCATTCCAAACGCAGGTCAGAGGCGGTGATTGGGCAGGGGGGATGAGGAGAGAGTCGTCGCGTGGCAGAGAGGGTAAGTTGGCAGCAATGCTCAGGAGGAGGAATGGGTTGCTATAGAGACGAGCCTCAGGAATCCACGATGGCTGACTACTACCCCAGAGAGCTGCTTTAGTAGCCACATTGACCTGAGAGATGGAGAAATAGGAAGGTATGAGAGGGAACAAATCATGCATCAGATAGAGTATAACAGCCAGGCTACCAGCTGACACATTTCAAGACTTTGCTGATTCTTACCATTCAACGCGTTTCCAAGGAGAACAGAACGACCAGTGATCGAAATATCAGCGTAACCAACCAACCATGTTTATTACAACTGCTCTGTATTGTAGGGCTGGTAAGGAAGGTAGATACATAAAATGATCAATTATTAATGTATGGGCCAGGCAGGTTTATTCTTGTCTACCTCTGTATAATGCGTGTTCCTATAACAGCGGTAAGACTGATAATGAGTGGATAATCTTCGGTGTCCCCAGAGTCGGTTCTGAACTTGGCAAAACTACATATTCATTACATATAAGACAAACTTTATTTGGAAACACTGCCTTCATGCCAGAATGTAGCCTACACTTCTCAAATTAATTATGTCTGTTTTTTTGTTTTTTTAATGTGACTTCATCTTGATGCTGCCACGTTGGCCAGGTCTCTCTTGTAAAAGGAATAATGAATCTCAGGAGACTTCTTGGTTAAATATAGTGAGGGTAAATAAAAACTAAACCAAATAAAATTCTTAGTCGAGAAAACCTACAAGAGCTTCAGGGAGAAAACAGAGGCCAGAGCAACCAGTTTCAAACAGCACTATTAGAAGAGGTGACAGGAAATGCCATATTGGAAACAATACGATATCTACTTTTACAAGATGCTAATAGATTGATAGACTGGGCTGCTGTTTGGATTTTGGAAATCTCATGTAAAGGAAATTTTCATTTTATGATTTGGATTTTTCATTTATTCTAAAAGTCTAAAACCAGTGGACTGAACTCACTTATATATAATATACCCAGCAAGCATATGTTTTTCATTCCTACCAGTTTGCTAAAATCTAAAAATGGACAAAACAGTAAAATAAAATTAAAGTAAATGAAAAACAAAATCTGTGATAGCTATGGTTCAGTATGGTTCATAAAAATTCAACTAAATAGTTGAAAATGAATTCTCAGGTTTGTATCCACATGAACCGCCTCTCCATCCTGTTGATGTGTTCCGACTGAGAACACCAGACTCACTTCCTGGGCCTTAATGCATGCTGTGTGATGCACGAGGATGTCTTCTTGCTTCATCATGCATGACCATTCATTTAGACCTTAATCTACACCCTGTCCACCTGCCAATCACCAAACCCCGGCCCAGTTTCCTTTCACTTACTGGGATTATACTCCCCTCATTGTTTACAGGCTATTTGTTATCTCTGCAGCCAGTGGTGCATACAAACACTAAATTAGCCCATTCAGCATATTAGGATGTGAATCCACACAGCAGCATAGACATCATTTTGTGGAAGTGACGGTTGGAAGAAGCTACACTGCAATGTAGCTGATTTCCATTAAGATGATATGAGTGTTTTTCTTTCCCTTCATTACCGATTGAGGGAAATGTGGCTGATGCATATGAGAACCCACAGATTTTCCATTAAGGATTTTTATATAATGCATATCTTTTACATAGTATCACTGCCAGAACCTATAGTATTACTCATGTAGGACAAATGCTAGAATTTGTATTATCTCACAGATCTGTAGCATCCAGGTATAAAAAGATGCTGTAGTGACAGAAAGCCCACTTTCTCTGAGAGTGAGTATGACATCATTCTCCACTGATGCAATTGCTTGTGCTATTAAAAGCAAGGGAGCATAGTGCTGAAAAAGATGGAGCTGCAGATATGCAGGACGTCAATGAATAATGCACTTGCAACACAGTAGAACATAGCACTCATAGCATCAAAGCTGATGTCGCAGCATCAAATTTTAAACACAAACCAGAGTTTTGACAGAGGACAGTCATATCTCTCATCTATAACCCACATCCAGAGCGTCCACTGTTGCCTTGGCAACACCGGAGGCAGGAGGCCCCATCTCGAAGCAATAATCAATCACCCCTGCTGAGAGTAAATTTGCGTGATACACTTATGTGTGTGTGCCTGAGTGAGAGAGTGAGGTGGTGGTGGTGGGGGGGCACAGGGAGGGGGCACAAAGAGCAAACAATGGCCTCTCATCACACCCAGTACCAGTATGGTTAAATGAATGAGGCTATGATTTGAATAAAAGCTGTTAACCCCCTGAGTGCTGATCTCTGAACGTGTGGCAGTGGTATGTGGGCCAAGATGATCCCCCTGAGAAGCCACTCATCCACGAGACGAGCATGAAGAGGCCTAGTGAACCAGGCCATGTGGAAAATCGCAGCCACGGGGTAAGAAAAACTATCAGTTACAAACCAACGGATAACTATGAATAAAGCATGCGGGAATAACAACGCGGATCAGAGATCTGCTGCAGCCCCCCTTTTTTTTTACTGTTAGTTGACCCATCCAAAAGATTCTGTCGCTCCTCTGTAAGGGAGTCTGTGCAGGAAATATATTGTCTGGTGAAGCGTAGTGGCATCGCTGTAGACAGTTCTGGTTGGCTGCACAGAGAAAGAGATTCATGAGGGCAGAAAGTGACACTAATGTAAAACAAACTCATTAATGTGTTTGTTTAGCGGATGGAGGTTGTCGCGCAGTGGGGGCTACTGTAATCGCACGTGGACAAACTCAATGGTACAGGCTCATGTAGAAGTATGGATTCATTTTTAAATTTTATTTGTTATGTATAGGAGAGAGGCACTATTGCAACAAATATGTGTGATTATCTGTAGGGAGAGCTGCAACATCTGATAGGTCAGATTCTTTGCAGCATTTTTTCCCCCTGCTGACCTAACTCATCACTTAATAATGATCCTGAGAATGTGGGATTGTATTGCAGTGTCCTGCAGGGGCATGTGACCTCCAAACTGGGCAGAGAAAAAGAGGTGTGGAATTTGAGATTGCATCGAAGTGTGATGCAGCGTTATCACCCTAAATGGCACAGATCAGCCCCATAGCTCATCTAGAGAGAACATGCTGAGGCCTGGTTACCATGGCATCTGTGCCCGCCCTCACACCCATTAGCCCTTGTGCCTTTCCTTCCCTCCTTCATGTGTGCCCTGCCCTGGTGGCATCATGCCAAAATCTGCCAGATGCAGCAGCTGTCTGTCTGCTCTGTTATTTCCTTTATCAGTTGTTTCACAATTTAAAAGCAGTCTACAAATTTTCCATCTACTGCACAAAATATACAAATGAAAATATTTTAGGGCAGCAACTAATGACTATTTTCATTATCAATTAAACTGATATTCTCTATTTTGGTCTACAAAATGTGAAAATGGACACCGCAGTCTTTTTCAAATTGCTTGTTTTGTCCAACCAATGTCCACAAACTTTCATATTCCAATTGTTGCCAGTTCATGTTCTGTCGATCAACTAATCAATTCATTGAGCAATTATTTCAGCTGTATATCAATTTTGTGCAATTAAACATAAAATACCTTCTTTAAGAGCAAAAATAGAACATATAATGCAGAAGCACACACAAGTAACATAGTCCAATAAGCTGGTTAAAACCTCTCTGAAATAAAATAAAGGTTGACACCCACTGTTATTAAAAGTGATAGTAATCTCCAGTCCAGTCACGGATGTCAGATAACCCAGAGGAGCAGATGCTGATTAACATATAGCATCGCTGACTGAATCAAATAACACAAACTGAGCCAAAGATGCAAAGATGCGAAACCCCCATGGAAACAGCCTTTTAAAAAAAAAAAAAAAAAAAAAACTTATTTCAGTGACCTCACCACCAGGACACATGATGTAATTACATACTTGTTTCCTGTGTATTTTCCTTTCATTGTTTGCTGTCACAAATCTGACATTGGATTCCTGGCACAAACACATTTGTTGGGGTATGTGCTGAGATGCTAAACCTGTGACCTTTGAGTGACTGGATAGACTCTCAATCACTCCAACCCTGCTGTTCTTACACACACACACGCACACACACACACACACGCATGCACGCACACCCACAGAGTAAGAGGAGAAAGTTAAGACCTGACACAGTTCTCTGGAATGCAAACTTAGTCCCCTCTGAGCTGCTCATGTGGAACTAAGTAAAAGTAGAGTAGAGCAGGGAGAGGGAGCGAGGTTATACCGGGTGGGAGGGTTGTGGAAGAGATACCTCAGTACATTCCTACTGTAAGAGCAGTGCTTCCATGTCACTACTGTACACTAACCCTACAACGCATCACGCTTTACACCGTGCTATCCCAGCTTTGCAGGATCCTAATGCTCCTCTGTAGCCTGGAGGGAGCTGAAAGGTGGCTCCATTTCTCATTACACCTCTCTGACTCTGCCCTGCCAGCCAGAAAACACACTTTAAAAAGAGAACAATGACAAAAGCACTGCCAACAACACTTTCTTTTGATCATTCATGGCAAGAATGGCTTCCAGGGGCTGACTAATCTAGCCTATTGAAGGCGTTCCCATACCTCACAGCGTCCTTTCAGCCTCTCCACACATCACCTATCAGCACTCCTCAATAATACATGGTAGTATGTTCCGCACAGTTTCACTGCAGCATCATGCCTCTGACTGAGGGACACTGTGAAAGAGACGACACCGATAGTGTCACACGTGAAACGTCTTCAGCCATAGTAACACCTCATCCAGCTGTGCACAGTGTGCTGTCCAGAAAGCTGCTGCTGCTGCTGCTGCTGCCGATGGCGACACACTGAAACGCCCTTTATTTTATAGGCTCCTGAGTCTGAGAGGCAGAGAGAGCAAGGCATGTGGCGTTACTTCTCTATTACACAGCTGCAGTTTCGGTTACAATAGATCTCGTTTCAAGTCGCATCCGGAAGCCAATTACCCACAGTGGGACATATAAGCGAGCATCACCTGAAATAATACATGCATTCTGTTGGTTCAGTATATTCTTTTACACATGAGAGGTACTGGAGCAGATATAAAGCAATAGGTTAACCTCCACATTAATGTAGGTTAGGAGGAGCACAGACTAAAGGTGTCTGGTTTGAAGGAAACCATTTTTCCCCAACGACGACAGCATTGAACTTCATCAGTAATTCCTCTGTGGGGTTGTGTCTCAGGCTTTTTGGCCAGGATATAGCCGGTGTAATGAACACAGCATCGCGATTACATTTCTTTAAACCTACCTCTTTCCTCAGATGTGTGTCATATTCCCTCACTTGCGCCTCGGTGTGAGTCTGCCGACGCTGGAGCTGCTGCGGCTGCTGCTGTGAGGCGAGACTGTAGTGAACTGAGAGGCAGCTCCCTCATACGAGCCTGGCCATTGTGATAAGCAGGACCAGAGAGAGGAGAGGAAGGCAGCATGGAGGTACAATCCACTCCAAGTGCACTAAAAAGATTATTTTCAGCCGTAGCCCACAAGAGGTCGTGCTTTAGAGCTGCTTTGTACAGGAGCGTCAACGAGGTGAAGTTGGTAGCCTGTATCTGCCCTGTCAAGTTAAAGACACCTGTCCAATCAAGTAAAAAAAAAGTGTAGCCTGTTTCTTCACTTGCATGATTAACATTCGTTTTGCAAAGTGATGTATGTGCATAGAAGGCTGTTTTCACATGCATCTGCAGAAAGAGGGGAGTTTCCCTATATGCACCTTGAATCTGCCTTTGATTTTTCTGACATTACATCACTGGTTTAGAAGCCACTGGTCCAGTGTGAAACTTACAGAGGGTGTGATGTGGAAACTCGGAGCCTTCAGTGCACCTACACAGTGAAACAGTTATCTTGTGTCCAACAGTTAAACTTCTGACATGAAAAATATTTGATTGTCCTGCACAATCACAAAACCTACTCAATTTTTCAACAAGGGAAAGGGAGTAAATGCGTTTTTAAGAATTTGAACTTTATCAAACTTTATTTGCTGAAATACCTTGTCAAACACTTATTATCATGCAAAGACATATAAAAGCCTGTGGTTTTTCATTACATAATAAGATCAAAGAAATATCCAAAAATATCCACCCACAATCATTCCACTAACCTATACTGAAATCATCAGGTATGCTTGTGAAAAACGGTTGAGGCTGGATTACCAACCAGGCAACTCCCAGGGGCCCCAAAAGCCCCATGTTCACAGATAAGGACTCTAAGAGGGGTCTTACATAAATATCTGATTATGTGTGAAAATCTAGTTTTAAGATCTTCATTATTTCAGCTGAATCTGAAATAATGAAGGTCCATATTCCTGAATTATTTTTTGTGTAATCTTATTACCACACACACACACACACACATACAATAGGGCCACATATGCCAGCATAAGAATATAAGAGAGAGAATATACAAGAAATGCCACAGTGGTAACAGGCTGCAAGAAAAAAAAAAGTTCAAGAAATGTTTGCAACATTTTATTTACTGTCAGCATCAAGAACAACAACAAAGGCGACAGCAACGATAACATCAGTAATACACAATATAGAAGTGTTGAGTTTTAAAGTTTCTTCTTGACCTCAAAACAAATTCAGCTGTTCTGTCCGGGCACTTCTTTCTAAATTTGAACACCTGCAATTGAATGACAATACATTTGCTGATAAAGCTGATGTGATATGATTGAAGAACAGTAACTCAATGCAAATAAAGCAGCTTTTTCAATTAATCAAGGCACACACACAGAAAATAGGCTTAATCAGTTATGGCACCTGTGACGCCAGGTGAAATCAAGTAAAGATCTTGTGCAAAAAAGAAAAAAAAAATACTGTCATGATACAGATACATATGTCCATACAAGCAACACTCCTTTCAAAATATATACCAAGCATATAAAAGAAGTGGATATGAACTTTTTACAGTTAGATTTCCCTCTATGAAACTCCATCAGAGGGCAGTGTTGCTCCTTCCAAACACTGTCTTACGAGTCTTTTCCCAATTGAAGATTATATCTGCAGGAAGGACGTTTAGAGAAGGAATGTCCAGAAAAACATCAAACCACAGCTCCGAACCTGTTCACACATGAAAGTAAATTTAACTTAAAGAAAAAATTCAATAATTTCCAGACACTATGGTGTAAAAAAGAGCTGTAGGCAGACTTAAATAGCCCACAGTTCCAGTGAAGTTTTAGTATTTTACCCATATTGGCTAAAAATAAAAAGCTATGTATGGGCCTAATAACATTCCCTGCCCCATTTATCTTAAAATATGATGTTAGGTTCGGCGTCTCTCCTTCTATTCCCTAACATACTCAGTGAGTAGATCAGTGTGTAGTGTGTGTAATGTGCAGTGTGTAGACAAAAGGCTGTCACTCTTACTGCTGGAGTGGACATGAACAATACCCAGAGCCCCCTGGGCCACATTACACCGCAGAGACTCGCATAAAGGGACGAGAGAAATAGCGCAGACAGCCTCTGACTAATGGAGATAAAAGGCAAGGAGACAAACGGGACTTCACATTCACAGCCTGATCTCATACGATATAAAAGGCATCTTTTGGTGATGTGGAAAGACAGGGCAGTATGTCAAAACACTGAGGAAAACCTCAAATGTTCAATGATTTATTTATTCTTTTTATTTTACTATAAATTATGTATGATCTATTTTAACTAAATGAAATGATAAAGAAAGTAGGCCAGTTGTGCTAAACATTGTTGAAGATAATTAAAAAAAGCTTTAACAGCAGGTTCCCTTACAAGGTTACCCTTGTTGTGGTGCTGCTACATTCATATCTTACACAAAACATTTTCACCTTAATCCAGAAAACACTGAACCAAAACTTTAGATATGATTGTAGTTTCTCTGTTCTGTCCCACTTGTATTTAGAAATAGACTTTTACTGTTTGCTGCTGACAGTACGATAGTATAGCCAGTGTTGGAAACAATTCTAAAATGTGTATTTGGCCTGTTACTGCCACACACTAACATAAAATAAAGCTTTAAGAGACACAGAACCTAAAATATAATGTCCCGTGGTTCTAAGAGATACCATGACCTGGATTCTTCTTCTTCTTCGTTCACATTAATGTCTTATTTGTATGTGTGCATGTGTGTGCTTGTGTGTGTGTGCGTATGTCTGTGTGTGTGCGTGTGTGTGTGTGCGTATGTCTGTGTGTGTATGTGTCTGTGTGTGTGTGTGTGCCCCCAGAGAGGAGGCAGATGGATGGCAACGGCCATCATATGGATGTTGTGGTTTGTCTGGTGAAACACCTGCCCCATCCAGAGGGAGAAAAACCCTCCCCCAAGCAAAAGCTAAAGCCCTCAACAAATAAGTAAATAAATAAAAATAAAAATCTCAAATAAAAATGCTTTTAGAAGACACATTTTAAGATGAAATCTAAAAAGGCCTTGAAATCAGCCTCTGCAAAACCAAAACCTAATGGCTTCGGAGATATTGTTATATAACAGCAATAAACAGGGTTCTTAAACATTTTAAGCTGTCACAGTTTATTTCCAACATATGGATTTTGAATGCAAATTCAGCTGCAGCTCAATCCCACATAGCAAAAGCGCACAAAAGAATACTTGACTATTTGAAATAAATATATTTACAAATTGGTGCAAACAGGAATCCAAGTCACAACATAGAGGCCAGCAGACTAAAGACAAGGCGTACAAGGTCAAGCACTGAAATGTTTTAGTAGTTTGGAAACATAAATATCATACAGCAGCTCTCAGAAATAATTCACATTCTCTCCATCCTTTCCATGACCGCAAGCCTACAGCAGTGCTGCAGGCTGCTGCTGTTTCCCAAGGTGACAAGTCAATGTGATATTCCCATAACAACCACAGGATTTGCAGCAGGCTACAGTGTGTCAGTGTTCGGGGGAACTCCACCAGTTTAACATGACCTTTAACCCCTCACATACAGGGTGTTTCTCAAATCCTGGATCAATATCCTTCCTGGCTGTTATCAGATAGTAATTTTGCCTCTGTCCTTCCTCCAGCTGGGCACCACGTTACAGCCTAAACATCCAGCACGTGGTTGAGGTAGGAGATGTAACAAATCGCGAGTCGCAGGATCTCAATCTTGGACAACTTTTTGTCCGGTGGGATCGTTGGGAGCAGTTTTCTCAACTCTGCGAAGGCCAAGTTGAAGGCCACTACACGGATCCGCTCCCTGGTGGCGTGCGCGGATCGATATTTAGCCGTCGCGCGCCTCCTCCGCCTCTTCTCCTCCCTGCTGAGGGCGGGCACGTGCACGGGCTCGGCTGACATGGAGCCACACTGAGCATCGTCCAACGGGGTCTCTGTGTCTGTTTGTCCCCAGCACAGCTCGGGCTCGGGCCGGTCAGGACTGAGCATCGTGCTCCTGTCCTCAAGCTGCAAATGTCCTGAGAACAACAGCAGAAGTTAGTTGAAATACTGTTGTTGTGATGTTTTGTTTTGACTTCTGTTGTAACTTTATGATAAAGTACCAAGAACTAGGAACTAGAATTAGCTTTGTAGTAGGCTAGACTTACAGTTAGCCTTTATTAGCCTATTTTAGCAATAATGTGATTCTTTCTGTTCGTTACATCTGTGGTTGTCGCTTTTTTTAGTTGTCATATTTCTATTCTTTCTTGGCCAAGTTGAAAAACATTTATGGGACAAAGAGCCCTAAAATATGAGGGACTCGTGCTGCCCCCTTGTGACAGGACTTCGTGACTGTTACTCAGCCACCGGCGCTGTCCGAGGTGCTGAAACAATTTCCTAACCACAAAATCAAACAGCAGGTGCACTATCGAGTCATTTAGTAAAATAATAAATATTTTAAATTCTGTTTTGTTCAGTTAAAACAATTGAAAAGTCGAATCAATATGCGGTAGAAAACAGAATATATTCTGCCTTGTAAAAATAATTAACACTGGAAATTGATGGAAGCGTTTCTTTATTTGTTTTAAGGAAAACATTCTTATTGATGTAACTTATAGGCTACCGTATTTCTTTTCTGCGTTAAACTTGTTATTTATCAGGGATCAGACGGAGAAGCTAGGAAGGTCAATTCTCTATTCTTTTTGTGTTTCAATTTCATCATGGTTCTTACACGAGTTGCCTTTTTAAAGTTTTAAACAATCTTAGTTCTGCGATCAGCTGAGCCTGAGCGGAATCACTATTAGTGAACAACATTAAAATTTGAACTTACCTTGCTCATTCAAAGAACCAGATGCAGCTGATTCAAAATGTCACATAAAGCTTCGTTAGTAAACAGTCAGCGCAGGTGGGTAAAGTTTTCTCCCCATTAGCCTCCATGCTGTCCCTGGTTTTGATTCGTTTAAGTCGAGTTAAAGAGCTGCGAACAGGACGTGGGGTTAGGTTTGACTTCGGGTGAAGTAGACATGCAGTCCGGCTCGTCCTCATCCCTGTCCATCATGGTGTCTAATACGCATCTCCTCCTTCAGTGTGAGAGACAGTCTGGTTTGTTGCTCTGTCTGTTTCTTTCATCAAACCTTTGCCTGGATGTGCGCAAGATAAGACCCCCCCTCTCCCCCACCCCCGCACATCTCTCCATAAAAGGCGGGATAATAAGAGGGTGTTTATTTGTCCAAACCTCTCCCTTCTTTCACTTTTATTCAGGAGAGACGTTCACTGTCAGATTTGTTTGTGCAAACGTTTCACTCTGTGTTGTCGATGAAAGTCATTTGAGTAAAATCCACGTGACATGAAACTGCTAACACTGACGCCATGTTTTCCAAGATTTCACTTGTGTAAGGTCAAGTGTGCACCTGTGTCTAAATAGAAAGAAAATTTTGTAAAATTTGTTTTAAAGTCTCATCTCAGAAACAAAAAAAAAGAAAGAAAAAAAGCCTCCATCGGGGTAAGACTGAAACATCTTCTGTGGTCTACCCATTAAAAGACTTCATTAAAAGCCTTCAAGTCAAGGAAGATTGGGTCATATCGGTGCTGGTGGACCTGGGGCTGGTGACAAGACAGGCTTTTAAGAGGGGTGAGTGGGCCTGTGGATAGCACTTGGTTTGATCATAAGCTGTAAAATTTCACCACATGCTCTGCCATTTGCAGCACTTTAATAGGCCCAGTGGTGATAGAGGCACCGGGTTAGGAGATTGGGAAGGGATAGGCAGTCTGTGTTGAAAATGAATTGAGAGCTGAACTTTAAAATAGCTCATTTATCCAAACAAGAATAAAAAAAGATGGACACCAACTTTAATAAAGGTTTCTCTATCTTTTGCCATGAAAGCTATTTGAAATATAGAATAGTATACAGCCTAATATTGTGGATGAGTTTGTGTGTTTGTAGTCTGTTGTGTGTGGTCAGATGTGGTAGGAGTAGCCTTGTGGCTCTGGCATTTTGATCTGCTCATCTCTAAGAGGGAAATGTCAGTGCTAATCATTACTAACATAATCATTGTGAGTAAATCACCGATGGGCCTCCACCTCTGTGCCGATGGTGGAAAATGTTTCCTCAGACGCTGTCAGAAATGGCACCATAAATGCTCAGTTGGGATCATGTGTGATTATTGAGAAGGCCTTGGCATATGGCTAACATCATTATCATTCTCTCCAAACCACCATGTGACCATTTCTTTCTTGTCAACTGGGAAATGGCCTGGATACACTGCTCATCACTGGAGGAAAGACACATAATGTGATGAGGATGATTTCTCAAAATAGTTGTGTTAGTAAACATGAATATTTGAGTATCTTTCTAAGTGATGACCTGATGGATTCGAGGGCAGGAAATGTCTCCTTTACTTTGCTTTTCCTCAGTCTGTTTAGGCCTAATGTAGCTGTTTCATTTCCACTGAATATAACATCAGATTTACTGTTAAACTATCAACATCATATACACTGCACATTTTAAAAGAGTGGGTACAACAATTAGAAAAAAAAGAAACATCCCGGCTTAAAATACTCAGGGGAGAGCTACAGAGAAAAGCTTTGCTCCGTGGTATATAATGAAAGACACGGTCAGTCTCTTGAGGGTTGGAGGGTGTGATGTTGACATGGTCATGAGTGTGTGTGTGTGTGTGTGTGTAGTGGCTGTAGTGTGTGTTTCGCTGTAACCCAGCTGTCTGCAGTAATTGCAGAACAGACATCATTCAAAAAAGAAAAAAAAAAAAATCTAAACCAAAAACAAGAACGGAGCGGACCATGAGACCAAGACAAAGGGTTGTACTGTTACAGGCCAAAGCCATTGTCTCCTGTTGTGGTGTTGTTTTCTGTCGGGTGGTTTTATCAAACAAATCACATAAATCAGTAAATAGATCATATATAAGAAGTATATCATCTATATAATGTCAATTCTGCCCTTCTGCTGCAAGTATTATGTTGTAAAGATCCCTATTTTCTTTGATTTTCCTCTTCCTTTCTTCACCTACCTCACTTCCTTTCCTTTCCTTATCACTGATTGGCTCTTGTTTTCTCTCCCTCCACCCCTCATTTACCTGATAGAGTTCAACTGGGCACGACAAGACTATTTAAGGGCTTCACTCCATTTATTCACTGTTTTTTCACCTTCACATGGAGTGGCAGTTTCTGGTAAGAAGTGTGTTACTCCTTCAATTTGTTTGTCTTTGAGAAGCTTCTTCATCGTTATTTCTTTAATTAGTTTTTTGATCTTTATTATCCTTTCAGAACCTGGAGCCCATGTGTGTCTTCCTTCTTTTCATGTTTAATTAAGAGAGAATAAAACGTTTTGTTGGATTGGATATATGTTTAATGGCCTTCGTTTATTCATCCTCCATCCTGATCACCATGCGCATCGGCATTCAAAGAGACAAAGTTTGGATCGACGAGTCACTGTGACTTACAGGAAACCATGGCAACAAAGAGTAAGAAATAAACAGTATTTATTCTTCTTTTGCTACTTTATTTATCTACCTTTCATTTGACTGCAGCCCACCTCAAAAGGAGGCTCGATGATTATGTGATGCCCGATCCACTCATCCATTCTGTCAGAATTTTAACTCTACGGGTTATTAGAGATTAACTGGGTGTCTACATTAAACACCTGGCCATGCCTAACATTCAAGCAATGCCAAGATGATTTAGAGATCAACCAAATGACCTAATCTGTTCTAATGTTCTTTCCCACCTGCATTTGAAATATTTAAATTTAGTTATACAAAAAGCATGCTGTCTTAGCTGTGTGTGTGTGTAAAATTGGACCCCTGAACAGCAGTAACCATGTGATTTCAGCAGAATCTCTAATTTCAGTTCTTTGCCTTGTGCCACTCTCCACATAGTCTCTCTTGTGTCCTCTCCTCCCTCTCTCCCTCATCGGTCTCAGTCTGGACACCATCTGTTTAAAGGCCAGAGCCACAAGCCTTACATTTTCATCTCCTCCTCCTCGTCTGTTCATGCATGCACTTGTGTGTGTGTGTGTGTTAAATAAGATGACTTTCATTTTGAACCCATCTTCCCAGGGTTCTTATCTTAGTCGATAATCTATCAGTCAGAAAATTCATCAATTTGGTTTAATGATTTAACATTAAGCACAAAATGATAAATATTGTCTGGTTGCAGCTTCTTGAAAGTGAAGATTTGCTGTTTTTCTCTGTTTATATCATTTTGAATTGAGTAACTTTTTGTCTTTGGACCCTTGATTTGATAAAACAAACTGGATAACGTCACCTGGGGTTCTGGGAACTCGTGATATGTATTTCTTCAGTATTTTCTTTTCATTTTAAAAAATCAATGGTTGATTGATCGGGGGAAAAAATCACCAGCTTAATAAACAATGAAAAATAATTATTGCAGCCCTGAAACAATCAGTCAATTCTTGCCCATCTTTTTTTTCCCCAACAAATGCATTATTCATGGAAGTGTAATTTGTGATGAAGGCTTTTGTTATTGACATTATTTCTCTGAAGTGCTTCATCTTCCTTCAATAATGAATTAAAGAGGATAAAGTCGATTCTTCATTCTTTTCTTCTTCTTTTGGAAGTTGTGCTAAAAGCCTTGAGAAATGCAGCAGTATGGTCTCACCTCTCTTTCCTTCCTCCACTCCCCTCTTCCTCCTCACCGCTGTAACCATGGTGACAAAGCTGATTGATTAGATATCTGATTCCAAATCAGCAGAAACAAAATATGACAGCAGATGGTAACCAGACAGAAAGGACGACTGAGGAAGGGATCAAATTAAAATTAAACTACTTCAACATTTGCATTTACAGTGTGTGATTTTAGGGTGACACATGAGGATTATATATGAAGATAGAATTACCAAACCATGAACTGGTTTGTTATGAAAGCTATGGTCTGTGGCATGAAAAAAAAGTCCCATTACTTTAAACACATTGCTACTTATTGACACCTCAACATCATCTAGTTGTATATAATGTGTCACGTATATAGTCCCTTTAGTTTGGTTAACTGTCCATTTCATTACAGGTCACAGAAAAGTTAGTTAATAAGTGTGTAGTAACTTTATTTGACAGACTTCTGGTTGTTACACTTCCAATTGATTTATTCCAGCCAACATAATATGGGATCTTTTAATCTGTGTACAGCAGGTCAGTTAAACCCACATTATGCAATTTATCTACTGGCAAGCCAATCTCAAAACATACTGTATATGAAGGAATACATTTTACAACTATACATTAATGATTAATAAATATAAACTTTTTAAATGGAGCAGTTCTTTTGAAGAGTGTTTTTAAAATCAACACATAAGAGCGAACAGTTTTCTAACCTTTCCCTATGAATAGAGTCTCCTTATTTCTTTTCAGGAAACGTTTAAGTATGGGAAGTATAGGCCTAAGGAAAAACTGTTAATCAAGTAAAGTGAAGAGCAATGTCCTGATTTAATTCAATGGAGCTGTCCCCCCGTCTTCTGTTTATTGACAACAAAACAAACAACTTTATTAAATACAGCTTTCATTCCAATCTGGCACTTGATTCCGTTTTGCTTTCAGGCCGATGCACAAAATTCCCAACTGTCTGAAACTGAAAGAACAACTCTGAGGAGGAGGATGAGGCACTAAACAGACCCTTAACTAAATATAATTGATACAGAGAAGCTTAAATGGAAAAGCAGAGTGGATGGATTTGCTGCACACCTGACAATTACACCTGGGAAATGCCTGTGTGATGTTTAATGCGAGTTAAAGTTTAAGAATTGTCTCCTTCAAACTTAAAAACAGCAACTTCAGTTTGTTGTTTACTTAAACAGGACTTCTTTTCAACCACTTCAGTGAGACAGACAATACCGAGAACACCTGTTTCTAGCTCCTCAGGGGGCAAATAATGGACAGTGGAGAGCTGTAAGACACGTTAATGTGACAGAGGTAAAGACGGAGATTCTCACTTCTCTCAGAGCTTTTACTCTGGAAGCAGTGACTCTTATCTCAGTACGCGCTTGTGTTGTAACATTGAATAAATATGCACAAGGTCTGTCTATCATTCAGTCTATTAATAATACAGTGTTTCACTGCTAGATGCTATCACAGTTCAGTGAACATCACTTTATGGTGTTGCCTTCAGGGGTTACGGCTCAGGAAACCCTACTTGGCTGACAAACATATAATGACTTGTTATCCTGATGACGACAGAAGAGAGAGAAAAAAGATTATGTTGCATTTGTTGGTCCACTGAAGTATAGCAGTTAAAATATATAAGAATTTTCAAACTCAACAAAATGTAAAAAATGCAAATGGCAGGGAGCATTGAAAATCACATTTAACCTGAAAGAGTGAAAGAGAAAAGTAATGGCAAGATAGAAGACACAAAGTGATCGAAGTCACAAGGTCGTGTCTGCACTTTTATACAGATTCTTTATTTATATCTATTTTGAAAATGCACAATGTCAATTTGGCTTCATTTCCTCTTCTCTTTGCTTTCTTTTTTGTTTACTTGCAACAGGAGGCAAGAACCTTTCCTTATTTCAGGACCATCTGTTGCCAGGAAAATCAGAATTACAGTTGATAGCAATAGCAAATACTTATTGTACCTTTATAATGGAGCTGAGGACTTGGTCTATACCAACCAGGAATGCAAACTACTTCTGTCAGAAGTAATTCTAAAATGTAATATGCACAGACTGTCTTTGATAATACACAAGGCATTGTGAGATGTTAATATTATTATTATAATTTTTATTATTATATGACGCCTATAATGCCTGTTGTAAGATATATATACAGTACATTTATATATATATATATATATATATATATATATATATATATGTACATGTACATGGTTTTTGAAAAAGTAAAAACAGTCAGAGGATAAAAGAGTTGACTCAGTTTTTCAGGTGATAATCAAAATATCTAATATATATCAGATGTAGCAGATGATTAGATATGTGTGTTTACGGCAACACTTTGAATGAATATGCGTACAAATGACAGACTCTTGCTTGTTAGCGCTCTCTGTTGCACTGTCAACACTGACTCAACAACACGCTCAAGTCTTTAAGGACACACCAGATGTTCCTACTTGTGGCCACTTCTGTTTCATTAGAAAATCACAACAGCAGCTTTTGGATTGAGAGTGGAAACCACAGAAGCAGCTGTTTGATATAACTTTATAAAACGGAGCTCTTGCCTGATATGAATATAATATTTAACCAATCACAAACTTTTATTACATCCTCCAACTCCAAATGCTGTATGAATATCCAACAATGGTGCAGCTGCTACCAAGTCAAAGTGAAGACAGATGGTGATGTCCTCACTGCAAGTGAGGCAACTGGTGTAAGCTGCTCTCTGGTGGACTTGTACGTCAAGGAAATACTCATAGTACACAGGTTATTTTTTTCATCTCAGTCACACATGATTTATCTTGTCCAATGTTGATAATAAATTTACCATCAAGTAGTGATAACACGTATGTGAAAAGTACTCTCCGTTATCCAGAGAAACCTTATGCGTTTGATCAATTGGGAAAGAGCCCTGCTCTGCAAGATACCCACAATTTTTAAAGAGGCCTCTGCAAGACTTCAGCTTCCTCTGGCTGCCATGTTTTCAATTACTTATGATCTGTACCCCTGCCAAGCAGCAGTGCCGAGAGTCTGCCAAAAGTATCAAGAAGTACAGTAAACCCTGGTGCTCTGTTTACTTATAGTCATCTCAGTGATTAGATCAGTGACATTAATCTGTTAAAGGTTGCAGTTTGCATGCTTTACAATGACTCTGTTCTGCCAGTATATAGCATAATTCATGACTCACCATCTGGATGGCCATTACTCACTTTGGCCTTAACCACCCAGCACTCTGGCAGATATTCACAAACTGTGATTAAACCATAAACTGAATCAAATTAATCTCTTGACTGGAGGAGAACCCAGCTACTATCGCCATTTAGTGGTAAATAAAAGGATGGCAATGAGAGTATGGGACGATGAGGTCCAAAGCACAAATACAAAAAAAGGTGCTCCCAGCCCACCCCATTGCAGTTCTTCCTCTTTTCCAAAGACATTTTAATCAAATAGATAAGATGAGATAAGATAAGATAAGATAAGATAAGATAAGATAAGATAAGATAAGATAGTCCTTTATTAGTCCTGTAGGGGGGAAATTCGCAGTGTTACAGCAGCCAAGTGGACAGCACAAAAGAAATTCAAAATGAGAAAATCAAATATTAAAAATTTACAAAAGATAAATAAATAATATAGTATAGCAATATAGTATGTACAGATAGATATTCAAAATGTTATGTTATGTTAAAAAAATTGTCCTCACCTGAACTTCACGATTCTGTTTGTGCAATACATGAAAAGGATATTGTCTAAATCCTGTCGTAAAAGAGACACAAACTACTGGATAAACATAGTGAATCATCATAGGGCACCAGTGATGCAGGTAACATTTTCTTCTAGTAAACTAATTGTTGCTACTGCCAAACTTGTTTGTTTGTTCTGCAGCTGTAATATATGCTCTGCAACTGTAGGAAAAACAAATCAACAAAAGTATGATATGAATAATTACTGGACCAGATGTGGTAACCTTACTCAACTCAGACACTCAGTATGACAGAACTTGAACCAGTTTCCTAAAGGACACAGGCTGGGACTGGTCCTGATGCGTACATGAATTGATGAAGCCTCTTGGATGAGAGGTGAAACGTCTTCCCAGACAAATAATCAAGTCCAGTTGTTTTTTTCGATTTAAAACTCCTTTAGGATACTATGAACTAGACAAATGAGAATATGCACAGGCTGATTGAACCAGTTTGTTAATCCATCCATAGACAGGATGGTGTTTGGTCCTTGTAACATTTACAATAAATAATCAAATCTTATTTTACTTTTCTAGCATCTGGATGGTGTTGCAACTTATTTATGTTTGAGCATTTTTATTTAAAGTGTGGCAAGACATAGAGGGCAAAATTGCTGTATGTTCTCAGCTTGGCCACATGATGGCACTGTAGGTTATATTTTAATATAATTAACCAGAATTTACTATGAAGTAAAACATCCTGAAATCCTCTGTAATTTTGTGCCTGTACCTTTTTTATACCCCTATGTATGCTATAATTTGCCTGTTATTGGTACTGTAAAGGGAATCCTAAAGATGGCCTGCAGATGTTCCTTTTATGTTGTGCATCAAAAACCAGGAGGCCTGAATGAAACCTGTGAACCAGGCCTCGAGAAAGCACACGTCAAATACCTGACACATGTGGAAGAAAGTGTGAAACATACTATTGAGCACAGCACACAATGTTGCAACAAAACAGCCTGGGATCATGTAGCTCAATACATCACAATCCATGAAAACGTACCTCCCAGCAAAAAAACACATGATCCCTTCCTGTCACAACAGAGGGAATGCAGCCAGCGGCTCGGTGTGAGGCGCAGTGAACACCAACATACGTGTGTGGTGATGGTGTAAAAAATAGAGAGGCCCCAGAGATGAAAAGAGCCGGCCTCATAAACACCAGAATGCCTCATGATTCTCATGATTTTAAATTTGAACAGTCCATGGGGTGGTTTGACAAATACCTGCAAACCCTTAAAACTCAAATCAATCTCAATGACTGAGAAAAAGGAGAGACAATGGGAGGAAAGACAGATGACAAAGCGTATCCATATGTCTCACTCATGTGGTGTCTTTGCATGCATGTGTGCCTATGTACTAATGTGAAGCAGTTGTTCACCCCCACCACCACCACCACCACCACCACCTTCACCACCCACCCCCTCACAGTGCCTGCATAGATGGTACTTAGGACTGATTTTGGTCCCAGATGTGTGCCAGCCCATGTCTGCCTTTGATGCCCATTGCTGAGACTATTTTCTTTTACGGGGGAAACATTCGTGAGCGGAGTCAACCGCAGGCAACTGTTTCTTTAGAGGAAAGTAATGTAAAGGCAAACAGAGATGAAAACCAGTAACAGCAGAGTGAGAGGATCACTCAACCACATTTGCTTGGATGTGGTTTGAAGACACAAGGAGTGGCACACAATTTTTAAACATCTTGTAGACAGGGGAAAAAGACTGACACGCATGCTCTCAAATACCCACACACATAATATAGAATGGACACAAAAACCCAGGCCCGGGCAAACATTGACTCTTTCTCTTTCTGGCCAGGCTAAAATAGGAAGACATACATTACTAGTAGGAGATGCATGTGCAAGAGTACTATGGTAAATTTACCCTGTGTTTAAAAGTGGCTAAATCAGCAGCTGCTTCACTGATAAAATCTACATAGTCTTGGCTTTTAGTGGGACATAAATTCCACTCCCTGTTTAAAAATGCTTTCCAGAGTCAGTAAAAAAAAAAAGTCCTGAGAGATACTCCTACATCGCCTGCTGATTGGTTAATGATCTTGATTGCTGACTGACAGCACCTGTGAGAGTGCAAATGAGCAACAAGGCCTGGTGTATAAAAGCAGCATCTTGAGTTCTGCAGTGGGTTAAACTGCTTTTTGAGGAGTTGAAAATGGGTGAGTTTCTTTGGAGTTGTTGAAAAGTTTGGGAGTGTTTATTAGATTCTCTGATTAAGATTGAATATCACACATTTGGGTTTGGCTTTCACTGTGTCCGATGATAACATTTTCAAATCTGCAATTTTTGTCTTGGCAGCGAAGAAAGTGTTGATTGTGTACGCCCATCAGAGCGCTGGCTCATTCAGCGCTGCAGCCAAAGATGCTGCAGTAAAAGTTCTAACTGCTCAGGGGTGCACGGTGGAAGTATCTGACCTGTATGCAATGAAGTTTAAAGCCACTGCTACTGCTGAAGACATCACTGGTATATACATTTCCTACAGACATTAAAAATGTCATACCTTTTTTTTTTTAGATTGCTCTTCAGCACTACAGGAAACTCTTTATTTTGTTGCTGCAGGGGAACCTAAGAATGCGGAACACTTTCGTTACGCAGAGGAGACAAAACTGGCGTGGGAGGAAGGGAAACTTTCTGCTGACATCACTGAAGAACAACGTAAAGTCACTGAAGCAGACCTAATCATCTTTCAGGTAGAGCCTGAGTGGCAGTAATGTGTTTGTGCTAAGCCCTAAGCTCTTACTAAAACTAATTTTAACATCTTCGCTTTTCTCAGTTCCCCATGTACTGGTTCTCTCTTCCTGCAATCCTGAAGGGCTGGTTTGACCGGGTACTCACTCTGGGCTTTGCCTATTCACATGATAAGCGATACAGCCATGGAATCTTCAAGGTAAGGGATCAAGCAAGAGGTCTGCATTACTAGTCTAAAGCTCAACTCCCAACTCAATTTCTTGACTTTTCTGCACAGGACAAGAAAACCGTGTTGTCCTTCACCACTGGTTCTCATGAGTCCATGTTCAGTGCAACTGGCATCAATGGAGACATGAATGTCACACTGTGGCCACTGCAGGTATATTTTTCTGCATGAATGAACTGAATCAAACACCCACTAATTTGACCAATAACTAACACTATTTCTCTCTTCAGAACGGTATTCTGCACTACTGTGGCTTCCAGGTTCTGGCCCCTCAGATCTTCTGGGCTCCATCTCACGTTGCCTCTCAGGCTCGCAGCACCATGCTGGAGGAATGGCGTAAACGGCTGCCTCTTCTCCTGGGAGAAGAGCCGCTTACCTTTACTCCCATGGACTGCTTTGACGTGGAGAAGGGTTTCCAGCTGAAGCCTGAGGTCCATGAGAAAAATGCCACCAAGGAGTTTGGACTTACAGTGGGGATCCACCTGGGAAAACGACTGCCACCAAACAACCAGATGAAATGTGGAGTCTGAAAAATGCAGGGCTCCATTTAGTGTCATACCTGTCTTCAATTACAATAAATCTGACTTTAATATTCTGAGTTCTTGTAATGCATACGGTCTTGGTTAGTTTCTTGCTGGTTATTCCCTGATGAAGGGCTGGACCAATGGTTCCTACTGAGTTGTAAATATACAGAAGGCACAGCCAGGTAATCGTCATGGAAAAAGACTTATGGTCAGCATTTGTACAATATTTCACTCGTCTTCTACAGTCTTGCGTGTAATGCATTAACCACTGCATGGTTGTTGGACTTGTGTCCTGCTTTAATGGAGACATACACTGACGGTTACATGCTGGCAACAAGTATTTTATAGGCTGTTTTCTGCACAAGTGGCAAGTATTACACCACATGTTGTCCATTTCCAAGCTTCTGCTGTGATCTTATTAGCAAATATTTCACTGATGCGTAGATGACGCTACAGCATTGTGTCTCTAAACTGAGAGCCAAGAAATTTTCTGCTGTGCTGGACTGATTAAATTTTCAGCTTGGTTTTAAAGTAAACACTTTCAAGGTGTGTGGTGGTGGGGGGGGTTCTCCCCTCAATTTTGTTCCAAGACTTTGGGTGTTCTTTTTAAATAAGACCAGTCATCCTGATTTCAGACTTCACATTTATGCACAGATGATATCAATGTATCAGCTGCCCCCCCCCCAACTTGGATCCAACTCTGACATTGTGAAAATTCCTGCTTCTCCAAGTTACTCACATTTTAATGGTCTTAATCTGTCTTAATGCTGCACATTAATCTTATGTGTAGTGCATTCATTACTATATTAAAGCAGCTATAATCTAATTCATAATGTACCATGACAATAGCACTAAGCGCAGTTGCTCTTAGTGATGATCCTGCAGAGAATTATCACCCAAATATGCAGCTCCTGTTGCGACTAAGGCCTATAGCGAGTTTCAGCTCATTGCTTGGCTGACACACAGCTTTAGTGTTTTGGTTAACTCTCACTGCAAGGTGTCATTTTTGTTTTGAAGTGGAAAAACCCATCATACACTACCTGCTCAGCACCAAACAAACTGGTGGAAAATAGTGGAGCATTTCACAGCTAAAAAAAACATTTCCCTCAGGAGGTGGTAGCAACCAAAAACAGTTGGCCAGAAACACAACCGCAAATGAATGCTAATGGTGTTCCAAACTGCAGGATGTGTAAATAAGCAACTGTTTACAAGTTTGCTATATCAACTTTTAAGAGGTCAGTGTTGTGTTCACAGCTTGCTTCCACTGACCCCCAAGTAGAAAAAAATTGGTATCCTCTTTGTTCCATATCCAGAATGATATGGTTCTGACTCCTTAGATCTGCTGGGTCTCTCGGGAGAAACGCCCCTTTTCCTTTACTCCCTCTTTGATGGGGAGAAGGGATTCTAGCTGAAGCCTGCGGTCCATGAGAAACATGCTAAACAAGGAGCTTGTTCTGACAGCGGGAACCCACCTGGGTAAACCACTCCTACCCAGCAGCCAGATCAAAGCTGGAGGGTGGTGATGAACACAGCTCTTTTGGCTCTGCCTGTGCAATAAATGCTTCATCTCTTGCTGATTCTTGTGGAAGTTTTAACCCTCGTGTTTGGGTGAGCTGAGTTAATGTCCTCTTGAGCACTTTGTTTTGGACTTGTTATTTTGAACAAATCAAACAAATGTCCCCACATGCTGCTTGGTTTGACCTGAAGAGTTCTCTACTTTGTATACAGACAAGCTGGCGACCAGAGTCTGCTTGCATGCAGGTTCGTGCTCTACACAGAAACGCAAGTGGCCGAGCTCTTTTCCCAGAGAAGCAGCTTTTGTTTGGGTATGGAGGAAATGAGATGGAGGCAGGAGTGGGGTGGGGGTGGGGGTTCGGGGGCACACTTAAGGAAATGGCCTTGCACTCTTATGTCCAGACCACTGCCTGTGACATGTAGGAACTTGACAGTGTACATATTTCACAGCTGAGGTTTCACAAGGTCACAAGTGTGTTTGTTTGTGTGGAGTCAGGTCCAGTTTCATAATCACCTGTCTCTGCAGCATGTTCAGATCGTTTCCATTTTTTTTTTTTTTTTTCCTGTCATAAAACAGAAGAAGCTTAGTGAGTTACCCACTGAGCTGGTTATGGCATTTCATTTCTGCAGTCTAATATTACATGGGGCCTCACAGCTAAACACTCTCTTACAACATGAGAGGAGTCGTAGATGACAGTGTGATTAAATTGTGCCTTGAGAAATGACAGAAGCGTTAAGTGTTTGAAATGTGTGAACTTTTATGCGCTTATTTACTTCATCCTCGTAATTACACTGACTCTGTATCAATAGATCTCCACGGCAACATGATTAAATCTTTACCATTATCAGTTTGAAGGGTTTAAGGAGTGCTTTCATGCATCATTGTCTCAGACAGGGACCCATAGTGTTGGAGTTAGAATCGCTGCAGTGGTGGGCATTGAGTGTTTATGTATGAAAGGGTTATACCCTATCTGATCGGGTGTCCATCCTGCTCTCCCATTGTCCATCCCAGCTCTCCCACCCTGGCCGCAGGGAAATCCATTTTTGGCTGGCTCAATGGGAGGAAGTGGGCACCGTCTTATACCAGGCATGGAACAGAGTCTCCGGAAGCGCAGTCCTGTTTTAGGCTCAAATACACACATTTATTCAGATAAAAAATAGCAACAAAACGTTTAGAGTAAGCCTGAAGTCTGAGTGAACTCCAGCTTTTCACCAAACACACAGTGCAAGGAGTTTGTTTTAAATTAACATCAAGCTAAGATTGTATTAAAGAATAGTTTCACATTTTGGAACAAGTACTTTGTTGCTAAAACTTCTATAAGATTGACACCAGCCTTGTATCTGTTTGGTAGCAGGAGGTTTGCTTAGTTTAGCATAATGAATGGAAACAGAGAGCAACATTTAGCATGGCTTTGTTCAAGTAACAAAATCCACCAAACAGGACGTTTAAGGCTCATTAATGAACACATTACAACTTGTTTGTTTAATCTGAACAAAAAACAAAAGGAAAAAATGAAACGCTGTGGTATTACAGGTGGTTAAGTGCGGAACAATCCTTTGTTCAGGCACAGTAACTTCCTGGAGTCTCCAGTGGGAACCTGCCAACTCCTTCAGGCCAGTGAATGACTAGTCAGACACATAATCTTCTGTAAAACAACAAAATGATGTTTTTACATTTTGGGACTCACACAGATTAAAGAAACAAGATGTAAGGTATTAATTAGTGAGCCTTAGATGTGCTGTGTCACGGCCACTGCCATGCCTCTGGGTTTCCTTTGTGTTTCCTTGTGTTCCCCCCTTTCCCCTGTGTCTCCTGTGCTGCCTTGTCTGTCTCTCTGTATCTGTGTCTGTGTCTGTGTCTGTGTCTGTGTGGTGTGGGCGTGGCGCTCCCTCCCTGACTCTCCTGGCTCCCGGTTCCCTGTTGATCACACACACCTGCTTTTCATCAAGCTCATCATCCTGCAGTATATCTACTCTGACTCTTCTCTCACTTGTCGCCACATCGTTGTTTCTGCTATGGTCGTAGTCATCGCTTCGGGCCTCTTTAGTGTTCTCGGTGAATTGTTTCCTTCTGTTGTTTCCTTAGCTAATCATTATCTCTTAACTCAACCGCCTCTCTGCTTGCTTGCATGCTCTCCAACCCACGACCACCTGCTACCTCCAGTCAGCCCACGCCATTCTCCCCCATTCATCCACCCACCCTGCCCAGCCGGTCCGGCCATTCTGCACCGCCCTCCTGCCCACTGCCTCAGCCAGCTACCTCCGCACTCATTCCACACTCATTCCTCCCTACCCTTTTTATTAATCCTCTTCTTTCAGCTTAAGTGATAGTCTGCGCCTGCGTTTCGATCCACGCTGCAAATCATAATGTCTTGTTTGGCTGATTTTGTTACATTCGGAAAGAGCCAGGCTTACTTTCTGTTTACGTTGTTTATGCTAAGATAAGCTTACTGGCTACCAGGAATAGCTTAATATTTACTATACAGATGTTAAAGTGGTATTAATCATCTCATTTAAGTGGTGAATCAACAAATTCACCAAAATGTCAAACTATTCCCTTTAAAGTTGCTATGACTATGTTTTTGCTATCGCTGCATAGCCAATGTTAACATTAACAGCTGTTTACTTACAATTCTGGAAGAAATGTTATGAGTTCAGCATCAAACTTTATTCCTTGTTTCCAACACTGACAAGTGAGGCCAATGTTAACTCTTGTTTTGCTCCTATTTCTGTCACCTCTTCTCTACTGAATTTAGCATCACTGTAGCATTCAGTGTGCCCTCAATTCATCTTGAGAGGATGGCGAAGTACCACTGATCACAGGGCGTATTATAACCTCTTTGTCTCGTAAACCAACAATGGCTAAAGCTCTTGGCATGTGACTGTTACCACCACCACCACTACATGGCAAGAAACCACATTCAGCGATGAAACAAACTTACATTTACCTTTTAAAGGATTGGAATAAAGTTCAAAATGCAAATATGACAAACACAAACAACATTAAGACTTGATTCTTTAAAATGAGGTGAAATCTGAGTTAAGAATGCAGTGCTGAGCCAGATGTGACTGATTGTTCTTTGTTGACTTTTGGGTGTTTTGATTAGGCCGTAAATGGGTCCTTGTGTTTCCACCAGATGTCACAGGGTTAACAACAGGCCTGCCATTAAACACTATGACCCAAAACAGGCAGGGAAAGAGAGAGCTGGTAAAATTCAGGTGAAAAAGAGGCTGGCTGAGAAATGAGGCAAATTATTTTTATCATCCATCCTCTCACTCTTTCAGGGGCTTCATTAAAATCCAATCAATTACATCTCACCGCAAACCACAGCTTGTCAAACTTGGCCCGTGTGTGTTAGTAAGTCCATGTGTGCATATACATGAAGAAAGAGAGGCACAGTTCGGGGCAGTTATATTAAGATTGGCAGCAGGAAAGGTTTGTAATGAAGAACTACCGGCGTTTACTTTTATGCTTTAACTTAGGCTCCAACTGCCCCCTTTACCTTCGTATCACAGAGTGTCCATTGTATGTCCCCCATCATTATGAAACTGAGGAATTCACTCTGACATCTGAGCACAATCATCCCCCTAAACTAGACCAATCACAGTACCCTCTTAAATCAAGCTTTTCTTGCGGTAAGTAGATAGGTTCCCACAGACCTTGTTAAAGAGAAAAATTCTGAGATTGATAGTTCAACAAAACAATTCTTTACTCACAACTGACTCAAACATACAACATAGTTAAAGGAGTTTTACTTCTGGGAAAATCCTGCTGTTAGCTGGACGGCATACCTGCCACAGTAGACACAATATCTCAGGTTGATCTGCCTTTAGCATGACAGGAAATAAAGTATTCTTATGGTTTTATATTCTCATAAATACAAATAAGTATCTACATAACGTGTGTGTGTGTGTGTGTGTGTGTGTGTGTGTGTGTGTGTGCGTGCGCATCAAAGATAACTCTCTCACGGCCCAATGCTGGTGATCACAGCCTGAACAGCTGGTAAGAAACATTATAAAAAGGGTGGACTAACAGCTGTGGAGGAACACGATCACAAATAGAGCCAAGGAGCTCTTTACAACGTCCGAAAAAAGGGGAGAAAAACATACGGGGGGAAAAAATAATAACAATCACTGCCTCCTTCCTCCTTTCACGAACTTCTACAGGATGTGTCTTTCATGGCTTGCTCTTTTCATCCTCATCTCCATCCTTCTTTTGTCTTGGTCCTCTCCTCTCACCAGTGTGAAAATACACAGGAAACATTTGCCACAATGGGACTTTTCACACATCTTTTGCTCAATGGGGATTAGAATGTTCACTGGAGACGTATTCCTGAGGGGACCGGACCGTAGCTCACCACCGTATAAGCAAACACTTTCACAAATCAGGCTCCTGACAGGCGCTTCACTCAGCTCGGCTGGCAGTGATAGAGCCCAGGCAAGCCTGCACTTTGCAACTTTGAAAACTCTTGCACGGAAGGCCTGCCATCGTGGTTTTGACGAATGGATGGACAGAAAGCTATTGGCCTCCACTCAGACTCTGATGTATAGGGTGCCTGGTGGTGGGAGGCTGACGTGAGGCCGCAAAGATGTTTCATATTTACAAGCAGAGGTTGAGTGCGGCTGGGAGGTTCGGGGAAGGCTTTTGGTGGTTTGGTGCATCAGTGTGACAGGGTTAAGACTGCAGTCAGCCACTGCGCTCCTCTCTAAATCCCTTCCTATATTGTAATGAGAAGCAGATACCTACTATCTCCACCACGGGCTGCAGAGTGACGGAAGCAAAAGACACATGGTGAACACAGCACATCCTGTCCTTCACTCCTGTTTGATCCTTTGCTATAGCGTTGACTCTTCTTTTGTTCCTATCTTTGATTCAATCTTCTTTCTGGCTCTTGTTTCATGCATCTCACTTGGATATTTCCCTTGATATAATACCGATGTATTCCTGCTGCCATACATCAGTATAAACAATGAAAGACTACAAATGGCCTCATATGTTCTGGTCTGTGAGTAACAGATGTAAGTAGACACTCAGAGTTATAGATGAGACTATGAGGAAAAGACGAGATGAATGGGAGCGCTAGCGCTAGTGCGCCTCACTAGGAGCTCCAGGCGCAGAGGGCTCAACTCCAGATGCTGCCTGGGTTGCCACATCCGGACCGTAATCCCCCTTCAGTGCTGCGTTGGCTTGTGTGTGTGTGTGATCGGTGGCGAGACCATGAATGGGAGCCACCTGGGACAGTGAAATATGGCTTTAGGTAACTTTCCGTAACATGTTGCTCCGGTGATTTCGATCAATAATTTTTATGCTGCAGGCTCATTTTTAAATGACATGATATTTACTGTATATCGCCGTTCAGATATTTTTCAGTGGAAGTGACTCATGCATGTGTCATCATTCTTCTTGCATGTTTATCTACATTACTTATTCCATCATCTTGTTTGAGTGTTGTGGAGTTGTGTTTATATCCAACAAAGCCTACCGTGTTTGGTTTCCCCTCAGCCTCCCTCAAACTTCTTTTTTCAATTGAAACATCATACTATCTGTGATAAATTTTTCAGTCTGTTTACCACTGATGCAACGTAAAAGTTTAAAACATAAGTCAAACCATGAACTTGATGCCAGTGACTATACGTCGACGCAGAGGCCCCCTTGCATAGTTAGGCAAGGCAACACCTACAAGTAACATGGCTTGTGAAGCTATCGCTGCAGGCTTCCCCAAAACACAGCACATTCCTGCAGCACTGATGGTCCATTTTTCATTTAGCGTGACAGGACAATAGGGGTGAAAGTTAGCCACCTTATCTGTGAACTCGATGTCATCGGCATGGTGAGGCAATGTGTCGTAAAGCACACATTAGTATTGTCAGGATAGGATTTCTAGATTAGAGCTGCAGCCCCCAAGGGAACGCAGTGAGACGGACACCATCTCATGCAGCCTGTAGACAGATTCTGTCATTCGCTAATCCATACTGGACACTCACTGTCCCCTAGGGCAAGACTTTTCCTCAGCTATCACCCATCTTCTGCATGATCCCAATGACCTGACTCCTATTAATGAACATGGTGTGAGTGTGTGTGCAAGAATGCAGAGAGGGTGGGGGGTGGGGTGCGGGGGGTGAACACTAACTTTTATGGCTTGGGGAAAAGCCGAACATGCATTTTGTTTGAGTTACTGCAGCGTAAAGAGATGACAGACGAACTTAATGGGCTGTATGAACCACAGCCAGTCATGGTCAAAAGCTAAGCATGAAGGCACTGACAGATTCAGTGAGGTCATGAAGAGACAGGCAGAAGAGAGAGCAAAGAGAAAGCTCTTGGAGACAGCAAGAGAAAAACAATGATCAGGGGCAAGATTTTAAAGCTACTATATTCAGTATCTTTATAATAACAATGGATCAAATTACTACATGTAGTGGGAGAGGTCTCATTCCTACTGACGAACCCACAGAGAATTATCACCCAACTCTGCAGCTCGCTCTAGGTTTATAGAGCTTTCTGAGCGTCTCTCAGCCCTTTGTTTGGGTTTTACAGCCCACAACTTTACTGGTTTGGTTCCCTCTCACCACTCTCATCAGTGGTGTTTTCAGCTGGAGTAGGCAGCTGTTTTTAACCCACCGTAAGCTACCTGCCCGGCACCAGATGACAGACAAACAAAAAATGAAGACTTATAGCAGATGAGCATAGGGGGAGCATTTACCAAGCCTCAAGAGCCAAATATTACCCCCAGGAGTTTGTGTAGAGCAGATAAGCCAGAACTTAAAGGAGAGTAAATATTTGACTTACATTTTCCACTTGGCCACAAACACATCTCCGAATGAATGATACTGTTGCTCTATGTCTCCTGGACGTATAAATACGCTGTTGTTTGTGAACAAGTTCACCATCTCAACCTAAACGCTGATAATATGCAGCTACAGCTTGTTTTTCGCTGCCTCAAATTGGCCAAAAATGTAGGTTTAAGAAAACTATTTCACTCTTTAACACAAAGCCTCTTAGTGTTTTCTCTGTTTTTTTTTGGTTTTTTTTGCAGAATGGACATCTGAGCAGTTCTCAGATTTCACTCACATTCATAGGCTGGTGTAAGAGATGCTCTGTCAAAGTGAGGAATGCCTTCATTGCTACATATCCCGACAGGGACGCGCTCTTTCTGCCAAACACACACCTGCATGAACACATCCCTAAGAGACACAAAAGATCACCTCATCACAAGCGTTAAGAATATCTGCAGCGACAAAGAAAAAAAAAAAAAAAAATGCCTCAAAAAACCCATTCTTTTGTTCAGTGAAAGTTTTTTCAAAGGTTCATTGCAGTCCCTCATGTTCACACACTCCTTTGCATGCTCCATCCACTCCTTCTGCAAACTGCTTTCAGTTTCACTCACACAGACCCCTCTCCTCCTGAAAGATAATTGTAAATGAATGAGTAATTAAGTGAAAGATGTTTGAGGTTAGAGGAGTGGGGGACAGGGAGGAATGCGAGGGAGTAGAAACATGCAGGGGGGAACCTCAGGGCAGGATAGAGGTTTACAGTTGATGGTAAAGATGTGGTTGAGTTTGAGAGGGACCCTCTGAATGGAGATTTGCACGAAAATAGGCCTGAGTCTGTCAGACCCCCCACCGTGACATAGGGCTAGACTACAATAGAAACGGCAGTCATTAGGAATAACTCTCTCAATCTGTCTTCCTCTGTTTTCCCCAAAGTTTCTCTCCCACACCACCATCCACCCTCCTCTTTCTTTTACGTCACCACTTCTCCTCCTGCAGTCGCCTTCCATTTTCCATCTCCTTATCTCTTGATCGTTTTGTTTATCCTGTCGGTGACATGTGTGATGAACTTGGCCTTGTCTGAAGTATTAAAAGAACAGATGAGAACCGCTTGTACTGTGTGGGAATGTGTTTGCATAGCAAACAAATAAAACTCAAACATATACAACGAAAGGAAAACTTAGCCCTTGTCGCAACTTGTACCAGATCCAGTCAATTTGGTTTATTTCAACCAAAATCACAAATTTGTCTCAGCTGGGTTTTAACGTAAGACCTTAAATCCTCAGTTCAGATAAGGAAGAACTCGGTATCAGCAGGAGGCCAGTGGGGAGAAAATCTAAGCAAGAGAAATGGAGCAGTGACTCCTCTTTCAGGACAGGCATACATTCAATATGTAGGTGTTGATCTGCAGAACATTTTTTGGCCACATGCAGGGCAGCAGAAAAAAACAGTCAACACAACAATGACATTTCATCCTTTTGAGTTATTATGGAAAACTCCAGCATATAAACAACGTATAAACATCCAGCTGATACAGAGAAACATTATCATTCCTTCTGAGTTCATCTGTTTTGGACTGTTTTGGACAAAAAAAAAAGTCCAATGTTCAGTCCCTTTTTTTCCCCGCTCTTTTGGTCTCCACCAACTACAGAGGGAAATATTTGCCATTTTAGTAACTAAATGTTCCACTATGTTCATCAGCTAGTTATTAACTTGGTCTGTCCATTGTTTGGTGTTGGGGAGGTAGCGTGCGATGGGTTTATCAGCACTTTTTGATGAAAACAGCTTCCGGCTGCGTCTCTCTGTCGAGAGCATTGAGAGTAAGCCAAAAAACAGTAAAGCTGTGAGCCGGAAAACCGAAACAATGAGTTGAAAGAAGCTGAAATACTCTCGAGCTGAGAGGATCTGCACAGTTAGGTGATAATTCTTGGTTCGTTCATTTTTGCAAGAAGTCATTTCACTGATCATATATATATACAGTATATCTTAAAAATTCATTATCGCAGCTTTAAGTGAATTAAAAAAAATTACTAAATAAAGTCGTAACAGATAATATTCAGTAAACGTTGATGAGATTCAGGTAAAGTGTGTGAAGACTGTGGATCACAAAGAAAATGTCAAGCAACCGTGTAACTTAATTTCATTTCATTAGATTCTTCCTCAGACATTAAATGATGATTGCCTTTTCTCAAACAACACCACATACATGCACACACACACACACACACACACACACACACACACACACACACGAACACCCCTGCAGTTCCCAGTCTGGCTTCCCTGTGAATGGGGACTGCAGAACAGAGGTTGGCAGCAGTCTGCAGGGCTACGGATGCTTATCAGAAAGGCTTACAAATCCCTCCTGATGCTCCTGATATGGAGGACAATGGGTATGCGTGCGTAGTGGGAGCTCACTTTAAAGCCTCATTGAAACCGACTTCACTACTCTGCTCTTTAATGTGGTCAGAGTAGCCTGCTGGCTGTATTTCATCACTGAAAACAGGGTGTACAGTCATAATAAACTGCAGTAAGGTGACCTGTACCAGTCAATGATATCTTCCTCCTGAGCAAAACATGCTGGACTCACTGTACCTAGCGATGTCAGTACTTCAATCACTCAGCATGACATCAAAAGAATTACTTTCACTTGAGCTAGATCAAAGTATATTATCACAATTTTTACAATTCAAACTAAAGTCTATCTATCTGCGTTCTTTAAGGAGATTCTACAGCTTGTACTTCAGTGTGTGATCCTGTCTTTGTATTGAACTTGGGGTTAATTGCCCTGGTGGGAGCAGCTGCCAGGCCACCAGAGTTGCAGGTGAGCTTTCAGCTGCTTTCAGCAAACACATGAGCCTCCCACACAGCTTTGTGTTGCTTCCAGAGGATGTGCCTGAAATGAGACTGACTAACGCTCAAACGACAATGAAACAACAAGGATCATGCAGCTGATGTTGTTGTTCATAGTTTCAGGACAAATACTGCATTAATAATGATTTTTAAAAAAAACAAAAACCCTTTGCACCTTCATTTTCTCAGATTGTTCAAACTGATTCTAGACAACAGAAACTGGCATCAGATTAAAATGTGAACTGAATCATGAAACTGGCTTTTGGTTCATTATTCAGTTACCTGTGTGGTATTGGATGTTGGGTTTGACCCTCTTTTTTGGTTTTGGATGGAAGCAGTATAGACTGTATGGTTTGAAAGTCTGCATCTCTGGTTTCATATTGAGGTAGCTGGGGCGGGGCACTGCAGGGAGCACAAGGAGGTGCCCATGTAGAATAATTTAATGTGTATTTGTATTGTACATTACGTTTATTATACATTTACCCTATGTCATGTGGTTTCAAGGTTTGTCATCAGTCACGCTAGTCACTAAATCATCATAAAATCCCAACGCCACTTAAAAAGCACATAGCACATAACATACTATAACATGTTTGTTTTTATATCATGAGCCCCTTTTGTACTGATTTCATACATTAGACTGTATAATAAACGATGCTAATAATATGTTATATTATCTATTATGTATTATAAGCAAATTTATAGCTTCCTTTAAATAATAACAAAAATCAGAAGAAATGCAGAAGAAAAAAAAACTAAAATCAATGTTACAGAACATGAGTGCAGCATCTAAAAATCAAGTGTCAGAATGTAGCTACAATCTCTTAAATTTGATAGCAACTTTCCTAAATAATAATATTAACAATAATGATATAGAATTATGCACAGTTAACTGTTGAATGATGCATGTTTTATTATTGGCCTATGTGTACCAGTCACTAAATCTTAACTAAATCACTGTTACAGAACATAAGCTTTGAGATTGTATGTAAAATGCACTTTTTCCTAAGTTTTCATATACTGTGTTACTGTGTATAATATATACACATATATATCATAACAACTGAATAATCCGTACTTACAGTGCAGTGCATGCCATGTTATAGATAGATAGATACCTTTGTATGTCATATAAAATCTTGACTTAAACAATCAAACTGTATATTTGAAAGTTGTATCATGTAGCCTATTACATTTACAAACAGTATGTTGCATGAAAAGCTGGAATTTCAGCATGTTCTTGTTTTTTTTTTTGTTTTTTTTTTTTCCCGCTTGGCCGAAACTCGTTGGGCTACTTGCTGTTTATTGAACGCCTGAGGGGATGCCAAGTCAATACGCTTTGCTGTTGGGACCAACCTTGGAGGCGTAACTCTTGAGAGGACGCTATCAGCAAGTGCAGGAAAAGGAACAGGCTCATATTCATTTACGGAGTCGGAGGGAATCGAGCGCACAAGTTTCCTGCAGTGGAGTTGAAGTTATCCATCAACTACACGAAGCGAAAACACATCTGGTATTTAAAGAGAAGAGACTTCAGAGAGGGAGGAAGAATCGAAACCAGGTAAGCTGATCGAATGAGCTCATGAAAAGCTCAGTTTCTCGGCTTACTAGCAACACTTTGAATAGCGAAGAGATGCTCAATACCTACGATTCATTTAAACTGCTTACGTCTTAAATATTTGTAGTTTAAGGCATAACTTTGAACAGCTTTGTTAACACTTATTATTGCAGATACCAAACCCGGATGAAATCTATAGCCACTTGTAATTTACTGTATTATCTACGTTACTGGTATCACACATAGAGTTTTGGACATTACAATGATCCCAGCGTGCCCCTGTGCTATTTATTTGCCTCCCTATTGAAACACGGAATCAGGCTACTGTATACCAAGCTGACATCTGATAAGAGCAGTTTGTTTCCAGCCTGATATAAATCAACAATGACAACAATGACACTCTTATGTGTTTGCAGTCTGGGATCTTTCCCTGGATTCAGTATATTTGTCATGACGCACAAGGCGACACATTTGTTGGCAATCTACGCGGAAACATGACGTCCTGTCCTAAAGGGCGAAGATTTTATCCCAAGCTAAAAGCCTGTAGGTTGAGACAGGCAGTGGAAACTTGTGACAAACATGCCGCACCTGCGCCGTTGTAGTCGGCAGCATTAGCACATGAAAATGGCCTTCCATCGCTTTTATTTCATGTGTATTGAGAAACAAAAGACGTTTTCAGCCAATTTGTAACTGGATACTAGCGAGTTGAAAAGGGGAGAAACAGAGAGGTTCAGAGAGAGAGAGAGAGGTTCAGAGAGAGAGAGAGAGAAAGAGAAAGAGAAAGAGAGAGAGAGAGAGAGAGAGAGAGATGGGCTACATGTGCTGTCTCTCTTATCTGATGGTGTGGGTGTTAAAAGGTTAATTAGCTTGAAGCCTGTGGGGCTACCTGGCACCTCCAGGTATTTTCCATATCGACACCCTCTTAAAATAATGGCCTAAGTCATTTTTTCAGGTTTTTCAGGAAACACAAAAAACT
>NW_019525112.1:1481754-1606734 GCF_002814215.2 Seriola lalandi dorsalis
ATATAATATAAGGGAATTAGACAGAGACCATTGTGAAGGATTATCTCAGCATAGAAAACCCCTCCATTCCAATGAATAGTCCTCCCCAGTGGGCCAAAAATAATCGAAAGTTAAATTAAATGTGAGGTATCTGACATCTCTTTAAAGAGCTTTATCACAGGCAGTGGTGGAAGATATATAGCCATTACATTAGTAGAAGAAGCAGTGCAGAGATGTAAAAATACTCTACAGCAAGCACTGGATTTAAATTGAGTAAAAGTGCATAAATATTCATCAGCCAAATGCATAAAAAACATAAAGCCACTCATTTGCCTCTGTAGAACAAAAACTTCTATCACAGTATATGGAACTTTATATTGTTATGGAACAGTTAGAAGATAAAATAACCAAATGGGAATGTCTGCTTTTTGCTAAATCTAGTGTATTTAAATGCTGGAAAAGTCAAGTTACTTTATCACATTTATGGGAAAAAAGACAATTTCCATAAAGCAATTTTCCTCAATAATTTGCACCATTGTTCACTCACAAGTATTATATTATAGATATAAATAGTATGGCAAACTCTCTGGTGGAAGTCAAAGTTATATTGTCTCAGTATATTGTCATATCGCCCAACCTTGGCCCCTTTATATAATGTTAGGTAGTTTAATTTGTAATTAGATATCTTTTTTCACAAGCTGATCATATGTTCATATGTATAAAACCTGAACCTGCAAAGTTACCACTAACTGTACCTGTCAAATAAAATACAATATTTCCCTCTGAAATATGGTGGGGTAGAGGAATAAAGCAGTGTGAAATGGGAATATTCAAGTAAAGTGAATGAAAACAGATATAAGACACACTACAGAGCTGCACATCTTAATATGGTCCAGGTGTCCTTGTATATGCTTATTTTCACTTCGCCTTTTTCTTTCACCATCCTCTGTGACTTTGTGCCAATTATCCTGTGTACAGCGCAAGCCTCCTACACAGACAGATGTCTGCTGTGGTCACATTTCACTGCTTTCCGGCGTGCTGTGTCACCCAGTGGCCTGTGACCCTCGTTTTAAATCGTGGTCCGAGCAGTTTGCAGTCGTCAAGCCTCCCGCTGATCTGCGCACACAATTCACTCTGTGGGCGTACAAATCAGTCCGGGGAAAGCGCAGGGTTAGGACACCCGTGTTCTGGTTTTGATCTATCACCTTTCACCTCTGAGCTTTCACACTGGCAGGCTGCCATTTAGGGAGCTGAGAGAGACATCACAGCTAAAAAAAAAAAAAGGAAAATTGAAGACAAGACAGATACCACCATGCAGGGTTGGACCTATCAGCGGCCCTAAACTCAAAAGGTTACATGCATGCCAAGCTGCTCTAGACTACTACCCCTGTACCCTGTATTTAAAACTGCGTGCTTGTGTTCAAGTCTTATTAGACTCAGATGTTGCAGAATGACGTAGTCAAGGTTATGAGCAGCATTTTCTTTGATCATCTGGGTGGTGACAGCTCCACTCTCACCCTTTCTTTGCTTGCCTCAAGAGAAGAAGGGAAACATGGGATTTTTTTTTTTTTTTACCATAACAAGCATGTTAAGGGAAAACATTCTTTAAAGTGGCATCAGGTTTCCCACCCTGACCAACGCTTTATCTTGGAATGCACGGAACGCTCCGGAAATACACCCTGTTTGGACTTCTCGATCCCACTTCCTCATGTCTAATCTGCACTATGTGCTAGTGGAGCTAATGTAAACATTTATTGTACTGCTCCCTGACTGCACATCAGTCACGGACAAGTGTTACGTTTGTGACACGACAACAGAGAACCTTTATTAACTCATGAAAGAAGTGTTTTAACAGTTAACCACATTAAGATTCTTCAGGATCTGGTGGCAGACCGCAAGCAGCTTTATGTTTTATTAGCTTGTGCATTTTGAGTTCACGCGGGTAAAATAAGCCACGCTTTATGCAACACAAAATTAATTTTTAAATATGATACCAGAAGATTAAATAAAAAAAACAAAACATGTGGTTTTATTTAACTGTTGCTGTCTTTTTCCATGTATGTTGCAAGAAATGATGAGTTAATGACTTGTTTTTGCAGGATCTCTCCCAGTCAGAGGTGGTGTTTGGTGTGTTACCTCCAAGTGATCTGTGGCTTTCTCCCAGCACTGAAAAATGAGTCTGAGTACCAGTGAGCTGGAGGACCTGTGGGAGTCGTGGGGCGAGCTCAACTTCTCCGAAACCTTTAGCAACATATCGAGTGTGGATGCAACGCTGTGTGCCACGGCGTTCAACCGCAGCACTCTGCTCTACTCCATGTGTGTCCTCTACACTTTTATCTTCATCGTCGGTCTGGCTGCTAACGCTCTGGTCCTCTGGGTCAACATCCGTGCGCAAAGAGACTCCAGCCCTCGCCATGAGACACACATGTACATCGCCCATCTCGCAGTCGCAGATCTGTGTGTGTGTGCCACTCTGCCCGTGTGGGTGAGCTCGCTGGCCCAGCATGGCCACTGGCCCTTCGGTGAGGTGGCGTGTAAACTCACGCACCTGCTCTTCTCCGTCAACCTCTTCAGCAGCATCTTCTTCCTGGCCTGCATGAGCGTGGACCGCTACCTAAGTGTGATGAAGCATGGAGACAACGAGGGAGGCGCGCGCAGTAAGCTGATCCGCCGCGGAGTGTGTGTAGGGGTGTGGCTTCTGGCTCTTGTGGCGTCCTTGCCAGACACCTACTTCCTACATGCCGTGAAGTCGACACATGGGGACACCATGCTGTGCCGGCCTGTGTACCCAGGGGAAAACACCAGGGAGTGGATGGTGGGAGTGCAGCTGAGCTTCATCCTGCTGGGCTTTGTTCTCCCCTTTCCTGTCATTGCTGTGTTTTACGTCCTGCTAGCCAGCGCTTTCACCCGCTCCTCTATGTCTTCGTCATCTTCCACAGTAGAGCAGGAGCGTCGTGTGAGCCGCAGGATGATCTTGGCCTACATCGTTGTGTTCCTGGGCTGCTGGGGGCCCTACCACGCCGTCCTCCTGGCTGATGCCCTGTCTCAGCTGGGCCTGGTGTCGCTGACCTGTGGCCTGGAGAATGTGATTTACGTGTCCTTACACCTCACCCAGTGCCTGTCCTTGCTCCACTGCTGTTTCAACCCCATTCTCTACAACTTCATCAACCGAAACTACCGCTATGACCTCATGAAGGCCTTCATCTTCAAATACTCCACAAGGACGGGCTTAGCACGCCTCATTGAAGCTCCCAACATGTCTGAGACTGAGTACTCTCCTGTAGCTGTAGAAAACCCACCACAGATCTGAAACTCACAAAACCCGCATTTCTTGAACACTGTTTCTAAATCTAACTGACAATAATGCAATATAACCTTATGTTACAACTGATTTGTTCAGATTCCGACAACTATCAGCATTATGTTTGACATTAGATGACAGTGAAAAGAGAAAAACCAAATGCAGAATCTTTTTTTTTTTTTTACAGAAACCTGCTTGATTTCCTGTAGAAAAGCTTGAAGACATAATATCAACTTTAATGGACTGATTAAAAGCACTTAGAAAGCAGTTTAATTATAACAGCTGATACTGAAATCATGAATATTGTCACTCATTTGTAAAACAGTGACTGTAAATGTGTACAATCATTGCCTTTACCGTGTATAGGATTGTATTGTGTGTGTATGTTTGTGTGAGTGGTGTGCATATCTGTCGGGCATTGACTATTGATAGTATCAGCAGAGTAATATTGTCAATCTTTTTTGTATCAAGTTGTATTTATATACTTTTGAACTGTTTTGCCTCTTTCACATTTTAATGTTAAGTCTTGACACACTGATGTCTGCTCAGTGCTTCACTTCATACAATGCTGCCTCATCATTTTAGTCGAGCCACTGAATGGCTCAGCGTTGTAGTCCTGCTGTCTCATTATTAATCGTAACCTCATGTCACACCAGCTGAATCCTTTAGACTAATCATATAAATCAATTTTGAGTTGTTCCATGCTACTAAGGTTTGTAAATTATCTTGTGAGTGTGTGTTCTGGGCACCATTGTTGAGTTTTTTGGAAATACACTTTGCATTTTTACTTAAGTAGTTAAATGAGAAAACAATACCACTCTAATCTCTGTACACTAAATATAAAGCTGCAGCCAACAGCAGATTAGCTTAGTTTTGGAAAGGTGGTAGGAAAAATTCCACCTAGCAGCATCTCTAAATTCCACATTATGTTATTTGTTTAATTTCATGGACAATTATGTGCCAAACTATTGATTAGCCAGGTGCGGTGACTTCCTGTTGTGAAGATAGCTGTAGTCTAGTTTTTTGTACAAATTAAGCAAATAAGTACAAATACATGTTAATTACCGAGCTTTAGAGGTACTGGTTGGTGGATATTTTTGCCTTCGGACAGAGTCTAGCTGTTTCCCCCTGGGTCTTTGCGCTAAGCTAAGCAAAGCAAAGCAAAGGTGAGCTAGGCTAATCTAAGCTAATCACCTGCTGACTTTAGCTTCATATTGAGCGTACAGACATAAGAGTGGTTTCAACCTTCTCATCTAACTTTACGCAAGAAAGCAAGTAAGTGTATTTCCCAAAATGTCAAACTGTTGCTTTAAAAAAAGCCAAGATGTTGCCCTGCTGTCCACACTGCAGATCATTAACTTAACAGTTTACTTTTGGTTGTAAATATTTCAAAACATTGTCTGAAGGCTTCAGCTGGGACTACTGAGCTTCTAATGTACAGTTTTACATAATATACCGTGCTGTCTCTTTCTTTTTACATCAGTGCTAATAGTACAAAAGATACACATATCCATGTAATCCTGCTGCATCAGCACATAGGCCACAGGTGGCTACAACTTTTATGACCAAATAACATGAACGGACAGCTTTACTCCTCTCATATAGACAGCAGCTGTGGCATGTAACAGCCAAGTGTTTATTAGGGACCAAATAGCAAACATCACTGCATTACCGTAGAGTTCTGTGTGTGTGACTGCATACTATAGCTTGACACCAAGAGATGAGGTTTTGTGTGTTATAAACATAGAGTTTACTCACTGTCTGTTGTAGGAAACAACATATTCTTTTGATATGTTGACATTGAGCACATTGTTTCATATGATGGGTTACACTTGGGTGCTTTTACACTGAAAATATTTCATGTTGAGATTAGAGAAGACTGGAGACATGAACATGTGCCTACAAGAGCAGAGGCATTCCTTTGGTATTGTAATGTGTAACATGTGTTTTGCTATATATTAAATATAGAGAAAATGTTTTGCCTCTGTCTTTTGAACTGAATTCATACACAATAAAACACATCAAGAATTACATATCAGCATCACTTCCTGTGGTCTATCCCAGCCGTCGCGACTTGTGCAGTGAACTCTAGACAACTTGTGGTTCAGTCATGGAACGCCTTTAGTGTGAAAGAAAACACACATTATGTAATGCCACACTCATTTTCTTTCAGACAGCAGAGACAGAAGCAGATGTTGCTTTTGTCACATTGAAGGAACAGTCCTACATTTTTTTTTGGACAATTAGGATCAGATGAGAAGATGATTGATTGAACAGCTTCTTGAATTCATTACAGAAGAAGAGACTGACAGTAATAGGTGGGTGGTGTCGCTGTCTGTTGCACCTTCAACTTGCAGAACTGTCACATGGGGGACAGAAACTCATGAATGTTTTGCTCCATTAACACAGCACTTGACCTGCTCTCCCCTGGGAAGGACAACACCCTGCCACTGTTATCTTCAGGATATGTGACAACCCTCCGCCCTGCCTCCTTGCAATCAGCTGCCAGATGTGAGTACATCAGTGTCTTCCGCAGCCTCTTCCCCCTTTTCCCATGAGATGATGAATTAAACTGGGGAAGACCATATTGGTGGCCAAAGAACACGCCACGATGTCTGGGAGGAGATATGTGGTGATCTCCCTTGGAGATCTCCCTGCCAAGGTCAACCCTCATATTTATTGAGGAGAGGAGGGATGATGCAGCTCTTTCCGGTGTTCCCTTGAGTACACTCAGGACCTCACTTTTTCTTGTGTGAATACCCCCTCTTTCTAACATCTGAAAGTAATTTTGGACATGCACATGACTTTTTCTAGTGTTTCACCTCTTGCTTACAGATTTCTGGTGTCTTGGCCTCCTTTTTCAGTATCAGCTAATGTCACCAGCTGTAGCGCTCTTGAGACAGCACAGTCTTACTGACAAAATGTGTTGAAGATTTGTATTGGCAAGTGAGGGGCAGTTCACTGGTGCAGACCCACTGGTGCAGGCAGGCCAGGGTGTCAATAGGTTACTCTGACAAGGAAGCTACGCAAGGAACTCCAAAGGTCAAACCAAGTGAGTGATCTGCTAATGACGCCCTCCCAGCTCCCTTCCTCCCCATGACACTTCCTTGATCTTGCAACACTCCGCTGGTGTGTGGAGGTCACCTCTCATCTGGCCTGAGTCCTGTCATTATCTTCCTGGTGTTGTAGCCTGCTGATGGGTTTCTGCAGGCCAGTGAACCACCACTAACTAAACACAGACTTAAAAAAAAAAACTTACTTTAAGTTTTGACAAATGAGGGCCAAAAATTGCACTGCTCCCTGCATGTTCCTGCATGTTAATATGGTGAGAAGATGATGAAATAAAAATGTAAGAATATGCATCATGTAACCATAATATTAGCTATACAAGACCTAAAGATTAGGTACAAAAACTGGCATCATATTAATCAATAAAACAAATCATCACAAACGAATTGCTGCTCTGTGACAATTTAGATCACCTTAATTTAAAAAAAAAAAATGTTTTCTACAGGACGAGAACACTTTGTAAATGTACTGAGCACACTCATTTTATAGTAGGATATATTCACCCAGGCACCGCAGGGCCTTGTAGTTGCAAATGTAAGTACGATTATTTCTGGCCCATTTCCAAGCATTTAGAATAAGTTCAATTCGTAATCAAGTCTGTGCTCGCTTTGCTTGGTCTGTCAGGAATTCCACATGAGGACTTATGGTGGATAAAGGCTCTTGAATTATTAATGAAGTCGAATGGGAAAGCAGCAGCTGCTTGTGCTCACAGGGAGTTTTTGGTGTGAATATAAAGAAAGTCAGAGGATAGAGTTAGTTTAGCACTCCATGACTCCACTCCTATCAGGAGAGGAGGACAAGTGCTATGCCCAGATGTTGGACAGATGTTCAGTCAAAGGGGGAAGAAAAACTTAAAAGGCTGACCTGAATTTTGATCAAACAACACCAATGGCACGCGTCAATTTACAAAGTTACGGCTTATTTAACCTTCCTGGCACAGGCCTGATAACATTAAGTTGAGAGCAGATTATTCTTGTGCACTGGAATACATCAACATAAGCGGGTATTTTTGTTGCCGTGTTCAAGACTAATGATGATACGGAACAGGTCTTTGGGAGCAGATGGCCCATGCACCTGATATTTTTTGTTTCAGACAAGGGGAAACAAAGCAAAAAGTCCTGCTGCTTTGAGTCTTACTTTTATGTTTGTCCAGGTAGTGAGATATCTATCCAGAAATCTCTGCCTCCACCCCTGTATAATGGAAGTGAATCACATTACAGTGTGGATACTATGGTTTCTGTGGCTTAACTGGGACCTTGTCTTTGGAAAGAGAAGTTACTATTGAATTTTGTAGTGTATTTTTTTATTCTTTAGCACCACAAACAAAATTCTTTTCATGTCCGTTACATTTGGGTGTGGAGGCAGAGGCAAAAAAGAGTCTAAAATCCTGGACAAATTCCACCAAAAGGTAAAATTGCTGGGCTAGCTGGTTAGCGTGTTAACTAGAAGAAAAGATGTGATAGAGAAAAGAGTTAACATTATTGCTCTTCAATACTGGAGACAGCTCTGGGTGACTTAAAGAATGAAGTTTGATGCTGAACTGGCAGCCGTTCTTCTATGACTGGTAAGTAAACAGCTTTTAATGCTGACACTGGCTATGTAGCAATAGCAAATCGTACAAATAGCTCCTTTAAACATGTGGAAATTGTTTTTTTTTTTTGAAGGTATAAAAACAGTTCCCAATTTACTCAACCACCAGACATGGAGCAACATTAGGGTTCATTTGGAATCGTGTTTCTGGCCCCCAAAAAAATGAAAACACGTTGATAAGAGAAGTGAGACCAAATCAAAACAGTAAAGTTTTGAAAGACTTTGAAGAGGACTAGCTTGCGGGCTCTTATAGACCCAGGAAGTCAGATTGCTTGGTCGCATGTGGACTGGACCTTTTACTCTAATTTATGTTCCAAACATCAGACACTGTTCCTAAAATAATCTACCCCTAAATAATGAGTTGTGATGTTCTTTGCTGTTTCCTACCACACCATGTCTGATAATGTTCCACTCGTCATAAACCATCCCGTGGCTTATTGTTAGTGTGAAAGCTGTAATCTCTTCCAGATCCACAAATGTAACTGTATAGGCTGGACACACACGGCTGTGAAGGCTTGATATTTGGGGAGGTGGGTGGGGGGTTGATTTATACCACACTTCGTGCCCAAGCTACGGATCCAGTGTTTAGACATCAGCTAATTCATTCAACATCCCATCAGCTTTAAGAGCTAAAGCCTGACGTGTAACTTTAAAGTTCATCCACAACCACTCCGCAGCACACTCGTGTCAGAGCCGATGATGAAACTTCAAAGACGTGGCAGAGAGGAGCAGGCAGCTTCTTTACAGCTTACGGAGGCGCACAAATCCATACAAACCATTTAGCTGTGTTATTATATACGAATCTGTCATACATTTTATAAGCACCCAGTAGTGTGTTTGGAGTCAGGAGGAAGTTGATCATCACTTCTTGTTAAAGTGTCATGTTATTTCTATTCAACCATTATTTATCTAACTAATCTGTGTTCTTATTTTTCATATTGTGTGACACAAGGACCTTAACATCTTAACACAAAGAACAAGGCTACACCCAAAGAGCTACAATATGCTATGATCAAAAATCTTGCTTCAGTACACAGATTCGTTATTACAGTGCTTCACTCCATAATGGATAATGAATAACTTACCCTCACCTCTTTGAGCCTGACTGCAGGTAATGATAGTTCATTTTGACTCCAAAGAGAAAATGACAGAATGAAGGTGTTGACACACTTTTATCTCAACTGACAGGATGTGTTAACAGTGACAGCTAAAATCAAAAGTAGGATTTATGCGCCTCTGGGAAGTGGCAAAAAAAAAAAAAACCTTCTGGCTGCGGATGATGTTTTGTCTGTGATGATGTTTGAGCAGATGAATGTCCTCCTTTGGTTCCTGTCTGGGGTCAGACTCTGGCATTCCACTGGAAAAACAAGCCTGTTTATTCAGACAAAAGCGGGGCGTCTCAGTTAAGTCAACATGACATCCCTGCACCAGAACCCAGTTTAATAAGCTTCATAAACTTGCAGTCGCCTTCTCTTTCTTTCTATTTTGTAAGAAACGGTAAATACATGAGCTTTTATCAGAAAAAACAGGCTTTGTGAGACTTAACTGAAAATATAACACTCCTCTATGTTTTTTTTTTTGTACAACACTGGAGCATGGAATTCTACAACTTTGGTAAAAACATGGAAATCCCCAAAGTGAGAGTTTGCACCTTTTGCCTTCGCAAATTAATACAGCTCACACAATAGCAATTCTGTTTTCTGCATTCTCATATTTTCATTACAATCACTGAACATTTCTCACCCAAGATAACATGTAATATTTGAGCACATGCCAATACCCACTCAGTCACCACAGAATACCAAACTACGTAGAGAGTACTGTGTGTTGCCAAAAATGTGATCCATCTTATTTGAGTTTTGCATGGGAATTATTAAATGTCATTAGAACACCTGAACTCTTGAACATACTCCTTGTAAAGCAATATCCCCAAGTGAGTTTTCTCCCACAGAAAACCTGTGGGAGAGAAAAAGAAAGAGGTGAGATGAATTAATAATTGCAATGTGACTGCCTGATTCTCTACACCTGCAGATTCCATTACAGACAAGGGGGGGGGGGGCATTATACATGTAATTCACGTATAATGCTATGTGGAAGCCTGTGAAGTTTTTCATTTTATACAAAAAGAACAAACAACCAGAATCAAACTGTGGTCTCACCCGCCAACAGTCTCTTCTATACTATTTCATTCTTTTAATTTTGCCTTCTCAGTTAAGTTAAGGAAATGTAATTGATACCTGGATCATGTTCTCTGTAGTTTTTTTTTTCTAGTGTTGGACGTATTACAAAAAGGTAACAAAAGCACTTTTGTTACCATTTTTTAAGTTAAAAAATTAATGAAAAGTTGGCTGAAAACTTTGTGTCGCATCCTTCAAGATACTTCTGACTTTTTCAATATTTAACAAGATCATGTTTTCATCTAACTGTGACAAATGGATGTTGCAAGAGCAAATATTACAGGAAAATGTTGTTGACAGTGAACATTATACTGATACCTTCGGTAAAATCCAGGGACTTAGACAATAGGTTCATTTTGTATTAATGTAATACTCCATCTTTTCCATCAGCTATTCACATTGCTCCTCACAGACACTATTGTTTATTCAGATGGTTAGTTCAACAGTCATTGTCACTGATGATGTATCAGTGTTTATGTCTGTCTGTCACCAAAAAGAAAAGAAAACCTCTCTGTCCTTTTCCCTCTCTCCTTCCTTGTTCTTCTTCTCTGGATCGCGGCGCAGAGAGAGACTCTGCATGGTATCAGTTTACAGGGAGTTTCACTCACCGTCAGTGACACACACACACACAATTCACACCCTGAGGTGAAAACGAATGTCTGTATGTCATTCAACAACCACCTCGGAGTGTCTTGGCTCTCGTCCTCCTTCATACCAGCCCAGTTACTCCCCTCCCACAGGAGTTAAACTTCCCCTGCTATCCCTGGAACTCACTCAAGTCTTTTTCCATTATTTTGTTTTGGTTGTAAGTTCGCTGTAGCTCAAGCAACCTGCGATGCACGCCATGCATGCTGCTGTGATAAAAGGGAACTCAAAATGAGCGTGCAAATATTGTACACACCCACACAAACAACATGAACAACATGTGACTGTTTCCAATACTGAGGAATTTTGATAATGAAACTGAAACTTCTGTGTCTCATTGTGGGTGAGGTTTGCTACAGTTGGCCTCGATACAATAACCTTACAACCTAACTGTTATTGTTATCCTATAATCTTTGTGTATAAAAAAGAGTTCCCTTGCCACTGTTTTCCTAAGCTTGGTTTCACAGAGCTCAATAAACTTTTGTGTGGCTTGACAAATGAGTTTGTAAAACAGCTCCTGAGAAATAAAACAAAATCACAGTGAGATGAATGGGGGAGGAAGTTGGAGTTTCCGGGTGGGGTTGAGGGTTGGGAAACTGAGAGCTGACACGCCTAATGTCTGTGTGTGTGACACCAAACCTCAGCATTCACTCGCACAATTGACCAAATGAAAACATGCGATGGATGTATTCCCCCTCCGGCCTGTAGTTATGAAAAGAAGATTTTCAGAAGCTGAAGTCAGGGTTTGTCCTCTCCTGTCCCCTTTTCACCTCTCCTGTGGTTTTAAGTCACCCCCCTGTATCAATTACTAGTTTTATTTGCTTCAGGACATCATTGTTGTCACAGCTGCAGCTATTTCATTGTTCTAAAACAAAGATTTTGAAAAAGAGAGCTGCAGGAGAAACACAAAAATGACAAATGTAGCAATTAACATTACCTAGTAGCACTAGAGAAGGCCATTTATCTGACTCTCTCATCCTTGAACTGTACAGAGAACTCAGCAAACATTAACAAAGTTTATGTAAGTTTATTTTGCAATAATGTTCTTGATCTAATGGGCTGTGGATCAACAAATTCAAGTTATATTTTTAGTTGACAGGACAAAGATGTATTCAACATGAAGACATGGAGAAAGTGACCCTGCTGGCAAAGTTTCTTTAGTGACATGTCATCTTATTGAATCAAAAATGTATGGTCTTCATAATTTACAGCATTGTCCAATTAAGTAACCATAGTAACATGAAACATCAAAGGCCCCTAATTTGGGGCTTGGAGCCAAAAAGATGCCATAAAGATGACAGGAAAGATTGGAATGAGGACTCGAGGGAATGAAGGTCTTTTCTGTCTGATTTTCTAATTTGAGTGGAAACTCCCTTAATGAAAACAAGGATCCTGTTGAAAAAAGAAAAGGAAAAACATGAAAGGAAGAAAAATTAATGAGGCACATACATTGGTTTTGCACTTTTATTCTGAGGTCTTTTGATTCGCTCGTCACAGACATGAAGCATGTCATTCTTTCACTTGAAAATACATCCAAATAATATTGATGAATTTGATAAATTTGATTTCAAACTAAACCTCACACGAAAGCTTACATACAGATGCAAAGTAAGGTAATTCATCTTATCCATTAAATATTTATACAATAGTTTGTCTGACAGTTTGTGGCCATTTTGGCTCACACTTGAGTATCTAAACATGTATGGATGAATGAAAGTTTACATTCCTGGTCCCCAAAGGATGCATTGTAAGCAAAATCCAATGTCAACCAAACGTCTTATGCCAACGCCATTGAAACATAGAATACTAACATTCTAGTCATGAGGCTAAACATCACAATGTTAGTGAGCCAATGTTTGGTTTACTTCAGTCCGACGTTCGAGTTCAATGTCTTTCTGACATTACATTGACATCTGATGCGAGCTAGGAGGATGCTGAACATGATAAACATTATACCCTGCTTAGCATCAGCATGTTAGCATTGTGAGCACGTTAGTGTTAGCATACTGATGTCAGCATTTAGTTCAATTCGCCACCATGCCTAAGTAAAGCCTCACAGACTCTGAGTCGTGTTAAGACTGATCTTACCAAGGGGGCGGGGTTGGGGGGCAACGTTGAAGTCAAGATGTATGCTATAGCACTCACCTGCATAAAACAGTGATTCATTGTTTTGCTTTATGCAGAAGTATTAAGATAAAGTTCTCTGGGTTTTTTCGACCTGACTGTAAACTCATACCTGTCTGTGTTTTAGATTGATGGATGAACATTTTCATTGAGGTCGATATGTCACAAGTAAAGGCTGCAACCCAAACTGGGCTTTCCATCTTGCCCTTACACTTGGTATATGGTTTGTAATTCTATAGGAGAAGTGGGGGGGGTTTGAACAAACACAAGTTTAAAGGAGGAGGTATGTGTAGGCGTGTTTCACCACTCTCTCAGTATTAAATTGCTTTCCTTCACATGCCTGTCACCTTGTAATCAATAATCCTAGAATAACACCTGAAACGCAACAGCCATCAGTGAACTGTCAGTCATTCACACCCAAAGTTATCCACGCTTGCACACAAACTCAAAACCATCCATCATCCATAACTGTCTAGTAGCTGCTCAGACAGCACTCACATGAATATACTGCAGCTTCTAGGCATCATCCATCACCTCCGGCCCACCAGAGGGGGTCCATGGCTGGGACACACACAGGCAGCAAACCTGATCCACACCAGGCCACAGACTGGACACACACACACACACACACACACACACAGACCACCTCTAAGGGTGGACAAATACAAACACACATAAAACACAGTTCACCTACAGGGACACACAGGTGCCCTTTTAGATTGCTCAAAGCTTTAAAAATATCTCACCTCCCTCTCTGTCATTACACAGAGTAATTATTTTCAGTCCCTAATCCACATTCTTAATTAAATCCTTGTAAATTTCCCCTCTACTTTCCACCCATTCTCACCACACTCTTCCCCTCCTCCTGCTTCTCCCGCTATGTGGATTATGTTTGCAGTACAGTGTATAAATAGTGCTGAGTAGGTGGCCTTGTAATGGAAACACAGATATACAGATATCAAAGGCTTAACCCCTTTCTTTCGAATTCTCCTCACATTAATCATGACTTGTGTTTCACAGATGTGTCTGAGCACATGTACGCCGTTTTCTGCGTATGTGCAGTATCCACCCTTGCAAGCCTGTCCGGTAATGTGCGTGCATGTCATGCCAGCTGAGAACATATGGCGGCACAGTTTACGCTTTCTCATAAAAAAAAGCCTCAGGTGGGCTTGAAGATGTTTGATAGCACAGTCGACTAATTGATTTTTGCTTCCATACAACGATGTCAGCGTGGTCCATTCACAAGCTGAGGGGTAATGACTGAGAAAAAAAAATGAGAATGTAACTCAATACAGATGTGAAGGTGTTCATGACATGCAGTCTTCTGTAACATTATCAGCCCTGCTCTTGCATTAGCATCAGTCATGGGACTTTTAGTGTACTTTAGCATACATATATGTCCCCCTTCCCTGATCCTATTCCCATGGCCTGGTTCTTCTCAAATGGCAGAGTGCATGGTCTTATTTTGCTGAGAGAACAACTTGATTTAGTGTCAATAATGTTATAAAAAATGTTGGTCTTAAGAATCAGGTTTGCTGTGAAGGACAAACTTCAAAAATCTATTTTCTAAGTTTGGCTTGGAAAAACTTTATGGATTTTTTGGACAGACCACCTGCCCACTGATGTTCTGGCCCACCAGGATTTGTCTTGTCGCTCAGTCCAACTCAAACAAAACTAAACAAAACTGTCATCACAAACAAAATAATCGAAGCGCTCATAAAATCAGCAGGGGGAGGTGCGTTGAAACAGCTGTTTACAGCTTGTAGCTCTCTCTGTCTCTTTCTCTCTCTTTCTCTCTCCAGTTGACTGTGCCTTCACTTCCCTGTCGTTTTCCTTCTGTCTGTGGATTGCTCTAATGGAATAACTGGAATTACAGCCACAGGTTCTAATTACAACCACAAAAACCAAGCAGGTTAAGAAACCAAACTAAGTGACATGTTCTGTCTTTCTGTCGATCTCCTCTCACAGCACAGCACATACACACAAACAGTGCTCCACACGCTTGACCTGAGTAAACAATTGAAGAGTAACTTCAATGGGAGATAAAAGAATGACAGAACAGATCAGATTAAATATTACATAAAATTTATTTACAGATTTTGAAAGTGACAAAGGAGGTGTCAGATTCAATCAAATACTGTATGTGGTGGTGCCAGTCTGGGAGGTCCTGGATCCTGTTCCGGCAAGATCCGGCATGAATTAAGCCTTGTGGGTTTGAAATGCTCTGTTCTGTGTTCTGAAGCCTACAGCTCTACCAGCTGTGTGAACAATAGTTGAGCTGCAATAAGAATACACAACAAAAGTTTTAGTTTAACCTAGGATGCAGTTATATAACGTTCTAGGTGCTATTAAAGCCCTTCAGTCAAAATGCAACATTAGGCTCCCACCTCTCCAGCAAGCAACGTTGTGTTTTAGAATCCTATTTCCTATTCTACCACCAGGGCTTGTGGAAGACTTAAACTCATCATTGGTCAAAATGATTGATAGGGGTATGACCTTGTATCTGGGTGCGTGCCGGTTATCATGATGAGAGTGAAATATTGAGGTTGACAGTTTGGGTTCAGGAGAAGGGAACTGCTGTGAAAATAGTGGTCCTCAGCATTACCTCATTTCTTTTACTGTCAGAGAGTCAGTGAAGTCCTGACACAGCTGCCATGTGCTGCCTGAAGAAAAATCATGCCTCTGAGCAGAGAGAGTATTGAGTACTGAGTATCAATATTCTACAAATAATAATTCATCTGTAACCCAGGGACAATAAGAGGGCTGAAATATTAAGAATGCATTAATATAATATTACTGTTTTCTTGTTGAACAAATAGTGTTTTTTATCTCAGATGAACAAGCAGAGAGATGATCAGATACTCAGTAATCACAGTTGGTTAAGTCCCGCCCCTGGTGGAACATGACAGGTGGATCACAAAGTACCTGCACGATCAAGGTTGTGTGAGAGACAGAGATGCGACGTCCTCGTGTAAAGGACACGGGGAAGAGTGGTAGCTAGCTAACTAACCAACTCAGAGGAACATCAAAGTAGAAGCAGCCGGAAGTTTGGAAGTCCGGTTTTATCTTTTCCAGCTGTCTCGGTAAGCTAGCAGCATGGTGCTAATGTTGTGATTTGTGTGCGCGGCGCTGCGTGGCCTGTCTGTGGAGGTGGTTGGAGAAATGTGCGGCCAACGCCGGAGTTAGTGATTTGCTGACTGTGCTGAATGTTAAATCTAGACGTTGAAGTTGTAAATATTTTAATTACAGTGTCAATATTTTACTGTAGGAGATGTGAGCGTCTGTTAATGTCTCTTGTATTTTCATTAGAGAGTGGGCATTGCAAATATTAGCAAGGCCATATGTAACATTGATACTGCTAAAATCCTTCCTAATATTGGATTAAGGTTAAGCTTATTATTATTATTATTATGATTATTATGATTATTACTATTGTTGTCCTGATGGTTATGTTTCTGCTATAGTGTACAATGATATATGCTGTTATTATGGTACAATGATTTATATATTATTTTTAAGTTATTTGAACTAGATTGTAATGCCAGGCATGAAAATGTTATCATTGAGTATTATGTTGCATGTGATGCTTAATGTTGCATTGTTGTTATCATGCTTTAGTATGTTGCACAACAGATAGTTTGGATAAAATCTTAAAAGTCCTGTTTGCAAAATCAAACAGGTCAGGTCTGAGTGAGAGACACCCCTGGAGATCATTCCTACTGATGGTGAGCCTCCCAGTGTGATTCCAGAGTTGATTCATTGAATATTTCACCTGATGTTAAGGTGGTGCAAGTCGCCAGGACTCCCACACATACCCACAAAGAGTGCACCTTGTTTCAGAAAACTGTCACAGGACAGTTACAAACATTAAAAAGACTGAAAGTGGTCACAAAGACTTTTAATACACTAAAGACTTATTCTAAAGGGTGCATTTTCTTTATATTTTTTATTTTTCATGATCCTGTGAGTTAAATGTTGTGAATTATTACCTGCAAGTTCATTCCACTAAAGGTTTTAAACTACAACTTACCTTTTGCTTCATTCATGATTGTTTTATGTTTTATTTTATGTTTCTGAGCTCCTTACGAACCTAGTAGCGGTGTAATTATTGGGAGTGTGTTAGAAATCGTATTAATGTCACAGTTTCTGATGTTTAAACTTTTGCCTGGTTACGTCATGTTTTGTCATTTAGTTTTTGTCTTTTCCTCCAGCATTCACTCACAATCGAGCCAGGAAGTGATAATTGCAGCTTTAAATGTCTTAACATGAATGTTGTGATGTGGTGATGAAAGTGGTGTTATAGAGTGGTGGTGTGGTGTCACTTTGCTGGGACACAATACTGACTTGTAAAAGAGAGGCAGAAGTGTGCACACAACCCAAATCAGTCTCTGGAGCTGGATAAAGTTAGAGTTTTCGAAGTAAAAAGATACCACTACAGTCTAAGGAGAGTCGTAACACTGCTCCACACGCACAGGGCTCACAGAGGATTTCTTATGTGAAATGTATATTTGTTGATTTTTGACATCAGACAGTACCTGGACCGCTGCCTTCAGACCTTTAAGCATAATGATTTTTGGCCACTTGGGGGGCATTGACATTTACCCTCTAAGTTTATATGGCAATTGTGTTGGCAAACATTCAAAATTGGTTATTTACACATCCATTCAGTATACACAGCTGTGTTGGCATTCATTTGGAAACTGGTCACATTATGGATGCAAGTCCAATATTCATTCTCCTTTTAGCTCTGTTTTTGGTCTCTGCCAAATCATGAGAGGAATATCTTATTTTGCTGCCTGGTGCAGCCACTAAAAACAAATATGAGAACAGTGAGACTGAATCAAATTTGGTTTTGTTGGAAGAAGCAAAAAAAAAAACTCCATAGAGCTGAGGGAAACTATAGCGTTACCCCTTCGACATATAGTCATTTGATCCATTGTCAATAGAAGAATATTTATTATTTCTGGTTTAAAAGAGTCAAGCCCTTGTAAAGGGATGAGTTATTAGGTCATCAAATTATTTGATTTATCTTTTCAAGAACAAGTTATAGCAGGAAAGCTGTGGGACATAGCAGGAAGTTATGACAGTGTCCACTCTAACCTGCAAAAACATCTGGACATGATATATACCGCTGCTTCTCAGGAATGGCGCAGAAGGAAAACCAAGAGTCCCACCCTTGCAACCCATGTCTCCATTTTCCTGATCTTTGCTGTCACTGAATGTGCCAGACCCTTATGGAAGATTTCACACAACCTTATGCAGTCAAGGTGATATCGATTATAGTCTATGTTATCCATAAATCACTCAGGGAGCACAGCTTGGAGACAGCTCAGGAGAGAGCGATGAAAATTAGCCCCTGATGGCAACGAACTGCTTGCTAAAAACATTTACAGCATAGAACATGGAATTGTTGCCAAGACAATGACATGGATCACTCCTTATTTTTGAAGATGTAATTCACAGGCCTCTCTTACCCTTTGTCTGTGAGTAAAGTGACACTCCCACCGGGTACTACCATAATCATGGGAACAGTTATCCTGTTCCTTTATTCGTGGTTTTGTTGAAGCTCATATTCTGCCTTTGTATTACACAAAGGATTCAACATACATCCGTGTCCATTGTAAAACAAACCCACACAGATACACAAAAAGATGTACACGTACACACACACACACACACACACACACACACACACACACATTCCTACCTACATATATTCGTGCAGAAAAAGAAAGAAATTGTCTGTCACTATTTTCCTGCAATTTCTTGCAGGAAGTCTTCTTTCACGATATAACTGCAACACTGCTTTTGTAATTTTCTTTTAAAAACTGTCAAGACGGAACTTCCAACCCATTCTGATGTCTGCCTATCGAATAGGGATTATGATGCACTAGGCACCAAATGCAGGCAGGATTTGAAGTAGCCACTGCCGCTATTGATTGCACTAGGAGCTTCTCTCTGAGGACTTTTCAGTCTTCGCTCTGGGGTTCGACTTCAAAACTTTGCTGAGCCTCATAAGGACCAAACTCATGCCCTGAAAACTTCCAAGCAGTCTTAATAAATACAAAGTTATGTGGTCAGAAATACACAAGTCTTTCTCAAGTTTTTCATCTGGGTGTTGGACTTCATGGATTTTACCCACAACCCTCAAAACTTCCGTGCGAGCCTCTAACACTGAGCCATTTTGTAAGACACTTCTGACCTGTATTTCTTAAAGCATTTGGGCCGTTAGATGTTGGTCTTCAAAATTCAATGAGTGCACTCTTCTAACACCCTGAACTAGTGATAAAAAGACACTTGACCTGATTTGGTAGAGCCTGTATTTACTTCAGGTCTTGGACTTTAAAATCCAGTGCAGTGTGTGAGGATCTAACCCAAGACTTTCCCATGTATTTTAACAAACTAAGCTATTTTGACCAAATACACTTCAGTTTCTTTTTTGGCGCTTCCGACTCTTTCCTTTGGACACTGGGACACTGGCCACTGGACTTCAAAGTTTAGTGAGTATCACAGTGATTGAACCCGTGACCTCAAATGGTGTCAATTGTCCTCAAGACAGTTATTTAGGAGCATTTTAGTGGTGGTTCTTAGCCCTTGTCCTTTGGAATCAAGCTTTAATAATAATTTAATAATGTACCTTGAGCCCACAGCCTCAAATTTTCAAAAACAATCCTCTAACACACTGAGGAACTTGGTCAGACTCTGGAGTTTCTTAGATCCTTTGAGCCTTCACTGCACATGTCAGACTTGAAAATTAATTTAGCCTCAGAAAGTTAATTTCAGAAAGTACAAGCAGTCCGGTAACATGCTGAGCTATTTAGTTAAGTACCGTTTCACTCTTTTTCTTAGACCTTTTGACTATTTTCTTTGGGTGCTGTCCAAAGGAAAAGTTGGGACCTTTGGCAGGTCATGGTGGCAAAGTGGAAAGGTAACTTCTTGTACCCAAAAGTCTTGCACCTAGAGGAAGACAGAATAGAAACAGAGTGAGCATAGCTGGCAAGACAGCTCAGGGATTAAAATGACTGTTCAATAGCTTTATGGTTGTGGGTTTGATTCCTGTATGTCCAAATCTTTAAAACATAGTGGTCAAGAGACTAAATTGCTCAGGAAGAAAGAGGAGACGGCTGTAGTATTGGGTTTGATCCTCACGCTCAGCAGTGAATTTTGAAGTCCAGCATGAAAAGTAAACATTCAAGGGTCAGTTGTCTGACCACATAGCTCATAGTGTTAGGCGGCCGCTTGGAAGGTTTGAGGTTGTAAATTCAATCCTTACGAGACTCAGTGAATTATGTCCCAAAGTGGAGGCTGAAAAGTGCTCAGAGAGAAGCTCCCAGTGTGAAAGGGGCTTTGTGGCTTGTTTGTTTGTGAAGATGACACTGGTGCAGTGTGTGCTTCAAATCCTGCTGATTGTCAGTGAAACCGGTCTCACTGCAGAGGATGAGGCTCTGGCCCCCTCCCGACCTCCTGATAAGCAGAGTGGTTATGCGGTGGAAAACAAGATGGAGAGTTTTGAGAGAAGATTGTGTGTATTTAGTAATAGTTGAGTATAATTTTACTTCCGTGAGGCTGCACCACTGCTGGCCATGAAGGCTTTGGCCTGCATTGGCCCTGCACTGTCTCTCCTCACCACACTGTGATGGGTGTGTAATCACAGAGAGGGCCACTGTTAGTAGGTATACACACACACACACACACACACACACACACACACACACACACACACACACACACATTCCCTTTCCCTAACCCTCAAACAGCCAGTTGAACTTCTAAGGTCCCACACTTTGGTCCTCACAAAGCTGACCACCAAGTATAGCAGGCTTCTGGTTTTCAGACCCCATGGATATAATAAAACAAGACCACACATGCCTTCACGCATACACACACTCGCACCATTCTAGCTTTCATCATAACTTCAGGAGCCTGCCCAAAGTATACAGAATACTTAATAGTGAGAAGCTTTGAATGTAATGGTGTTATAGAATTTATACCAAAGACGTGTGCCAAGAACAGCGGAACACCATGTATGTGAAAAATAAAGATGCTCTTTCAGATTCCAGATTTGGTGTGGTTGAACTTTCCATCACCTCCAGAGGCACTGCAGGGACACAGTAGAAAAAACAGAGAGCGGGCCAGGGGAAATTCCTGCCAGGGATCCATGAATGTCTTAATACCACAGGAATGCACAAGTCAAATTTACATGACTGTCATGACAGCTCCAGATACGGAGGGCAGTAAACCAAGGTTTTTTGTTCTTATTCATTAGTGAAAAGTTGCATATATATCAGCACATTGTGTTTGTCCTCAGCTTTATCAGATTTTTACAAAAGGACTTAAATTTGTAAGAGTACATTGTTTGTTTATAGCATTCAGGTCTTTTAGGGAATCACTGCAGAATGTGTGTGGTCTCTTAACAAGACTCGCATTATGTTAATATACATGGAAACATCAAAACAAAATGAAAACAATATCAATCTTAACATCTAAATTCCTTGTAAGACAGCAAACAAAACAAAGGAGTTTTTCTTGAGATAACAAAATTCAATCCAAAAGGAATGTTAAAGCTATTCAAGTTCAAATAAGATTAAATCAAGACATTTGGAAAATGTGCTTATTTGTTTTCCTGCCAAAGATCGATGCCACTCTCATGTCTGTACTGTAAATGTGGATATAATAGCAGGATATAACAGCTGGTTAGCTTAGCTTAGCATAATGATTGGAAACAGGGGGAAACAACTAGCCCGGGTCTATCCAAAGGTAGAAAAAAAATCCCAAGGCAATAAAAATATTGGTTAGAAAAACAAATGTACTGGCACAAGCTGCTGGCAACAAAAAAAGACGTTAATCTTAAACTTTCACGGTTACTAATGTGTTACCCACAGGACTGGTTATTTTACTCAAAGGAAATCCACCCTAAAGAACCACTAACGGCTTTCATTCCTAGTGCTTGACCTTACATAACCCAATGAGGGAACACCCTGTCACAGCCTGAAAAACAACAATGATGTGTTACATTGCTGAAATTCATTGCTGGGTGGATCTTCTCTAGAACTGCCAGCTTTTCTATTTGTCTCTCAGATAGTTTCTGCATTAGAGAGAAAAAGATTTGTTAAGGCTCGCGTGGATTTGTGGAACTCCCTATCGTGCCTGCATTCCTGTTGATGGAGTAGCTTATGAAATCTGTTGGCAGAGGGCCCATTGATCCTTGCTCCTCAGTTGTGATCCATATTTTTTCCACACTTATTATTCTCTCTCAATGCCATGGGATGTTCCCTGGCTAAGAAGATAAAACACAAGTACTTCCCTCAATGGAGTTGTTCTTCACTCAGGCTTCAGGAAACCAAGAGGGGCCATGTCATAAGCTCGATTACTCTCTGAAATCAATTAAACTGTTCATGGAAAGCACTAACTCATTGCTATTTTAAAACCTGTGCATAAGCACTCACCCAAAATAGTGCTTGTATCAGTATAGCTGATTTTTCCAGCCCAACTTCTATCATCTTGAGCAGACCACTATAGCAGAGTCTGTTATTAGTTGCTATACTGTACATGCTGGCTGTGTGCCAGGCCCCTCTGGTAAGCCACTCAAAGAGGCCAGCGCCAGCCAAAGCCTGAAGCGTTCCCATGCCAAACAAAAACACACCAGTAAAGTCAATATTAGCCTTTTATGCTGACAACCAGCAGCAGGAAAAAGCAGAATAAAAGAATAAAAGACAAACAAATACCTCAAAGGATATCTAAAGGATAAATGAAAGCACTTGGATGGTAGGAACGTTGGTGAAGTGCTCTCAAAGATCTGTGTCTCCAGGGAGCTGTAACCCATCGCATTTCTGCTCTCTCTTCCGTCCATTCTCTGTGTGAGGTTAATTGGAGAGTGGGACAACGCTTTGTCAGGATGTGTACATAAGTCTTTGGAATAATTCACATGGGCTGTTTTTTAAAAAACGTTTTAATGGAATGAACAATTTCCTCTGATAACGGCGTACACATGTTTCACTGCCAGGGACGAAGGTTCACAAGGAGCATGGAGTTTAACAGGAATCTTTCCACCGATTGCACACTCATTGTTTTGATTTAATAAAAAGCAGGATAGCACAATACCTTAGTGTGTCTTGTCACATGACTTTATATATTATATTGCCCTGTCTGTTAAACCATGGTCTCTCTTACAAAAGAAATCTTGATCTTAGTGAGATTGCCTAACCCTTTTAACCATCAAGGTAAAATAAACAAAGGTGAATCTTGAGAGAAAGTCATTACCCTTTTATTTTGAAAACTTGACATTTATTGTTGATGGCTGAAGTGCCTGAGCGTAAGATGCATCAGAAATACCCATTACAACATTAAGTGACGTTATCTATCTGATGAGTCATCTGCCCATCTCATGAAAATACAAAAACAACCTCCAAGATGAGAAAGGGTATAAGCTACAGTATCAGCCACTCCAAAAGCTATTGTTTTAGGACCTGTTGGATTTTTCTCAGTTGTTCTCCCCTATGGTTTCACCTTTTAGTTGCACTGCCAATTCATCTGCTCTCATGCACTCACTCATTCACTTCTGCAGGTGGATGAGGTGTCTTTCCTGACAGTCCTGTTGAGGTTTCATTGCTTGTGTGAGAGGTTCAGGACAGTCATTTCATCTTTGTCAGATCCTGAGCTCGGTAAAAACTTGTTTAACCATTTGTTCAATCTCCTCAGTGTTGTAAAACGTTGTGTATGTTGTGACCAACGCTTAGCAACTTTTTTTTTCTCTGCCAATAAAGGTGATGGCAAGTTTAAATTGATAACCTCTCAAAGTGGACAGTAAAGTTTAGTAGTAGGCTATATGTATGTTTCTGCATCTGTGTGCATCCTAGTTTCTTTTTTTTTTCAGTGTGTTGCAGTTAAAATCCCTAAATGTCTCTTCATTGAGGACAAGGATTTTTGAGAATATGTTGATACTGCTTGACTCTTTAGCACTCTCCACAGGAGGTCCAACAGCTGTTGGAAACACCAGATGGGGTAAGGATTCATTTGCCTTCTCAGACCATGTAATAATACTTGTTCTCGCTTTTCTTTCCCACAACAAATTTATTTTCTCCAAAAGAGATGGACCCTCAGTGCCAAAGAGTTTCATACATTTTTTTTCCACAGCTGAGTAACACTCAGCGGCGGATGTTCATGTTGTATTCTTAGCACTACAAGCATTTAATATTCTTTCCAGCAGAGAAAATCATCATGACTCATAGTTCAGCCTGTGTGTGAAAACTCATGGACAAATACCTTCCTACTTTCAGATTTGTGGCCAGATTTGATTCTGCTTTATATGACTAACTATAAGGCTGTGTGTGTGTGTGTGTGTGTGCGTGTGCGTGTGCGTGTGCGTGTGTGTTTGAATGTTATCAATGAAAAAAGGAGTTTATTATTTCTTAGGAAAGTTATATGAGCATAACATGGAGTTTGGTTTATAGCTGTATGCAAAAACTAAACTACCAAATAGAGGTTTACAGCAGTTTGAATTAAAAATGAATAAATGTAAAAAAAAAAAAATATATATATATATATATATATATATATATAATATATTAAAAAATCTTTCTGTCTGATCTCAAAAAGACGTTTTATTAGAAATGGATTTCCTGTTTTCATAAACCAAACCCTTGCACTCTAAGAGCACATGTTGTGAGAAAATATTAAACCCTGCTGTGTTTTTCTGGCAGTCTCCACAATCTTCAAATATTAAAGATTAAATCAGGTTGGATTAGATTTTTTATGAAGTCAGGAGGTAACCTTTGCTCCAATAAACCTGCTCAGTGGGCTCCAGGTCTTAAATCACAAAAAAATATTTGGAATAAATCTGTGTTTTTATTCTTTTATAACCCCATACTGTCGTTTTGAAATGTCACTAGTGCCCCTGTGGTCCAATTTCTGGCCTTTTGAAGTGACACTTGTCCACCATAAAGCACTAAATTATGACTAGTGGAAGGGTCCATTTCTTCCTGGAGGGCATTTTCACAGGCAATTACCTTTAAATGCTGGCCACTAGTGCGCTGAAGTGTGCTGTGGTCAGGGTACATAAGTTGAGGTCATGTTAAAGAATACGCACCGTGACATAAATTGATTTAATGCTGTTTAAATAACTGAAATGTAGATGTGGACGTGTAGAAAGACAACATCTAACCACATAAACATGTTAATATTAAAAGACCCCTTCATTGACTTCTGACTTTTAGGCAAATTTAATGGTGTGACATAAAATATTAAACATACACTAAAATGGTGGTTTTAAAAGTGGTGTCTGGGGACCCCCAGGGGTCCTTGAGGGGATTCCTGGGGGTCCCATTTATTTTCACTATAATTCTATCCATAAGTAACACAATGACAGAAGGTATGACTACTTTAGTCATGGGTTTCAAACACTTTCTGGAATAAAACATGTAAAAGCTAAAATCATATTGCGTGGGGGACCCTGGGACAAAATGGGTGTGTGGGGTCCTTGATGTGAAAAAGTTTGAAAACCACTGCACTAAAAACCCCCAATCCTGCAACTGCAGGTCAGGCAGCATGAACAAAGACAACAGCTTTGGGATTCCCGGTTCTAAAGTCTCTTTTTTATGTGGTTAATGATTGTAGATCTGGGGGCCACGATAGGTCTTTGCAGCTACTGCATTTCCTGATTTCATCATTGTCATGAAAAGCCTTTTTTACAACATTCAATTAGCTTTGACCAGTATCATCGACAAGACTGAACACTTTCAAAACAGGCCTTGAAAAGTAAAATTATGATTTAAGTTATTACACCTACTGATTTCTAGAATTTTGTTTTTGTTTTGTCTCTTTTAAATACCTGCATGATTGGATCACATCTTTTTCAGCCTATAAAGTTACAGTTCACGTATTTGTTCCTAATCTTTCTCCTCCATCTATCCGGATATCCCACCATCAAATACTCACCAAAAGAAAGTTTCCTTGTTGAGCATCCATAGCAAAGGTACACACACAAACAGGCTCCCTGTGAGATTCCCCCCACCCCACCGCCCACCAGGAAAACAAACTTTACTTGGAGCTTTAACCTATTCTTTCCTTTCCACTTGAGGACCCCGACCACGGTGACATAAAGCCAAGGAAGGGAGAGGCTGCAAGGACACATGTTCCGCACTCTCCTTCCGACCATCACCGACATTGGTTTATTTGTTTGCTCAGGAGGCTGGAGACAACTAGAGGCGGGAAGCAGGAGGAAGGTTTCAATCAAGATAATACATGAAAAGTTTGGAGTTGTACCAAGTTCGTATTAATCAACCACTGCACAGAAAAAAAGGAGAAAACCCCAGCAGCGCTCTCTCTGTTCCTGTTCCTGCTTTATATCGCAGTGGTTGAGGGTCGCATGAACCCAACTTATCCAAGGTCACAGCTCACATACAGCGTACAAATGTACACATCTTGAAGAGCACTTAAAGCACACACACAGGAATTCTTTCCTATATGAAATCAACACACCCTTCCCCCTGCAGATTAGCAACTGTAATGTGGGAGGTTGTTTTTCAGTACGTGCATCAGTAGTTTCTTCACTGGAACTGAGCCGACCATTGATTTAATAGATAATTAATTCATACTTGGCAAATGATGCACTTCAAAAGACTGTTAAACAATTTAAACATGTTTAATACACACTGCTGTGTAGCTGTTAATTAGCCACAGGTAAAGTCTACATCTAAATCTCCAAGGATACAATTGAAAGTGTTTATGAAGTCATATGCCAACTTAGAGGAGAAGTGCCGAAACCCTGTGGGAACACTTTAGGGTGAAAAAAAAAATCCATTTAAAAGAATACTCTCACTGAAAAATATACCAGCACATTCATTTCCATAGCAGCTCAACAACTTGAAACTCCTCAAAATGACAACAGCTAATATATATGAAAATGAACACAGGCTAATTTAGTAAACTGGGAATGGAATTAATTAGGCGTCAACTTTTATCAGCATCAGCTCATATTTGTCCCAAAGTGTGGATGAAAAGACATTTTTTTTAATTGTCTTCACAGATGACTGAGATGCAGGAACGCATGTAACAAGAAATCCTTTATCCACGAGCTCATTAGGATCACACAGCATAGATTTCACAAGGCATGAAGAAGTAGAAAATGTGCAGTACACACACACACTTATGTATCTTGATCATCCAAATAAATTCTGAACGTTTTGCCATTAAATCTGCAAAGGGGCTTGCCTTCTGTCACTTCAATGTAAAGTGAATAAGATGAGATGGTATTACAAAAGTGGCAAGACTTAAAATGTAATACACAGTCAAAGGCAAGTATGCTATTTTATGTACTGTAATGTGCAGTATAAAAAGAACTCATACATCTGTGAATAATGAAAAACTTGAGTGACAGCATAAACATTATATGTATTCTGGGAATATTTATGATTTTTTTTTACAATTCATATTAAACTTCATAGTGCTTCATCGTGAAACAGTGACTACATTTGACAGTACAGTGCTGGTATAGTACTGGTTATTCTGGAGTGTATTTAAACTGGGAATATGTCCACAATGAGCAATAGAGAACAGCTTGATAGCATCTTGAAAATGATTGCAAGTCACATTCTTGTGCTTTTCCTCCTCTACTAAACCAAAGGTGTCTTTAATGGAGACCTCTACTAAACAAAAGCCCGGGGTTGACTGAAATCAGCGCTTAAGCTGTCTATAGTGGGTGAGGAATGTGTCTTAGTGTCAGCTGAAGGAAACAAAGAATGACCCCTATTAAAGACGAAACACAAATGCATCAGCCATGTTGGGCACTGCATCAGTCCAGTGGAAACAGACCAGATCTAACGACTCTTAAATTTCCATTTTGTTGAAAATATTGTCCTGTTACCTGAGATAAGGATACAACTGTCACTGAATGAGCTGCAGTGAATCCTCCTTGGTCCCCTCTCCCATCAACCCTGCCCTCAGGAATCAGAGAGACACTTTCTATACACAGAGGTACCATGAGGGACTTCTGTATGGACAGACGTAAAAAACACCGCCTTGCAGCTATGGCACTGGTCCATGAAATGACTGTCAAAGCCTCGGCTATTTTACTACCTTCCTTGGAGACTCTTGAGGCCCCAGTTCTCTCTGACGCCAACTTACTCTGCTTCAACCTGATGGAAAAATTGCATATATCATATCTTCCTGTCTGCCAGAGTGTGCCACGCCATGAGTGTTTTCATGATCGCTGCAGTAATGCAAGACGTGGGCAGAACTCATAAATGTCAGATTCTGTTTAGCCAATCTGGGTATATGAGTGAAGCTCTTTGTGGGCTGAGCCTTAGCAGAGTGCTGCAGAGAGGCTTTTTAAAAGCTCAGCCTCCTGCCCCTGCTCCTTATAAATAACAACAATTTGCACACTCATATGAAAAACATTCAGCCCATTTCAGTGGACTGTGGCCAAGATGATGATGCTGACAAACAAATTAGACAAAGAAGAACAACTCTGAATGTGTGGTAAAGATACCACACATGTTATCAGTGAAGAGCAGTAATGACACCAAACTGTATAATACCATAACCTATAAATTATTCAGATATTATGAGACATCTGGGGACTGATTCCAATTCACATATTTCATTATCTGGAAGGTGTCCACACAATGATCAATGACATCACAGCCATAACATTATTGAATGTAATTGGATTATTAATGACTAATTTTTTTGTTTTAATGAGTATTTTATACAATTGAAAGATTTTCTATTTGAAGTGTATTTTCTTGTTTTGTCTGTTTTATCGTTTGTTCATTTTTATGCTGATGCAGATAACAGGGCATTAAAGGCTTTTCAAATGGGAAGAGATCTTCTGGTCTTTTTTCCATTTTTGTAAGAGGTTTACTTTGTTTTGGGGGATAATTTCATCACAAGTCTTTGGCAAACAATAATAACCCTGCAGGCTAACCTGTCCTCCACCCAGCTTGGGCAAACTGCTTGAATCAATAAACCCTGTTTTTCTAAAGCCCATACAACTTTATATCACTGAAGCCTGTGTCCTCACACACCATCTGTGAAAAAGTTTTCTTCTGAAGCCATTACACTATCTATCTAATGCATATTTTAAGTAACGACGTTGCAGAATGACAGATGGAGGGAGGTGGCTGACAAGAACAAGTCTGTGAAATCTCAGGGAGACATTAAAAGCATGAAATCAATGGCCAAACACAAAGAGAAAATAGAAGCAGAAAGCATTCTGGATAATTTGAACTGAGAAACAACTCAAAAGATTTGGCAATTTTATGCCTTTTACACCACTTAGTAAACTGTGTCCCACATTATTTCTCAATGTTTACACAAAACTGTGTTGCATATTACCCAATGTGTCTTATTACTGAAAACAACCCAAAAGAAAAAGGTTGAGTTTTAGGTTGTGATCACAGAATTGTTTTTTATGAGTTTTCAGAAAATGCCTTTGTCGTTATTCTGATCACATAATTGTCTTTTAGAACTCAACAGAAATGTCTGTCATTCTTTTTCAGAGCAGAGAAGCTGAAGACAAAGGTTATTCACATTGCTAAAAGTATTCCGTTTTAGCACCAGGAAGAGGCAAGCTGACAGGAGCTTTTATTGCTGTAATCTTTTCCTCCATCAACACCCAGCCATTCAATTTAAATCCACAATGTAGAGCAGAGACATAGTCTATGAGGTGACACACAGACTGTAAATGAATACACACATGAATAACTGTTCTTTACCCATATGAGCTATGCGCCATCTAGTGTTAAAAAGCAATAACTGTCTTATTTTGAAGGCGGAGTGTGACTGCAGAAGATGGGCCAGAGTGTTATCAAGCTAACCACTGAAAGCTAGAGTAAAACCGGAAGTGTTTTCAAAAGTTCAGAAGAAAAACAACAAAACAACAAAACAAAAGCAAAAAGCAGTCACAAATTGATTGATCTATCCCACAGACCTTATAGCTAAATTGACTGACTACACTGCCTGTTTCACTACCTTAATTTTTCAGCCTCCAATATAGGCTACACAGTAGGCTACAACCACCTTTGGGGCAAGCCTGCCGTTTTCTGGTAAATATTTTTGCTATCCACATATCAGCTGTATTTTGAAAGACTACATGATTTGTTGATATATAATAAGAAGACGTGTTGGGGCTATTTGTGGCTTTTCACTATTTCGTCACTTTCACTTTTACTTTGAAAGTTATCAGCGGACGTCGTGCTTTACCTATTGTTTAACTTGACCTGGAGTTAGCCTCCTGGCTCCATGCAGACAGTAACAGCAGTGACAGCATGGCTTACAGTGCGAAAATCGGTCCGTCCATCCTGAGCAGCGACCTGTCCTGTCTGGGCAGCGAGTGTGTGCGGATGATGGAGTGCGGGGCAGATTACCTGCACCTCGACGTCATGGACGGGTCAGTTTATGGTACTTCTTTAGATAAACTAGCATGCTAACGACTAGCAAGCCGGTTGGAAGTTCAGTGCCAGAGAGCTAAAGTTGGCTAACATCAACAAGCTAAGTTAGCTTGCCAGAAGTTAAGCTGGCTGGAGCCGATGTTTATGTAACTGGATTTTTTCTGGCTTAAGTGTGTCAGAGGAAGAGACTTTCCAAACGTCGAGATGTCAAACATCATACTGTGTTCCGAGTCTTAACAGCTGTAGCCCTTTTGCCTGCTGATGAAGACACATTTTACCTTCCTCTACACTTACGCAAGGCGTTACTGTTTATGCAAGATGAGACGTTTTCACAACAGCTGCTAGTTAAATGTTTGGTTTTGTTTCCTTTTAAAGGCACTTTGTCCCCAATATCACATTTGGCCATCCCATGGTGGAGTGTCTAAGGAAGTCAGTAGGCCAAGACCCTTTCTTTGGTGAGAAATAAAACCACCCACACACACACCACATTCTACAAACCATAACCCAATTGAATTGAATTGAACATTGAATTGAATTGAATTGAACATTGAATTGAATTGAATTATGAATGCCTCTGCTGTGTGGGGGAGTGTTAAGACATTGTTAATGTTGCAGACATGCATATGATGGTGTCTCGGCCGGAGCAATGGGTGAAGCCCATGGCTGCAGCAGGAGCCAACCAGTACACATTCCACTTGGAGGCCACTACCAACCCTGGAAACCTGATCAAGGAAATAAAAGAGAGTGGCATGAAGGTGAGAAAACATTCCTGCACTCCAAGAGGCAGAGTTGAATTACAGCTCCAAAGTGTGTAACGTAAAGTGTCACTAATTAAGAGAGTAACTATGTAATGCATCTTTAGATGTATTTAAGAAGTAGAAACCACATATTAGGGAGGCTTGTCTGAATAGACAATGCGTATTTGTACAAGATGATATTGACAGGAAAATTTAAAATATTGGTATCAACTGAAAACATGAGTGCTGAGTCCACTGTGTTTTAGGATGACTCGTTAACACTGTGTTAATGTTGTAGGTGGGTTTGGCCATAAAGCCTGGTACAACAGTTGAAGAGCTGGCACCTTGGGCCAACCACATCGACATGGCTCTGGTCATGACTGTGGAACCTGGCTTTGGAGGACAGAAGTTCATGGAGGACATGATGCCCAAGGTAAGGACAAACTGCAGTTAGAGGAAATATAAAAACAGGAACTTTAAGCACAACCACAGCAAAAAAAAACTAGGCTTCTAAGCTTACAATACAGCCAATCAGCACCAATTTATCATAACATACATGCCATCGTACTTACGGAGAAAACATAAGCAAGTTGATCTCTGTGACAAGAGGGGATAAACTACTGGCCAGTTCTCTTTTGAGCCACTGTAATTACAGATTCATGTATCATTCATTGCATCTGAAACAGTTTCTGTAAGGCAATGACAAAGAGATTAGGCAGCTGGTGGATGATCTGCAACCAGGATATGAAGTGCAAAGCAGAGCTCCCTTCAGTCAAAGTAACTGTGGGATAGATCAGATGAGTTTTTATAAACAATTATATCTTAACAAGATGATTATTATGTACCTGTTTCACACAGGAGACATTCTAAATTAAAGACTAACTATAATCTATTAAATTACTCTAAAATTAAAGACTAAAATCACATAAACGTCAGGTAAAGTTTCACTTTCACAATGATGTGAGACTCAGTGTCCATAAACATTTTTGCTAAACCACAGAAATATATAAAGTTACATTTCAGTGCTCTCTTTTTTCCCTTTTGTCTCGCTTGCGGTGACTATGTAGAAGTCTGTTGAATGTTGTGTAAATGTCTATAACTGCTCGCAGCCCTGATAGAAGCATCTGTTTATCAAAGCCTGGTAGTTTTGTCTGACTAGTGTTCCAATCTGGTTGAGGACATCTGTGCTTTAATCTGTAGCACTGTGTCTCTTTGCAGTGAACTAATATGTGAAAAGTTTGTTGTAGAAATGGTGTTAAGTCGATTTTGATCTCTTTGTTTTTGTCACCAGGTGAGCTGGCTGCGGAGTCAGTTCCCTTCGTTAGACATTGAAGTAGATGGAGGGGTTGGCCCCGACAGCATTCACAAGTGTGCAGAGGTGAGGACTACAAACAGTACAGCCTATTCAAATAACCACATAAAAACTCTTAATTGGATTTTTTTTTTAGGTTATCTCATGCTGTGTGTATTCTCATATTTGCCCCAGGCTGGAGCCAACATGATAGTGTCAGGCAGCGCTGTGATAGGCAGCGACGACCCTCGTTCTGTCATCGGTCTTCTGCGCACCGTGGTGGCCGAAGCAATCCAGAAACGCTCGCTGGACCGCTGAGATGTCCTCTTTGTGGAGATCCCCACGGCAGCACTCTACCAGCCTGTCCAAGCACCACACCACAGCAGCCAGTGGAACAGGCTCAATACGGACATTTCTGGGGTAGAGGTCGGGGGTCACAGTCAGAGCAGTGGGCTTCTGTGGAGGTGTGGGTGCAGATTGCCAAATCTAAAACACTTTAATATGAGTGAAGCTGCATTGTGCCTCTACAAACTGTTTGAAGTTCATCCTGTCCTGCTACAGTCTCTCCTCTCTGAACAGTTTAGTCAAAGTGAGTGTCATCATTTCGAGACTGGAATCTGAAGTTATGCTGATTTCTCATCTGTAAACATTCCTGAATATTGTTTTGCCTTATACTGTAAATTGTGAGTATAAATTAATCATGGCAATAACATGGCACAAGGAGCACTGTGGCAAATCATTTTTTGAATTCCATCTGAAATCATGTTTCTTACATCATAACTGTTTTTGCCCTTTCACTGTTTTGTTGAAATGGACCATTCCCAAAAATCTTCCTGTGCTACTGAGCAAAAATATTGTACACTACTAAATTCAATGAGATTTTGTTTTTGCAGATTAAAGAAACTCATAGGAAGTGATGTGTATATTATTTGCAGTTTGACCTTCAATGTGATTGAGACCAAATTTGAAAAAAAAGGGTGCAGAAATTAAACAAGACAAATTGTATATAATATATACACAGCAAAGTACTGAATTACACCTGGAGATCATTTCTCTTTAGGTTGGTTAATGCTAGCGTGTCTGTGTTACAGGCTACTGCTAGTTCTGACTAGATGAGGTAGACTGATTATCTATTGACATTAAGTAATCTTGATAATATAATCCAGAGTAAGGATGTGCATTGGAAAATACTGTATGCAGTATTAAGTAAAAATGACAAACAAACCTGCCTAATTACATGCAGGAAAGATTTAAGAAAACGGTAAACATGAATTATATGTTATCTGCATGAGTACTGAGTACAGCCTCTCTGTTCTCAAAACAGCCTCAGTTCTTTGTGGTTTCAACAAGATGTTGGAAATATTCCTTTGAGATTCGGGTTCATGTTGACACGATTGCATCACATCATTTCTGCAGATTTGTCAGCCGCACATTCATGCTGCTAATCTTCTGTTCTACCACATCCCAGAAGTGTTCTATTGGAGTCAGATCTGGTCGATGTGGAAGCCACTGAAGTACACTGAACTCATTGTCATGGTGCATTATTGTGCTGGAAGTAGCCATTAGAAGATGGTAAATTGTGATCATAAAAGAATGCACATGGTCAGCAGCAATATTCAGATTGAGGCTATGACATTCAAACAATGCTTTGTTAGTATTAAAGGGCCCAAAAATGTGCCAAGAAAACATTCCCCTCACCATTATACCAGCACCACCACCAGCCTAGACTGTTGACACAAGGCAGGCTTTCTGCTCACCACAGTACCCACTCTGTCAGCCCAAACCCTTTTGGCCATTCTCCTCTGACCTCTCTCATCAACATCATTCTATACTTCTAACCTGTAGCATCAGAGGTAAATATTGTGCATAAATACTCGATTTTATTTATTTGTAATCTATATTTTGTAGTATTATAGTTCATTGATATATTTTATTTCGAAAACATATAATGATCTTCTAAAATATGATGCATAGCCGTAGATTAAACTGCCCAGCGGAATGCTGTATGCTCTATGAAGCTGTGTTGCAGACTTTTAGCGCAATTTCCTTCTTCATACACTAGATGGCGAATTTGGACAAAAACACCTAATAAGGGGATTCCTAATCAGAGTAATCAAGCGTATATTATTAATTTGTAAGCATGATGAATATTACAAAGCACTAGATTTTATAAACAGGTGTAATGTATAACGCATCCGCCCTCCATGGTGTGAACAGCGTCACTAACATTGCAACAGAGAATTGGCTACAGAATGAGTGCTACTGGGAAAAAGGTTTTGCCAAAGTAATTGAAAGCAAACGGTCCTGTCTATGTGCATACTTACACATGCCCTGTTTTACATGTTCTCCCTTTTCTCACAAACTTTTACCACCTAGTCAATTTATATCAAAACATTCATAAAGTTGTGTTGTTATTAGTCACGCGAATCACGTGCGGTAATGGTGTCACAGTGAGTTGGAATAGGGAGAACTGCAAGTTTATGAGCGGGTCTCATTTTGAGGAATCAATATGTAATATTGCATTTGTTGAGCCAGACTGGGATGTGGAGCACTCTTCCTCAGGACACCAAGGAAGACTAAAGACATATCTACAGTATCTCTCATGTCTTTGTCTGCTGAAGGAAACCTTCGTGTCAATGAGAATCACCCATGACATACTTCAAACTGCAAGCAGCTCGCTCTCAATAATGCAGCACATGTCTTGGAGGCAGTTCACAGACTGTTGAAATATTGATGCCTAAAATCTGTATTTTCATTTCAACGTGACATATAATGGCAGATAATGTCATAATTTTAGGTCATTGGATCATTGCATATGTGCACATATGGGTTCACAAAGGGTATGTGCACATGGCAACAGAGTTTGTGTATGATACATGCATTTGTACATTGTGAGGCAATCTCCTGTGACCGATTTCTGTTCTAATAGATGATGACAGCCGTTTTGTCTGCCTGTGTCACTGCCGCTTTGCACAGACAGGGACACAATTCAGTGTGCGGGAGTAGTCAGCACCTACACATGCTCCACACTCCTTAAGCCATGTCGCAGTCTCATTATCAGTTAATTGACAGTTGCTTCACTCTGCAGATTATCTTGCACTGTTTACACACCATTTGTTGATTGATTTAAAAAAATAATAAATCCAGAGAGAGCAAGAGAAAGAGAGAGAGAGATGTGAGTAGCAGCAATTGTGAAAATGAAAGAATTAGTGTATGGAAGATGCTTACACCCGCACAGACACACACATGCATACTTCACATGCTGGGCCCTAACTTATACATCAAAGTCACTCGAGAGTCTTCCTGCTCTGGTGCCATGACAACCACATACACAGGTACTGTCGTTTGTGGTTAAAAGCAGTAATACATTGGGGATGGCAGACACTGAGTAAAATGGTTAGAGATCCATCAGCACTTGACCTTTCCTCACTGGTCAAGTGTATGAGTTGCCTACATCATTCACAGCCTGTCACTGGGTGTGTCCATAAGAAAGCTTAGAACACACATGCACACACACACAGGGGAAGATAGAAAGAGGGAGAGAGAGAGAGAGAGATACTGAAAGTCCAGAAAAGATTTTACACCAAAAATGAATCAGACAGCCATCATGTAGAGCTTTTGATCTTCAGAGCGCTGCCTTCAGGGAATGTCTCAGTCCCTGGCAGAGGTGTGTGCAGACTTCAACAGAGTACTACGGTGTGTACAACCACGCAGGAGAGGCAGTCAGATCACCTAACAGCAGGTCCCTCCAGAGTCCGCCTTGTTAGACTGCAGGGGCTACGTCTCACCCACAGGAACACAAACCACTACAGGGAGCAGCTACACTTAGTTTGAATAGTGTAAAATCCACATCTGCAAATTTTACACCAGGGTCTCAGTGAGCATTATGATACCAGTACCCTTAACCATATTCATGATCATGAGAGATGAATCACTGGATAAGGAGCCCTTATATTATATGCTGTCAAATATTCAATGGGCTCATCCAAAGATACTGTGTGAAGCAGCTGTCCCAGAGGAACGTGGTTTTTACGTTTCCTCTCTTTTTTTTTCTTCTCTTGCACTTGCTGCCATTTATTTGGTGCCATCTATTCCCTGCTGCATTCTCTTTGCCTCCATGATTCACCCTTCCCCCTCTCTGGAATCATTATTTAGTAGAATTATATCTTTCTGCTTCTCTCCTCATCTTCAGCACTAAAGGCACATTAGTGAACTCGCTTTGCCTGCTCCTGCTCATTCATAATTACTTGGCATCCCACAGGAGAACAACATGCACATCACTGATTAGCTTGCTGTTTTTACCACCTTTACTTATGCATAAAGGCCTCATCTGATTGAGTGTGCATAGTCTTATTAACAATTAAAAAACAACTTGCTTAGAATAACATTACAAAAGATCTCTTTGCTCTTCCCTGCAGCAAGGTCGTTGACTGTACAGTATAGGCTGTAGATTGCCACATATTGCACATATACCCATGGCGCCCAGAGAATGATCCATAAAACTTAAGTGTAGCCTCACTATAAGGTTCACATTTGTGGCTTTAAATCATATTGGCTTGAACTATCAAGTTTCAATACTTGAGTACAAAAACATGACACTGTACCTACTAAACATCAGCATATTAAAGGAGCAGTGTGAACGATTTAGTGGCATCTAGCGGTGAAGTTGAAGATAGCAACCAAATGAATACCCCTCCCCTCGCCCCTCTCTTTGAAAACGTGTAGGAGAACCTACGGTGGCCTTCAGGTAATGTGAAAAAGAGAATGGCCCTCCCTAGAGCCAGTGATTGGTTTGTCCATTCTGGGTTACTGTAGAAACATGGCGGTGCAACATGGCAACCTTACAGAGCTGCTAATGTCACTGTGGACTAATCTTGTTTAGAAATGACTTCAGGACTAGTAACTTCCCTCCATCCGTTCTTGTTCACAGAAGCTACATTTAAAACCACCACTACTCCCTTAGATGTTTAAAAGTCCTACATGCTTTGACCAAGCTCAAGATTAGCTTTAGTAGAACAGGTCAAGATGAAATGGCCTTGGCTAAACTTTCTTGAGCAATGATGAATCTTGCAAGGTTAATGCACCTATCGGGTATTAAATCTTCATTTAAATTCTCAATAAAACAAATAAAAGTACAGTTAATTAGGTCCTTGTGAATTTCTAGGCTTCTGCAGGGCCTCAGAGACTAGAGAGACTAAATGCAGAGGTCCCACAGGAACGTTGCCGTAGTAGCAACCTTAGCATCAGTATACTTCATCTTAGACAGAATCAGTGGAAGTGAACACACACAAATTTTGAGTATATCAATTATGGATGAGATGAGAATAGTCCAACGTGTGTGTTTGTAAATTTGTGCATGTTTTTAATTCATAATGAATGATATGGGACCATAGTGTTTTTGTTGTTTGGATGTCAGTACGTGTCTTGTGTGTTTTGTGCTGCATGTGAATCATGTGACTTGCCTGGAGTTTCCATCATAATTATCAGCAAGCTCTTGAAAAATTTTTCCCCTCCATAACCAGCTTTAACTAACAGGCCCTTAATATAAACTATTGATTCTCTTCTTCTTCCCAGTAGAACTTACACAGACCACACTGGTCCAAAGATTACTGACTGCTGCTGATACATCAGTGGAAAATTGTAGTGTCATTTTCTGCAGTACAGGTGGTATAGTGCTTCTCTTCCTACATTTATTGCTGACTTAACATTACCTCCAGGGGTGTAGGTTTGAACATGGATGGTAGGTACATGTCCCTAGAACTGTTTTTGGAGGATAAAATTGCCCCTACCAAAATATGACTAAACTCGTTTGCAATATGTTTGGAATTAACTCATATTACACCATTCCAATGTGCCCTCCAAGAGGCAACTGATTTAGGCATTCTAGCATTTGATTGCCTTACTATACTATAACTTTTTATGACTTACTATACTATGACTTTTTAAGACGTACTGTACTATGACTTTTTATGACTTATTATACTATGACTTTTTATGCATTACTGTACTATGACTTTGAATGCCTTACAATACAATCACGTTGTTATGCCTTACTATATTATGATGTTTTTTCCCGTTTTTATGCCCTACCATACTACGACGTTGTTTGATGTTTTTATGACTTACCATACTATGACATTTTGATTTAATTTTATGCCCTACCATCCAATGTTTTTATGTTTTACTATACTATGACATATTTTTTCTCTTAATATACTGTGACACTTTTTAATGTTTTGATGAATTACTATACTATGACATTTTTATGCCTTACTATATTGTGATGTTTTTTCACGTTTTTATGCCTTACTACACAATGAGATTTTTTTAGTATTTTTATGCCTAACTACGCTATGACCATTTTTGACTTACTATACTTTGACATTTTTTCAAATTTTTATGCCTCACTATACTATTACATATTTTCACATTTTTATGCCTCACTATACTATTACATATTTTCACATTTTTATGCCTTACTATACTATGAAGTTTTATTGACTTTTTCATGTCTTCCGATACTATGACATATTTTTGCGTTTCTATGCCTTACTGTACTATGACGTTTTTTTTTCACATTTTTATGCCTTACTATACTATAATGTGATTTGCATTTTTATGCCTTACTATACTATGATGTTTATTAATGTTTTCATGCCTTACTATACTATGACGTTTTTCACATTTTTATGCCTAACTATACTATGACCATTTTTTGTGATTTTATGCCTTACGTTTTTTTTCGCATTTTAATGCTTAACTATACTATTATCATTTGTGCCTTACTATACTATGACGTTTTTTGCGATTTCCTGCCTTACTATACTATGATGTTTTTTCGCATTTTTATGCCTAACTATACTATGACCATTTTTGCCTTACTATACTATGATGTTTTTACACATTTTTATGCCTTACTATACTATGACGTTTTTTGACATTTTCATACCTTACTATACTATGATGAATTTTTTTGCATTTTTATGCCTTACTATACCATGATGTATTTCTATGTTTTTATCAAGTACTGTTCTATGACCCTTTTTTGCCTTACTATACTATGATGTTTTTTCCCATTTTTATGCCTTACTATTCTATGACGTTTTTTGACGTTTTCATGACTTACTTTACTATGATGAATTTTTCTCTCATTTTTATGCCTTATTAAACTATGACGTTTTTTGGCATTCTTATGCCTTACTAAACTACAACGTTTTTTGCGATTTTATGCCTAACTATACTATGACCATTTTTGTCTAACTATACTATGACGTTTTTACACATTTTTATGCCTTACTATACTATGACGTTTTTTGATGTTTTCGTGCCTTAGTATACAATGATGTATTTTGGCGTTTTTATGCCTATACTATGACCTTTTTTGATGTTTCTATGCCTAACTATACTATGACCATTCTTACCTTATAATACTATGACGTTTTTTGCGATTTAATGACTTACTATACTATGATGAATTTTTTTGCATTTTTATGCCATACTATACTATGACCATTTTTGCCTTATAATACTATGACGTTTTTTGACGATTTAATGACTTACTATACTATGACGTTTTTTCCCATTTTTATGCCATACTATACTATGCCGTTTTCTGATGTTTTCATACCTTACTATACTATGATGAATTTTTTTGCATATTTATGCCTAACTATACTATGACCATTTTTGCCTTACTATACTGTGATGTTTTTACACATTTTTATGCCTTGCTATACTACAACGTTTTTTGACGTATTTTTGCGTTTTCATGCCTTACTATACTATGACGTTTTTCACATTTTTATGCCTAACTATACTATGACCATTTTTTGTGATTTTATGCCTTACGTTTTTTTTCGCATTTTAATGCTTAACTATACTATTATCATTTGTGCCTTACTATACTATGACGTTTTTTTTTTTTTAAGAATGGTCATAGTATAGTGAGGCATAAAAATTCCAAAAAAACGTCATAGTATAGTAAGCCATAAAAATATGAAAATACGTCATAATATAGTGAGGCATAGAAACATTAAAAAACGTCATAGTTTAATAAGGCATAAAAATGAAAGAAAAATTCATCATAGTATAGTAAGTCATGAAAACGTCAAAAAACGTCATAGAATAGTAAGGCACAAAAATGGGTAAAAGCATCATAGTATAGTAAGGCAAAAAGGGTCATAGTATAGTACTTGATAAAAAAATAGAAATACATCATGGTATAGTAAGGCATAAAAATGCAAAAAAACGTCATAGTATAGTAAGGCATAAAAATGTTTAAAAAAGTCATGGTATAGTAAGACAAAAATGGTCATAGTGTAGTTAGGCATTAAACAGGCAAAAATGGTCATAGTATAGTTAGGCATAAAAATGCAAAAAAATTCATCATAGTATAGTAAGGTATGAAAACGGCATAGTATAGTATGCCATAAAAATGGGAAAAAACGTCATAGTATAGTAAGTCATTAAATCGCAAAAAACGTCATAGTATTATAAGGTAAGAATGGTCATAGTATAGTTAGGCATAGAAACATCAAAAAAGGTCATAGTATAGGCATAAAAACGCCAAAATACATCATTGTATACTAAGGCACGAAAACGTCAAAAAACGTCATAGTATAGTAAGGCATAAAAATGTGTAAAAACTTCATAGTATAGTTAGGCAAAAATGGTCATAGTATAGTAAGGCATAAAGTCGCAAAAAACGTCATAGTTTAGTAAGGCATAAGAATGCCAAAAAAAGTCAATTTTTTTGCATTTTTATGCCTAACTATACTATGACCATTTTTGCCTGTTTAATGCCTAACTACACTATGACCATTTTTGTCTTACTATACCATGACTTTTTTAAACATTTTTATGCCTTACTATACTATGACGTTTTTTTGCATTTTTATGCCTTACTATACCATGATGTATTTCTATGTTTTTATCAAGTACTATACTATGACCCTTTTTGCCTTACTATACTATGATGCTTTTACCCATTTTTGTGCCTTACTATTCTATGACGTTTTTTGACGTTTTCATGACTTACTATACTATGATGAATTTTTCTTTCATTTTTATGCCTTATTAAACTATGACGTTTTTTAATGTTTCTGTGCCTCACTATATTATGACGTATTTTCATATTTTTATGCCTTACTATACTATGACGTTTTTTTGGAATTTTTATGCCTCACTATATTATGACCATTCTTACCTTACTATACTATGACGTTTTTTTCCCATTTTTATGCCATACTATACTACAAAGTTTTTTGACGTTTTCATGCCTTGCTATACTATGATGAATTTTTTTTGCATTTTTATGCCTTATTAAATAAACTATGACGTTTTTTGGCATTCTCATGCCTTATTAAACTATGACGTTTTTTGGCATTCTTATGCCTTACTAAACTATGATGTTTTTTCGCATGTTTATGCCTAACTATACTATGACCATTTTCGCCTTTATATACTATGATGTTTTTACACATTTTTATGCCTTACTATACTATGATGAATTTTTTTGCATTTTTATGCCTTACTATACTATGACGTTTTAATGCCTTACTATACCATGATGTATTTCTATGTTTTTATCAAGTACTATACTATGACCCTTTTTTGCCTTACTATACTAGGATCTTTTTTCCCATTTTTGTGCCTTACTATTCTATGACATTTTCATGACTTACTATACTACAATGAATTTTTCTTTCATTTTTATGCCTTACTAAACTATTAAGTTTTTTGCGATTTTATGCCTTACTATACTATGACCATTTTTGACATTTTCATGCCTTACTATACTATGATGAATTTTTTTGCATTTTTATGCCTTACTATACTATGATGTTTTTACACATTTTATGCCTTACTATACTATGACCATTTTTGCCTTACTATACTATGATGTTTTTACACATTTTCATGCCTTACTATACTACAATGTTTTTTGATGTTTTCATGCCTTACTATACTATGACCATTCTTACCTTACTATACTATGACGTTTTTTTCCCATTTTTATGCCATACTATACTATGACGTTTTTTGACGTTTTCATACCTTACTATACTATGATGAATTTTTTGCATTTTTATGCCTAACTATACTATGACCATTTTTGCCTTACTATACTATGATGTTTTTACACATTTTTATGCCTTGCTATACTACAACGTTTTTTGACGTTTTCATGCCTTACTATACTATGATGAATTTTTTTTGACGTTTTCATGACTTACTATACTACGATGAATTTTTCTTTCCTTATTATGCCTTTCTAAACTATGACGTTTTTTGCAATTTTATGCCTTACTATACTATGACGTTTTTTCACATTTTTATGCCTAACTATACTATGACCATTTTTGCCTTACTATACTATGACGTTTTTACACATTTTTATGCCTTACTATACTATGATGTTTTTTTGACATTTTTATGCCTTACTATACTATAATGAATTTTTTTACATTTTTATGCCTTACTTACTATGACTATGACGTTTTTTTAATGTTTCTGTGCCTCACTATATTATGACGTATTTTCGCATTTTTATGCCTTACTATACTATGACGTTTTTTTGGAATTTTTATGCCTCACTATATTATGACCATTCTTACCTTAATATACTATGACGTTTTTACACATTTTTATGCCTTACTATACTATGATGAATTTTTCTGCATTTTCATGGCTTACTATACTATGATATTTTAATGCCTTACTATACCATGATGTATTTCTAAGTTTTTATCAAGTACTATACTATGACCCTTTCGTGCCTTACTATACTATGACGTTTTTTGACGTTTTCATGCCTTAGTATACAATGATGTATTTTGGCGTTTTTATGCCTATACTATGACCTTTTTTGATGTTTCTATGCCTAACTATACTATTACCATTCTTACCTCATAATACTATGACGTTTTTTGCGATTTAATGACTTACTATACTATGATGAATTTTTTTGCATTTTTATGCCATACTATACTATGACCATTTTTGCCTTACTATACTATGATGTTTTTACACATTTTTATGCCTTGCTATACTATGACGTTTTTTGACGTTTTCATGCCTTACTATACTATGATGAATTTTTTTTGACGTTTTCATGACTTACTATACTACGATGAATTTTTGTTTCCTTATTATGCCTTACTATACTATGACATTTTTTCAAATTTTTATGCTTTACTATACTATAATGACATTTTTTGACATTTTCATGCATTATTATACTATGATTAATTTTTTTGCATTTTTATGCTTTATCAAACTATGACGTTTTTTCGCATTCTTATACCTTACTAAACTATGACGTTTTTTCGCATTTTTATGCCTAACTATACTATGACCATTTTTGCCTTAATATACTATGACGTTTTTACACATTTTTATGCCTTACTATACTATGATGAATTTTTCTGCATTTTCATGGCTTACTATACTATGATATTTTAATGCCTTACTATACCATGATGTATTTCTAAGTTTTTATCAAGTACTATACTATGACCCTTTCGTGCCTTACTATACTATGACGTTTTTTGACGTTTTCATTCCTTAGCATACAATGATGTATTTTGGCGTTTTTATGCCTATACTATGACCTTTTTTGATGTTTCTATGCCTAACTATAGTATGACCATTCTTACCTTATAATACTATGACGTTTTTTGCGATTTAATGACTTACTATACTATGATGAATTTTTTTGCATCTTTATGCCATACTATACTATGACCATTTTTGCCTTACTATACTATGATGTTTTTACACATTTTTATGCCTTACCAAACAACAACGTTTTTTCACATTTTCATGCCTAACTATACTATGATAAATTTTTTTTGACGTTTTCATGACTAACTATACTACAATGAATTTTTCTTTCCTTATTATGCCTTACTAAACTATGACATTTTTTGCGATTTCATGCCTTAATATACTATGACGTTTTTTCACATTTTTATGCCTAACTATACTATGACAATTTTTGCCTTACTATACTATGACGTTTTTACACATTTTTATGCCTTACTATACTATGACGTTTTTACACATTTTCATGCCTTACTATAGTATAATAAATTTTTTTGCATTTTTATGCCTTATCAAACTATGAAGTTTTTTCGCATTCTTATACCTTACTAAACTATGACGTTTTTTCGCATTTTTATGCCTAACTATATGATGACCATTTTTGCCTTAATATACTATGATGTTTTTACACATTTTCATGCTTTACTATACTATGATGAATTTTTCTGCATTTTTATGCCTTACTATACTATGACATTTTCCTGCCTTACTATACCATGATGTATTTCTAAGTTTTTATCAAGTACTATACTATGATGTTTTTTCCAATTTTTGTGCCTTGCTATTCTATGACGTTTTTTGACGTTTGCATGCCTTACTATAATATGATGAATGTCTTTGAATTTTTATGCCTTATTAAACTATGACGTTTTTTGGCATTCTTATGCCTTACTAAACTATGTCGTTTTTTGCGATTTTATGCCTTACTATACTATGACGTTTTTTCGCATTCTTATGCCTTATTATACTATGACCATTTTTGCCTTACTATACTATGACGTTTTTACACATTTTTATGCCTTACTATACTATGATGAATTTTTTTGCATTTTTATGCCTTACTATACTGTGACGTTTTCATGCTTTACTATACTATGATGTATTTCTATGTTTTTATCAAGTACTATACTATGACCCTATTTTGCCTTACTATACTTTGACGTTTTTTGACGTTTTCATGCCTTACTATTCTTTGACGTTTTTTGACGTTTTCATGACTTACTATACTATGACGTTTTTTCGCATTTTTATGCCTAACTATACTATGACCATTTTTGCCTTACTATACAATGACGTTTTTAGGCATTTTTATGCCTTCGTATACAATGATGTATTTTTGCGTTTTTGTGCCTGTACCATGACGTTTTTTAATGTTTTTATGCCTCACTATACTATGACGCATTTTTACATTTTTATGCCTTACTATACTATGACTTTTTTTTCGCATTTTTATGCCTAACAATACTATGACCATTCTTACCTTACTATACTATAACTTTTTTTTACAACTTTTATGCCTTAATATACTATGACTTTTTTTGCGATTTCATGCCTTACTATACTATGATGTTTTTACACATTTTTTATGCCTTATTATATTACGACGTTTTTTGATGTTTTCATGCCTTACTATACTATGATGAATTTCTTTGCATTTTATGCCTCATTAAACTATGACCTTTTTTGGCATTCCTATGCCTTACTAAACTATGACGTTTTTTGCAATTTTATGCCTTACTATACTATGATGTTTTTTCGCATTTTTATGCCTAACTATACTATGACCATTTTTTCCTTACAATACTATGGAGTTTTTACACATCTTTATGCCTTACTATACTATGACGTTTTTTGACGTTTTCATGTCTTAGTATACAATAATGTATTTTTACGTTTTTATGCCTATACTTTGACGTTTTTTAATGTTTCTATGCCTAACTATACTATTACCATTCTTACCTTATTATACTATGACGTTTTTTGCGATTTAATGACTTACTATACTATGACGTTTTTTTCCATTTTTATGCCTGACTATACTATGACGTTTTTACACATTTTTATGCCATACTATACTATGACGTTTTTACACATTTTCAAGCCTTACTATACTATAATGAATTTTTTTGCATTTTTATGCCTTACTATATTATGACATTTTTTGACGTTTTCATGCCTTATTATACTATGAATAATTTTTATGCATTTTTATGCCTTATCAAACCATGACGTTTTTTCGCATTTTTATGCCTAACTATACTATGACCATTTTTGCCTTAATATACTATGACGTTTTTACACATTTTCATGCCTTACTATACTATGATGAATTTTTCTGCATTTTTATGCCTTACTATACTATGACATTTTCATGCCTTATTATACCATGATGTATTTCTAAGTTTTTATCAAGTACTATACTATGATGTTTTTTCCCATTTTTGTGCCTTGCTATTCTATGATGTTTTTTGACGTTTTCATGACTTACTATACTACGATGAATTTTTCTTTAATTTTTATGCCTTACTAAACTATGATGTTTTTTTGCATTCTTATACCTTACTATACGATGACATTTTTTGCGATTTCATGCCTTACTATACTATGACGTTTTTTCGCATTTTTATACCTAGCTATACTATGACCACTTTTGCCTTACTATACTATGACGTTTTTACCCATTTTTATGCCTTACTATACTATGACGTTTTTTGACGTTTTCATGTCTTAGTATACAATGATGTATTTTTGCGTTTTTATGCCTATACTATGACATTTTTTTATGTTTCTATGCCTAACTATACTATTACCATTCTTACTTTATTATACTATGACGTTTTTATACATTTTCATGCCTTACTATACTATGAGGTTTTCTGGCATTTTTATGCCTTACTATACTATGATGAATTTCTTTGCATTTTTATGCCTTATTAAACTATGACGTTTTTTGCGATTTTATGCCTTACTATACTATGACGTTTTTTCCCATTTTTATGCCTAACTATACTATGACGTATTTTTGACATTTTCATGCCTTACTATACTATGATGAATTTTTTTGCATTTTTATGCCTTACTATACTATGACGTTTTCTGGCATTTTTATGCCTTACTATACTATGACGTTTTTTGACGTTTTCATGCCTTACTATAATATGATGAATTTCTTTGCATTTGTATGCCTTATTAAACTTTGACGTTTTTTTGCGATTTTATGCCTAACTATACTATGACTATTTTTGCCTTACTATACTATGACGTTTTTACACATTTTCATGCCTTACTATACTATGATGTATTTCTATGTTTTTATCAAGTACTATACTATGACCCTATTTTACCTTACTATACTATGATGTTTTTTCCCATTTTTATGCCTTACTATTCTATGACCATTTTTGCCTTACTATACTATGACATTTTTTGGCATTCTTATGCCTCACTAAACTATGACGTTTTTTGCGATTTTATGCCTTACTATACTATGACGTTTTTTCGCATTCTTATGCCTAACTATACTATGACATTTTTTGGCATTTTTATGCCTTTGTATACAATGATTTATTTTTGTGTTTTTATGCCTATACTATGACGTTTTTTTAATGTTTTTATGCCATACTATAATATGACGCATTTTCACATTTTTATGCCTTACTATACTATGACATTTTCATGCCTTACTATACTATGATGTTTTTTCCCATTTTTGTGCCTTACTATTCTATGATGTTTTTTGCGATTTCATGCCTTACTATACTATGACTTTTTTTTCGCATTTTTATGCCTAACTACTCTATGACCATTCTTACCTTACTATACTATAACTTTTTTTTTACAATTTTTATGCCTCACTATACTATGAATTTTTTTTTGCATTTTTATGCCATACTAAACTATGACTTTTTTATGCATTCTCATGCCTTACTAAAATATGACATTTTTTAGCATTTTTATGCCTTATTATACTATGATGTTTTTTCGCATTTTTATGTCCAAATACTATTTTAACTTACTATACTATGATGTTTTTTCCCTTTTTTATGCCTTACTATACTATGAAGTTTTTTGACGTTTTCATACCTTACTATACTATGATGTATTTCTATGTTTTTATGCCTCACTATACTATGACCATTTTTTGCCCCTAGTAAAACACTATGACGTTTTATCACATTTTTATGCCTTACTATATTATGACGTTTTTTTGGCATTTTTCTGCCTAAATACACCATGACCATTTTTGGCATTTTTATGCCTTACTTATTATACTATGACGTTTTTTCGCATTTTTATGCCCAAATACTATTTTAACTTACTATACTATGATGTTTTTTCCCTTTTTTATGCCTTACTATACTAGTACCACGTTTTTTGGCATTTTAATGTATGACAATACTATGACCATTTTTGCCTTACTATACTATGACGTTTTTTTGAAGTTTTCATGCCTTACTATACTATGACCTTTTTTGCATTTTAATGCCTTACTAAACTATGTTGTATTTTTACGTTTTATGCCTTACTATACTATGACGTTTTTGGCATGTTCTTGCCTTACTATACTATAACCTTTTTGCCAACTATACTATGATGTTTATTAATGTTATATAATATAACGTTTTTTGCCATTTTTATGCCTTACTATACTATGACGAATTTTTTGCGCTTTTACGCCTCAATATACTATGACATTTTTTTACGTTTTTATGCCGACGTTTTGGAGGGGTGGCAGGTTTGTTGTGTCACTACCAATATTGAGACCAAACCTACGCCCTTGGTTTCCTCTGTATGTAAACCATTGAGACAGAATCCAGTGCATTTCTTTGAAACACGAATGTTTCAAAGTAGGTGACAGTATTAAGGTGGTTCTGGCTGACTCACACATACATCACTAAGTGAGTCATACCACACTAAGGTGAGTGCAACAAGCTTTGCATAGGCCTCAGTACACCAGTCACACTCTACAAGCTGTTGATTTTATTTTTAGCTCCCTTATGTCTTTATCTCTAAGAACAGAACAACCTGTCAATCCAGCTTTTATATATTAGTTGCTGAGTATTGTGTGTTCAGTGAACACATATTTCTACACAAGTAAAAATTCCCTTTTGCTATTCACACTTGTATGCTGTTGATCTTTACTGACTTTCATGGATTTTTCTCTCTGTCATTGTTACTATGAATCCAAGCTCACCACAGTGAAAGCAACATAAGACATGTTCTGTCTTTGCATTCTCCTCAGTGCGACCTCTCTCACTGGTAATAAATCATAATCTATTTGCCTGACTGCTGCCCTGCTGCTCTGGATCGTTAAGTACTGTCTGCCCATGTGTGCCCTCTGGTGTCTGCATGTTCAGCGAGGACTGTAGATTTGTGAGTGTTGCTTACTTTTATGCAAAACAGATCTTTCCTCATAGGGTGTGCGCTTGACAAAATGCAGACAGAACAACAACCAGGGAGAAAGTGGGACAGGGAGTGCTCAAAGGGGGAGGATTTGGTGTTTTTGCATCCTGTGAAGTTGTGACGGCGCTGGCTGACAATAACATCAGCAGTATCAGTGTGCCTGCTATCAGCGCTAGCAGCATCAATAGATCTTTGAGTGTGGGGGCTCTTTCAGTCAAGATAAATTGTTTTGTCAGGAGCTGACCAAAAACTCTTGCAGGGGAACCTGCATGCATCACAGAATCCAGAAAATGATCCGGTAACTCCACAAGCAAACACCAAACTATGATTCTTGCAGTGAATGCTGTTTTCCCTTTATGTCACCATGATTTATGGAGTGGGTGGCAGCATTTGTCCTTGGTTTCATTGGGTATGTGTGCATCAATATGCGTTAATATGAATTCATGGGAGAGGGAGTCAGAGAGAAGTTTATGAATGGCATGGATTGGTGGAAGACTGCAGTTTACTGCTGGGGAGTTATTTGTATACGTGAGAGGGAGAGGGGGAGAGGAAGGAAGAGTGAGCATGTCCATCTGCATTGGTTATAAGTTATGAATGCTGAGATGTCATTTGCTGAAGCTGTCAAAACAGTGCCTGATTAACTTACAGGAGACGCTCTTAGCATCATTTATCCTCTGACTTGCTGACCCAATCCCTCTTACTCCTCCACTCAAAAAGGCACACATACACACAGAGACCGACTGCACATGCGGAGTAAATAAACCTTCAAGATGTTGAGGGGCTCAGAGGTTAAAATCCCACGCCGATTTAACAAGACCCTGCTGCCTGCAGGGCATTAACCTTTGGCTTACAGTTAAAACAGAACTAGATGTTTGGGGAGGGTGCTGGTAGCATTTTCGTACTTCATGGTTGTGAGAAAACTGGATCAATATGTTGTTTTTACAATCCATCTCCAAATACTGCAAAGAGCATATAGTTATAGAAAGAAAACAGGAGGATGCACTGAATGTATTTTATTGCAATAAACTGACAATAGCAAAGTGCCTTTTTAATGGTCACGATGGCAACTATTAGATAGAACAAAAAAAACAAACAAAAAAAAAAACAAAACAAACCATGGTCATATAAAAATACATCACTGAAAATAAAGCATCACTGGCTGAACTGAAAACATCACCACAAACTATTTTACACCTAAATCTGGAGCCAGCACACAGCCAAAACATGCAGCCCTCAAAACGCAGCTACAACACTGTCAGAACGTCTGGAGGAATCTTGGGAGGCCGCACTGGATGGTATTCATATTATTACTACTACAAAAAAAAAAAAGTTTGTGTACAGCTCCAATGATGGCGGCAGCAGCACTGTGACTTCACACACCACGGCCATGCCCTGCACTTCCTGGCTCAAGTCTAGAAAGATGTGATGGGTTGAATTTTGAACAAACTAAGTCTAGGATTATGTGATTTTACTCAGTGAAGCTCGAGCAGCTGTTCAGTGGCACCATAGGAATGTTCAAGATTTATAAAAAAGATCAATTTTTCAACCAACAAACAACCTCCTTTCGCTTATAAAAAACTGAAATCAGCTTCATATTAGCATTTACTGCCAGAGCAAATGCAAGTCAATATGATACGCAACCATTACTGTCAAATCACATAAGACCTTTCCAACAGCTCCATTAATTATTCCTGGTGGTATTGGGGCCTGGAAATGCACAGGATGGCTTTCCTGCTGTTTTGATATATACCTTTGACTTGCACTACAACTGCATCAAATAGCAACAGAGGGCTAAAGGTTTTTTTATAATGAGAGAGAGGTAGTTCACACATTGATTATTGCAACTTAATGAGGCAAAATTTTGACCACCAAAGTCTTTGTTAGGCAAACACCATGTGAGAGAAAAACTGGACATAGTACACACACACACACACACACACTGTATTATGAGGACAATTAGATATTTGTAAATGTATCTTCCTCATGCACAGTCACAACATTGTACATATTTTCTATTACTGCATTTTTCAGAAATGTGTATTATACAGTATATATATATATATATATATACACACACACATATATCTATACACACACCCTGGATGGTCTATTAGCTAGTTTATGAATGAATATAGTGAACAATGTTTTGTTGTAGGGTTCTCTAACAGGTGTATACTTGGACTTGTCATCTTTTATTTCCTCTCACATGGGTATGAGTAAGACTTTTACTCTTGAAATGTTGTCTAATCATTTACTAGCTTACAATATTCAGTGTGTGGACTACTTGTCTTTTTTCAAAGTATGCTGCTTTTCTCCGGCACCTTATGCCGAACTGAGGTCAAGTGCGCACATAACCCAAATTCTTTGCTAAGTTTTAATTCACATCAATATCTCTCATATGAAAATAATTGTAAACATATGGTTAATAATGAGCAGACAGGCAGCTAATTAATGGGCCTTTTCTTTGAAGATATCTATCAATTGAGTTGTAGCTGAATTTGCTGCACATGCATCACATTTCTGACTCCCTTGACTTAATAGCACCAGCTCTTCTCAACCTGAAATAGTGTGGTCTACTTGAAATGGTCTGGTTAACTAGAAAAAACAGTGAAGGAAGTTGAAATCTTAGAAGTTGGTGGCTTGTGCCAGTATCAGCTACGTAGCTTTTGGCTTTAATGAAGTGCTGCATAAAAGCAAAGCCTTAAAAGGACAAATATGAGCAATAATATCAAACACAATCTCCACAACACCCATTCTTGAAATAGATTACTTCACAGGTTCAAAGGGCATAATCGGCAGTCAAATATTGTAAATGACGAGGGGCTGGGCTTTGTGTTGACTCTTGGCTCAGGAAGTTGGGGAGAGGGAGGGGGGGTTTGGGCACTGCTCTGTCACACAAACACGATGCTCAAAGAGTTCAAAGTTTACAAAACATCAAAATTTCTCCTTCAGTATTGTCATGCAATATACATGTTGACACAATTGAGACAACAATGTCAAGTTTTTCAAGAGTTTTCATGTCCAGTCTGGCAGTGAAAGGGTTAGGCCCAGGTGGGGTGGAGGATTTCTCACCTCTCCTGGCTGTTGCATTCCAGGGAAGGTGACACAGATTTTCAACCCTTCTGCCTTGCGTCAGGGGAGCTGAGGAGATTCGCCTTCAGCTAGAATCCATGATTAGAAGACGTTTTAACAGTTCGGTTTCGGCTGTCTTTGATCAAACATCCTACCTAGGTGTTACATCACATTTTACTAAATAAACGCGACTCAAGCAAAAAAGCATTAAGTGAATCCATTTTTGTGACTTGTCTGTTCAACTACTGTACATGTAAAGCCACAGTAAATTCCATTATAGATATAGATATACAGTGTATTGACACTGACCAAACTTGACAATCTGGTATGAAATGCTACACACTGCAATGCGCAGGACAAATCTAGCATTTCTACATCTACCACATTGCCAACACACAGGCTATTGACATAATCTGCTTGGTGCAGTTGCCTGGCAACACAAGCAGCACAGTTTTTAGAGAATTTCAAAGCAAAAAGAAAATGTTACAAAGCTATGCAAAGTAGTATAAAACAATAAATAGAAAAATCTTTAAAATAAACACAAAAGTCAAACATTTGCCCCCATCCATCAATTTGCTTCCTAATAATGTGCAGATGACATTTTTAGAGTGTTTTACTACACATCTACACATTAGTAATATTCAGTGTGGCTCTTAACAAATCAAGTCTTTTTTTTTTTTTTAACTAATATGCATCTTTTGAGCTTCTGATATCTTTTAAAGACAGGATGACAGAGTGGTCATACTGGGCAACTTAAAGAAATGTGCAAGAATTTAATTTCAGTCAGTGACCCCCACTGTGCAGTTTAAGAAGGGCAATTCAACTGACTTAACATGAGTGTAAAAATTTGACCTTTTGCCCACAAGGCCCATAAACCCACAGCAGGAGGTAAGCAGACATATTTACAATCTGCCTCAGAACCAATCAGCTCTCCCCTCCACTCTCTTTAAAACTTCAAATATTGGCTGCAGACGACAGCGTGGAAATAAGGAGGACTTGGCACTGAAAAAAAAAAATCCCCTGTCTTAAAGGACGTATATCCTCAGCAGGAGAGAGAGCTGTTCATTTATTCTCCGTCATTTCCGACCTCCCTCTCTCTCTTTCTCTCGCTGTCTCTTTCGGAGAGGAGGAGGATAGAAGAGAAGAGCGGAGCAGTCTCTCACTAAGGCCAGAGTGTCTGGCAGTGTTTAAGCGGCGCACCAGGACCTGTTTCTGTCTGCCAAGGCAAATTCATTGTGGAGGCAGGTGGGCCAACACACATACACACATCCTCACTTAGGACACAGACTTGTGTGTCCTTGCCTTTGTCTCTATGCAGGCTGGAAACCAAGTCATCAGCTACAGAGTCAGTGGGCACAGAGCATCACTATGGCAACCAACATAGTGGGCCAGGCTGTGGCTGCTCTTGGATCAGTGCGGAGACTTTTTTTTGGCATCCGCTCAGTGCCGGAGTTGATTATAGAGTCCCTTCTCTTAAACGTTCCTCACGGATTGGCCAATGATCTCATGTGCGCAGTTTTTTTTTTCTCTTTTGAAAAATAGACAAATATTCAGTGTAATAAAAATCAAAATGCAGCTATGAGAAGTTTCACAGAGACCAAAACAAATAAAAATAAATGAGAGAGGCTCATGATACTCTCTTGCCCTTCAATTTGCACTCACACAATTAATTGTGCTAACATGGCACACTCATTCTAGTCCACACACCCAAACACACACCCAGACACACACAGAGTTGTTAACATAAAACAGGCAGCCGCCAGGGTGGGAATTTTTAAACTGATCAACTGATTGACTAATTCAACACAGCAGTGAACGACAGTAAGGTCTGAAGGTGAAGTCCAGATCTGCTCCCTGGCATCGTGTCGGTTAGATCCGCAATGTGTGCGAGACAGGAGGGGAGGACCCTTGCTTAGTCAACAGAGCCAGGGTGCAGGCTGAGTGCAGGGGGGTCCAAACAGGTGGGAGAGTAACTGAGGTGAGGTTCTTTAATCCACAGGAGGGGGGCGCCGTTCTTGCCTTCTTGGCTCTTGCTGTTGTTGCGGCTCTTGTAGCGCACCAGCAGCACGGCGATGAGGAGGATGCCAAAGATGGGGAAAGGGTAAAAGAAGACAAAGTAGAAGAGGGAGTCGTTGGAGCAGACCACTGACTGGAGCGTGGACACTGTTGAGAGAGTATAAACAAATCAACATTTTTCAGTCGCAGAAAAAGCCATCTTTGGTGTGGTCCTGAAGAAATCAGTCACTGAAAAATTGATTATGATGGAATGAAATGGGCTTTTTGATTGAATTTAATGACTTTTAACATGTAGAAGGCACTTCTCACAGCTACAGATGATCTTCCTCTAGTTGTTGACAGTGGTTAATGAATCTGTTTGAATTCTTTAGATCGCAGCACTGCTTTTGACGCCATTAATCACTCTGCTTTAATGCTAAACAGTGGGCGGCCATGTCTGGCTCTGCTTTTAACTGGGGTTGTTCCAATCTTCAAAATAAATGTTGTGACTGGGGGGGAGCAGATCATCCAAGGCAGGGATGACATTCAGAGTATCTGAGAGCTCCTTAATTGGACTATTAATATTATCTTGTTACATATACTGTAACAAAGAGGACACATTAGGATCGGGCAATATGACAGAATATAGCACGAGACAAAACATTCAAGGGAGCAGGAGTAAAATGAAACCCTATCTTGCTATCTGAGGACAGCCATTGATTCAAGTATTGCTTTGTCACTGTGTTCATTTTCATCTACACTCAGGGAAGCTCAAGGGATTTAGTTAATTAAGGATTTACCTTGCTGCAGCACATTGACGATAGTGAACCCAGAGTTGTTGGTGGCCAGGCGGTACCATGCGTTGCGGGGGTTGAGTAGCCACTCCTCCACATGGCAGTAGTATCGGCCTGCGTCTGTTGGCCGGGCTCCTTGGATGGTCAGGCTGTACTGGTCAGAGGCCATCCTCTCAAACTGCAGGCGGGAAGTAGGCCCCGCCTCCTCTCTGGGGCTGCAGTTCCCATTTCCAAAAACGGCATCGTGGCCGATGGAGAACACACACTCCCCCTCCCTTTCTTCCTCGCCTGGCTGGTCCTCGCTGTCCTCGTCTTCGTAGTGCTCCACATACCAGGACACAGAGAAGCGGGAGTCTCGGGACGACTGGGAAGGAATGCTACAGCCCAGCCGGATTGAACCGGACTCTGCCACTGTCACATTTGACTCCATCTCCTCTACCTGCAGTCGAACCTCTGCAGAAGACCAAGAAGATGAGACAGAGAGAAAGAGAGAGAGAGAGAGAGAGAGAGAGAAAAAAAAAGATTGGGGCAGAAAATGATGATAAGTATTGAAATATACAGTATTGGTTGGAGCCTCGCCAACAGAGCACAAGTCACAAAACTCACTTAAAGTAACATTAACAGCTGCTTTTTGATAATGTATGTGAACTAAAGCTCAAACAATTAGTCAATTAATGAATAAGTTGATTGAAAATTAAATAATATCATAACCAATAAATAATTGGTCATGATTGGTCATGCAGTTATTCAAGTGAGTTTACCATCTATAATAGTAAAGTATTATATGATAGTAAATTAAGTCTCTTTTGGACTGTTGGTCAGACAGAAAAGGTCATTTTAAAACATAATCCTTGCCTCTGGGTAATTATGGTGGGCATTTTTCACTGTTTTCTGACTTTTCACACACAAAACAATTAGTCAAATATCAGCTGATTGATTGATAATTCAAATAAGTCTTAGTTGCAGCCTTAATGAACTTCAAGTTGCACCACAAAAACAGCACAATTATGCATACAGGGACACAGAACTTTGCGACTGTGAAAAAAAAAAAAAAAGATAAAAATAAATAAATCCCACAGTGCTGCCCACAGCTATCACCAGTCTTTGAGCTTTTCAGCAAGGTTTGATCCTACCCTAAGGCTAGTGTATCTTTCTGTATAAGTATGTGACAGCCCTTCAGGGGTGGTACAATGACCCAGTTCCACTGCAGTCAAAAAAATATGGCAGTAAAGACCTGGCTTGCTTGGGTTTCTTTCGCACACAGTTTGGAACAGTCTTCTTGTTAAAGCAAAATGAGAAGCAGAGAGGACAGCGGGAGAGCTGGAAAATCGGCCGGTGCTGGCACACATCTCCCCTCATCTTTCCTCTTGATGGGCAGATTTCTGGATGACTTCCAAGGTGAATGCATTTTTTAGCTCCTGATGAATATCCATGATGTTTATACTGCATATACATATGTATGTTTAAATATCATTAAAAGTTAAAATTTATAAAAGGTTATTGAGAATATACTTCATTCAGGGCAAGATACACATATGCATGTTGCGGATCTCTGCATTTGTACGTTTGCTGTAGCCTCATTAACTGTGGGGGCAGTGTGAACTTCGCTATCTACATAAAATACAGGCAGTTTTCCTTGCCACACTGGCTTATGACCAGACGTTTGGATCCTCACGGTCTAGTTGGGCGGATGCCATATCATGGCTTTCACTCTGCATTATAAACAGGACACCTGGCAGAAGAACCCTGCTCTCGGTGAGGTCTGAAAAAAGTCACCTTCAGCTGGTGTGTGGAATAAAGTCATGCAAACAAAAGGGACTGTCATGGATGAATAGGATGTTATTATTTATTTGCATTTGGGTGCATTGAGTTTCACTGTGTATGAATGGAAGAAAGGTTGTGGTAAGAGAGTGCAAAATTCAGTCAAGGAGAGAAAAAGATTTGAGGTGGCGTGTACTTGAGATAACTGTCATAAAGTGGGATGTGAGGGTCTGGCAGTGGGTACATCATGGCTTTGAGCTCTTTGAGTACTGGACATGAGGATTTGGTTCTCCGTCTGAGCCAGGCTTTGCCCTCTGGCGTGTCATATGACAGCTGGCATGACTTCAACCCATTTTTTTTGCCACCTGAGCTCTGCCCAAGGCAGGTGTAAGGTCATCAGAGCGAGAAGGCCTTGAGGCCTTAAGCAGAGCGTGTTGCGGGAGGCAAGGTGAGGGGAGAGCGGTTTGGAGGAGGGATTAGCTAAACTACGTTCAACTGATCTAAAATAGGACAATATGTGGGGCTAAACTGGCAGCTGTTGCTTCCTTGCAGTGGAAATAAAGATGCATTTTGTTGAGGAGAAAAGCAGTTTTGACTGCTTGCTCACCTGGCTGTCTGACCAGAACCTCCGTGAACCCCGAGGACTCCCGGGAGAGTCGATACCAGGCTCCATCTGGGTCGCTCAGCCACTCCTCCACCAGGCAGTAGTACGTCCCAGAATCACTGCTCTCTGCCCTGTTCAGCGTCAGCACATAGGAACGGGGCGACAGCCTCTCAGCCTGCACACGACGTCGCAGTCTCTCTTCATCTGCGTAGGCGCCGTACTCGAAGGCCCCCGAGCGTTCAATTCTCAGGAGGAGCTCATCAGCTTCTGACCCCGTCGCGCGCCTCACGTACCACAGCACAGCATGCTGGGAGTCCTGGCTGGTCTGGGAGGTGATGGAGCAATTGATCCTGACACGACTGTCCTCCGGGTACACCTGAGACTGGTTGGTCTTTTGCACTCGCAGCTTACTCTCTGCAAAGAATTAAGGGAGAGGGGGTTCAGAAGGGAAAGAGACAGAGCAGACAGTCATTCCTTTGGGTGCAGGAAAATGTGAGCACTGGTGACAGGTACACAATGCAATTTCTGTTTTGTGACACACGACCTGTAGCTGGATTTATTTTTGGTGGCAGCAGGGCAGGGAAAGATAGTTGTGTGTGGGTGGGTACAGCAGGTGACAAAGAGAAAGAAAGGAATACGAGGGAAAGGAGGTGGAAATGTCAGACAAATCAAAGCTCAGGGGAAGGGGGGGAAGTTGTTAGTATCAAGGTAGAAATGTATGATAAGATACAGAACAGCAGAAGAGACAGGGGTGAAGGAGACGGAGCATGTTATTAGGTAAGATACAAGACAAAAGCAGGGCAGGGGGTCTGTCAGTCAGTCAGCCAGAAAGAGAGGGAGGGAGACGGAAGAAGGAACATGTTTATAAAGTCAAGCAAGGACAAGGAGAGAACAGATAGGAAAGGGAGGAGATGATAGAGAGGTGTGACTGAGATGTCAGGAAGGAGCTGAGGCTGCCCTCAATGCTGTGACAGAGTTGGTTACAGTGACATCGGTTGTGGGATAGGATTAGCTGCAGGTACATCAGGTGTGACCGCGACCAGCCCTGCTGTCAAACGCTTGGGGTTGGGTGGGGATTATTACAGCATAGAGCATGTAGGAAAAACACACACATACACACACGCACACACACACAGACACACACGCACACACACAGACACACACACACACACACACACACACACACACACACGATTTATAAAACCACAGAGACAATAAGTAAAAAAAATAATTCGCACCTTATAATTCTCAAGCAAGAGCAATATATGTTTCATGCCATAAGACCTGCTGTAAATTACATTTGGACGTTATAAATTAGGACAGCTGCTTCATCTTGAGATCTTAAAATAATTGCTATTATTAATAGATACTGGAAATTTGTCTCAAACAATCATAATCACAGGGGTATTTACCTGCACTCAAACAAAGACCCTGCAGCTTGAATAAACATCAAATTGTTCTATATAGATACAGTTTGTATTTCTAAAGTGTATTTTCCAGCTTTTTTTTTTTTTTAACTGGACTCATCACAGACCATCTTTATCACCAGCTATAACCATCTTTAACATAAACCATGACTATCTGATTGGTAGCACTTTCTAGTGTTGGCACACAGATAGCAATCCAAGATTTGTTTGTTGGCTGAACACAATTTGGGCAAACAAATTCCCTTAATTGATCTCAGCAGCAGACATACACGATATGTCATCTTTTCCCACCTCTTCCCACCAGAATGAGCCAGGAATTTCTGGATGAGGGGAATGATGTCTGCCAGAATTTTCTACATAACACACTTATCGGGGGATTTGTTAATACACAAATGACAACCAGTTAATACATGGGAAACATTTATTATTATTTATGTTAATATGCCCCATGAAACACTTCAATCTTTTTATATTGTAATTTATAGTTCTTAAATCTAGAAAAACAGACTTCCAATTTAAAAAAAAAACCCCACAAGACGAACTGTTTGACCTTTATTCAAATCAGTTATTAAGTCAGGTATTATTCATTATCCAGCAGGAATAGGGATGGGTATCAAATTTGCATCCTTTTTGGTAGAGACTGAAATGTATCCATAGCACAGAGTTGAAAAACTGTCAACTGAAAAAAAAAAATGGTTTCATAGAAAAACAATTTTATATTCCTCACTGTAAGAAAAACATACTGTATAAAAAGTATAAAAAGTATAATTTTCATATGGTAGCAGCACAAATAATAATAATAATAAACCCTAATTGGGAATATACATTTGTACTAATAATGTTTTGTTAATAAGTTATTGATAATGTAATAGTTTTCTGTTTACTGACACCAATCTGACCCCATATGAAGCGCTCAACCCTATACGTTTCTCTTGCATTCTTAAAGAGCCCCGTGCATCTCCAATGTCACCCTCCTAGCTCCGGCTAAGCTCTGCTACAACTGACTGACTGATTGACTGCCTAGGGTCACAGCCATCTGCACACAAAAACCACTCCCTCATCCACACAGATAGTCGAGCATGCTCAAACGCGATGCTTTTTGTGATCCCGCACATTCGCATTATACGTACAGTATGTCTCACATTTGGTTGCATCGAAAAAGATGCATGGCTATGAGGCATCACCAGACCACCCTGTTGTGCAACAGTATTTCAAGCTAGCATCTCAAATTAGTCATCATGGTTGCCTCGGTACCCACTAGAGACTTGGTAGGAAGCCTGACAATCTCCCCATCCGGAATTACTGCCGAGCCCTGCGGAATCCTGGCAATCATTTTTTTTTTTTTTTTTGTGTGTGTGTATGTGTGTGTGATGGAGAGATGGAAAGTGTATTTGTGTGTGCATGTATGTGTGTGTGTGTGTGTGTGTGTGTGTGTGTGTGTGTGTGTGTGTGTGGGGTTTGAGTTATGAGTCGATGATATTAGATTGTGTCGTAGAGACTGAGGCTTCCCTGGCGATCTGCCATACTGAACATGAGTTTGCCATTATTGCGTTTCAGAAGGAGACAAAGCGAAAACTCAATCAGGTGAAATGTTATATTACCACCTCTGTATGTGGAACTGTATACCGTGTGTTTATGTTATTTTCGTGTGTGTTTGTGGTGATCCACTGCTGTGAGGGATAATACTGAGTCGTGTTCTACCATAAGATAATTACACTTTTGCTCTGGGAGGTAACACCCCCACCACCGCCTCCTCGTGTGTATCCGTGTACGGCATGTTTATGTGTAGACCAGAGCATGATGTTATTTGTGCTCCTGTGTGTGCAGTGGGGTCTCTGCATGAAGCCTATGGGGGACAGTTCAAGCCAAAGTACTGCGCAGGGTTCCCCTTACAATGAAAATAAAAATACTTTATGTATGGGTGTGAGGGTGTCTGTGTGTGTGTGTGTGTGTGTGTGAGAGAGCAGATATAGCAGTGAACTCCTCTCATATGACCCAGGGGACTTGGACACAGGCAGTGTGCTGCTAATGCAATCTGGAATAGGAAGTAGGTCTGGGCTGGGCTACAGGCACCTCACTCGTTTGACGAAACATCACGTTGACCGGCTGACTGCTTCTGTTCCGTCCAGCTTTTATCCACATCCAACTTTTCTCTTCTGCTGATCTAAGATCTACATGGAAGTCTGATCAAGGCGCTATTTCTGATGCTAGTTTTTATTCTCTGCTTTTGAAGTTCTGCAATAATTTAATGAGGGGTGTCATTCCGCATTTGCAAACCATCTCATGTCAGGCACACACACACACAAACACGCAAATCTTTCTTCCGAATTCAAGATGGTAGTGGAATGGACCCTCGGGAAGCCGAGAGAAACTGTTCGGCTGTTGTGCCACCAGGTATCAGGGGTGAGGTGGGCTTCTGTATATTATGCAGAGTAAGCATATGAAAGCTCTAAAAATGCGCACCACAAGAAACACAGCTGCAGAGTCATTCATGCAAGAACTTACACATGCCCACACGTATGTGTATGTGCACACACAACGCGGGTCAGGCAGTCTTATACATACTGAGCAGGTACCTCTGGAAGCACGATTTAAAAGCTCTCAATTATGTATCTGGTCAGATGCTGTGTTGGCTCACACCTCATTACACACGCTCGCCTTTATCCCACTTCTTTCAGAGAGGAACTGAAAATGCCAGCCGCTCATTTAGCCAGGAGTGGTTAACATTTATGAAAATAGAGAGGAGAAAGCAGATGGGCGGGAGAGGCGTGAGGCAGAGAGAGACGTCCTACATTCTGACAAATGAATCATCAGTCTAAATGAAGGTCTGACAAAAAAAGAAAAAAAAAAAAAAAAAAAAAAGTTTTTAAAAAACAAAAACAGGAGGTGCAATAGATGAACACGGCGTGTCCAGGGCTGAACTGGGCCTCCGCAGCCGAGGAGATAAAGGAATAACTCACTCGCCCTCCCTTGTGAGATAGTGCCCTTACACACAGAATGATTGCACCGTTACAGTTACTGATTGGCTCTCAGCCTGCAACTGATCCCACCGTCACGTTTACTGATGGCATTACCAAGGTAACTGATCACTTTGTCATGGAGACGCCACTACACAAGAGAGTGGGAGGATGACCCAGTATTTATTCCCCCAAAATGTCTGAGTATGTGTGTGTGTGTGGGGGGGTTTGTTTGTGTCCTCAGATTTTTCTGAGTAGTTCGGAAGGGGGGTGGGGGGGGGGGGGGGGGGGGGGGGGGGGGGGGCAATGAGCATTGAGGATGATAAGTCGATTTCCAAATATCTTCTGAAAGGCCCGGGGACGCTGTGTGTTCTGCGTGAGTGGTTAAGGTCACAGCACGGTCAGTCGAGCGAGTAAAGCACCGTCTCTGCACTTTGGTGCTTCTGCGTGTGTGCATGTGTGCGTTTGTCTGTTTACCTCAATTTGCATTTCTGTGTGTGTCTTAATCAATAGCAGCGAGGAATGAGAGACTGTGTACAGTATACTGTACATGTGACTAACTTCCACAGGCTCGCTTTGAAAGTGTTATTGACTACCGCAGTCTGCCTTCGACCTCAACACAGTGTCTTAATTTCACGTGAACATGCAGGAGGCTCGCAGGCATTTACACCTATAATATAACATTACATACAAACACTTAGCATTTCAGAAGATGCTGCATGATTGCTGATCTTATTACTGCAAATTTAAAACCTACTTCTCATCACACCCACAGACTTTGCTCATATTACACCTGCCAAATCCAACAAATCTGGACCCCACTGGTACTTCAAGTACCACAATGCTTTGCTGGACAACTGTGAAAGCCAGACTAAAACGGAGGGTCTTTTTTTCTTTTATCAGCAGGATGAGTGTTTGCTTCAGGCACATCCACCTGAATAAATGAAGTATCTCACTGTTGAGGCACACCACGATGGCGTAAATTGGGCCAACGTGTGTTCGCGTGTCCGTCTGTGTTTGTTGTTTGTGTTCAGCCACTAATTGGACTGTGTCTGAATGGGTTTTTTCTCTGTGAGTGTGTGTGGAGCACAGAGGGCCAATGAGGGCGGTGTAGACAGTCTAATGCCTCCGCTGAGGAAAAAAGGTTCAAGGACGGATCGCGCGCTCTCTTTATCACACTTTCTCACTCTCTCTGTCTTCGTCCTTTGCTTCCCTCTCTCCCTCCACTTTCACTCAGTTTTCTCTTCCTGTGGGATATTTAGCAATCCTTTCACTGCTCTCCATTAGAGACTCCACCCTGCCCTGCACACACAGACACACACACACGCACGCACACACCCATGTCCACACAAACTCCAATTAGTGGCTAAACCAGAGACTAAGAGCAATTAGAGCAGGCAGAAATCCTATAAGCTCAGCTGAATTCACTGTGTGTGTGTCTGTGTGAGTGTGTGTGCGAGTGAATCTCTGTTTATCCCTGTTTGTGTGCTGGTCTGTGTCTGTTCCAATTAGGTGTGTGTCTGTCTGGCAAGCAGCCATGCGGCTTTACCTGGCTGTAGGACACTGATGCCAAGCAGGTTGGACGTGCGGTTGGCTACTCTGCTCCAGCTGTTGTTGTAGTTTCTCCTCCAAAGGATGGCGGTGCACTGGTACTTGCCCGCCTCACGACGCCCTGCCCGGGTCACTGACAGCCGGAAGTTGGTGTTGGAGTGGGAGCGGTCCACCGTGGTGCGGGTACCCAGCCCGAGCAACTGCTCCCCCCACTGCAGCGTGCCCTCGCGGGTGAAAGTCACCAGGTCTTTGAACTCTCCCTGATCCTCGTCGTCGGTTTCTGTGCCAGCCGGCATGAAGCGCCAGGTGACCGACGTGGGGACGCGAGGGTTGTGACGGGGCTTGACCAGGCACAGGAGGTCAAAAGAATCTCCGAAGGTTACAGATGGTGTCCGTGATGAGGCCGACACCATGAAGGAGGACTCTAGATGGTAGAAGGAGAGAGAGATGATGTTAGGATGATGCACACAGTACTGCCATAGCACACAGCTTGAGTGTGTGATTGAGCCTGTTCTCTAAAAGCTTAAAATTCAGCAAATGATGTGGGGGGTTCATAATTGTTAACCGGAAAGAACTCTACTTTTAAGCACGGCCACCAAGAGGAACAAAGCCCCCTGCTGGAACAAATACAGATAGTGTTTACTTAAAGTGCACTGCCTTATTTTTTCTCAAAGCAGCTCTAAAACTTCACAAGCATTTTCTTCCATCATGGCCATTACAGCCTAAAGAGAGCCATTTTGCTTATAACATGTGCATGCATATGTATATACCACCCCTGTGCTTGTGTGCGAGAATGAGGTTGTGTGCTTGGCTTGGTTGTGAGAGTGCGCCTCAAAATTAATGGTGATGCAACAAAGAAAACCCAGGGGAGAGATTTCCTCTAAGCGCTGATGTTCGATCTACGCCCAGCTCTTTGCCAAGTCTAAACTATCCTCATTAGGCTAAAAACATTCACCCAACTCCATATGCTATTGCCAAGATACACCTACACTGGAAAGCAAAGGAGACAAGAGAGAGAGAGATAGACTATATAAAGAAAAAATCCTTTTTATACGTGGCCTTTTAATAACCTGGCCCTGCTACGCCTTTTTCGGGGCATTTCAATGAATGTGAATGATTGAGTGGGAATATGAGAAAGACAGTATTACACAGATAAAAAAAAAAAAAAAAAGGGAAGTGGGTGGTGGAATGGAGAGATGTTGATGAAGTCAGATTTTTCCCAGACCCGATAATTCATTTCCTTGAGACTTCGCAGATTTCTCCATTATGTTCTTGTCAACAGCCCTGTCGCTTTCTCTCTGTCCCTCACCCTCTGTCTTCCTCTGACAGCCGTCATCCCCGGTGTCCTTCAGGGTGTGTAATCAATGGCTTTCTGTCCAGACTTGGCTACTGCTGGGACAGCCGCCTGGGGCCATAATTCTCTAATAGACAATAACTCTCCCCTCTCGCTCTATCTCTCATCTCCCCTGCGCCCCTATTCCATCCATCCGTCCGTTTCCCTCGCCGTCTGCCTGCTTCTGTGACAGAAAAGAGGATTTCACGCCGACCCATTTTCCCATACAACAATTTGTGTGAATAAACACGAATGCGTTTGTTTCCTTCACTGTACAAAGTGTGTGTGATGGAGTGCCAGAGTGTGTCAATGAGTACCTCCTATGTGTGTGTGTGTGTGTGTGTGTACACATACTTTGCCACCCCAGACACCCTGAGGGCCCCCACTAAGAACCTTTGTCTTCACCGTGACAAAAAAACGAAACAAAAAAACACAAGATTCCCTGAGGACATCCATCTCCCACCCACTCCATGTCTTGTCAGTAAGACAAGGGAATCAATAAAGGAGGGAGCCATGAACTACATTAGGATACAGTGATCATATGTAATATCTTGGGGCTGCTGTGGTAGAGTGGGTTGTCCACTAAAGGTTTGATCCTTGCCTCCACCTGAACCCCTAGTTGCTCCTGAGCTGCTGCTGTGCTGTGTGTGTGTGTGTGTGTGTGTGTGTGTGTGTGTGTGTGTGTTTGTGTGTGTGTGTGTGTGTGTGTATGAGAGAAAATTGGAGGCAAAAGGTTGTAAGTGTTTTGTAACCACTAAGGTAAAAAAGGTGCTATATAAGTGCATCTATCTTTAGCCTGTTGTCTGGTTCACTCAGAGGACAGGTCAGGGTGAAGCCCAATCTGAGCTCAGAGGGGAGATAGAGATCAAGTTTCTTCTTCTTTATTTATTAGGTGCTAGCATATAAGAAGCAAGGCGAGGGTTGTAGAAGAAGAAGAAAGCTGAAACACAGGAATGCTCTATCTGCATGGCGGGTTTAGCTCCAATGATACTGCATTTGGAAGCTAAAGTGAGAAAAATGAGGATCCAAAAACAAGTCTGAGACGAAGTTAAACACACACACACTGGCTGTCACACAACAGCGCACATTTGGAAAATCCTTTGATCAACAAGCATGGAGGAGAAGAGGAGGAGATGTCGAGGAGTGTAACTGAAGAGAGACGAGCAGCTTTGGACTTCTTTTCCCTCATTTGCATAATACGTCCCTTGTTCCTCAAACTAATGTTTTTGTTGTTGCCCGAATATAACAAATGGCCACTTAAAAACTGACATCTCCTCTCTGCAGCACCGCTGTGTGTTGCTGCAGGGAGCTAATCCGTTGGTTGGTTGGTGTGTGTGTGTGTGTGTGTGTCTGTGTGTGTGTGTGTGTGTGTGTGTGTGTGTGTGTGTGTGTATGTGTGTGCATTGAGCCCAGTGCTCCTGGCCTGCCAGCTCCTAACTGCCCCGCTCCAGTGGCTTCCTCAGCCTGTACCGAGGATGTTAAGCTTAACTCAGCACTGACAGAGGAGACCCACAGACTGTGAAACACATTGCTGCTGCATTTCCATTCTAATAATTCTGGCTAATCCATATGGGTGACTGTGAGTGTGTGCGCCTGTGATGGGTGTCATGGAGGCCTTGCTCTTAATGTGTGGCAGGTGGTGTGTGTGTGTGTGTGTGTGTGTCTGTGTGTGTGTGTGTGTGTGTGTGTATTTGTGTGCGATAATAGCTCATTCCCCTGGGCGGGGCATGAATAAACCATTGTGTATTCTAATATGTGAACTGCATGTTCTGCCTGAGCCATTCATCAGTCTTAAGCAAGTCACAAACCACTTGCCTCTCTCTCAGGGTGTGCATTCGTGCAGACACACCGTCTTGTCTTCAGTGTTTACATGCTTTACTGACTCAGAGGTATTCCAATGTGCACAGTGTTAAATTAGCCTTCTAAAACTTACCAACAGTCTTGACAGTGACTGTCTTGGTGGCTGACTTCTCTCCCATCTTCTCCCAGTTTAGCTCTGGGTCTGTCTGAGACCAATCAGTGGCTGTGCAGCGGTACTGGCCCTCGTCTCCCGGTAAGGAATTGTACAGGGACAGAGAGAATGTGTCTTCTCGAACCTTCTCCACACGTATCTCCCCATAACTGGAGCGCTCCCTGTAGGTGGGGCTGGTCCAAATCGTGCCGTCTCGGCCCACAGACGCCACCTCCTGGGCCGCTCCAGTTCCCTGCTTGTCTGTCCACTGCCAGACAACAGACAGGGGGCCTGTGGTCGACTGGACTGAGCAGATCAACTGGATCACGTCGCCCTCTAGGACCTCTGAGGAGTTACTGGACAACGACACGGTGATGTTGCTCTCTGAGAGGGAAAAAAAAAAGAGACAAGGAGGTGAGCGTGAAAAGCACATATCTGAGACAGGATGCATAAAGACAGGAGACAGGGAAGGAGCTCGAAAAAGTTCCTCAAAATCTCAACTCCCTCTCACGCTGGATCTCACAGACAACAAAAATCACATTCTCCGCATTGAATCATTCAGAAGGCCAGGGGCAGTAAAACAAATTGTTGAGCCTGTTCCCGGGAGTATAACACAATCCTGTGCAAGTGCGCTGCGCAGGTGTGTTCTCATGCTTGCATGTGTGTGTGTGTGTGTGTGTGTGTGTGTGTGTGTGTGTGTGTGTTTGTAAGAGCGTGTGTGGGGAGGACGATATCGCAGTTTGTAACTGGCCTCGGGCACATCAGAGTGACAGCCAGAGAAGAGGCCCTGGTGAGTTTGTGCGTGTGGGTTGAGATTCTCTCTATGAACCTTGTGTAGCTTTGCTGACCAAGTCCACAAGGGCACAGGAAATAAGACTGAGATCACAGGGCTCAGTGGCACTTCAGAAGAAGAGGAGGATAAAAGTCTTTACTGGCTCTCCTGCTCTGTTTTTCTGCTTTATGTCCGCTCTCATCCCTTCAGCGTCCATCAAACATTATGGGGCTGTGGTTGACCTGAAGGCTCTCTTAGCTCTGTGGGGCCCGACACTGCCGTCTTCTGGGGGTGTGGCTCAAGGTTTCTCCTTTTTTTTTTTCTCCTTCCTTTCCCCTCAGGCCAAGCACTGCTGCTTCCCTCTTCCCTCCTAATAAGCATGAGCTCTCTGTGAATACGGAATAAACGCCTCTCACTTCTATCACACTCAAATGAACAAAAGGAAAATCCTTCCTTTTCTTGTTCTTTTCTGTCTTTCATTTTAACAGCTTCATATTTTTTTTTTTACCACGGCTAAAAACATACTGTATTCTATCACTTTTTGACACTGAGATGTGAAGAGACGAGTGTTAGACAGACATGTTGATACAAACATCCTCGCTCCCTTAAAGTTCTCTAGTTTCTGGACAGTTTCTCTAACTTTCCCTTTCCCTTCTCTTTGGAGTTACATTGCAGTTTATCCCCTCTCTCTTTTTTCTCCCGCTGCCCTTGCTCTTGACATTTCTGTCTATATGATAGAGATTCAGTATGGCATGTAAGCTGTCTCTCCCTTTCCCACCACAAAGGTAAACTCATCCATCAACACCGATTTGTCACAAGCGTTTACCTCTGTTTTTCCTTTCCTGTCACCTTTGCCTGCCTCTGACTGATCAACTTTAACCCCTGTCGGACCCTATTACCAACTCTCACCCAATTCCCACAATTAGAGTGATGAAGCACATCTTGAGACTGTGTGTGTGTGTGTGTGTGTGTGTGTGTGTGTGTGTCTCTGCGCGGGAGGTGAGAGAGGGCAGACAGTGGAGGGCAATTTGTGCATGAAATAAATGCTGCCTGACCGCTACTGCTGTGCTTCATGGAAGTTCTCGTCCAATAACCATGGCTATTATCCTGTGTAAACACTATAAACATCTTTTATAGGGCATTACGGTCTTTTGTTGGAAAAACAAAACCTCCCGTACAGAAAGGCTCCCAGGAGACTGCTGCAGGCTTGGGGCCATTGTTTTTGGGCTGATTTAGCAGGCGGTGCAGAGCGGTCAGGATAAGGTAGCGTTGGCTGCCTGAGAGGAGATACTACTCTGTGGTTATCATGCTTTATTATACTGGTAGCAGCTGGCTCCTGCCTATTCAAATCCTCAGAGACATAGGGGTGCAAAGAGAAGAGGGAATGGAGCATATGACCCACACAGATGTAAGGCTGTTTTTTTTTTTGTTTTTTTTTACTGCTGCCACTGACAGCAAGAAGAATCTCAGTGGCAGATGAGAGGATTGGCAGCAAGGTTTTGAAGGTTTGACCGTAAATTTGCATCACTCGGCTTGCGAGCCTGACACGACTGCACCAGCCAGCTCCTGCTTAACACAGCTGAAGAGGACTGCCCCAGCAGAGCACATTAATTTAGCCAGGGGAACCACTTAGAGGGCCCTGGAGAGCTAGGCCCCTTTTCTCTGCTTCTTTTCTTTTTCCACGGTTTCATTTCATGGTTGTTAGCTCAGCCTCCTTGAGTCTGGACTCCTCTGCTCTCCATTATCCCACTATAGTGTAACCCCACCCCACCCACCCCCCACTCCCAGCTAAGCCAAGGAAATGGGAAGGACCATAATGCTGCATTACCAATCCTTAGCAATCCACTCAAACAGAAAATACATCAGGAATAAGAGCGCCATTATCCTTTCCCCGCTTACTCACAGCTAACAATAGAGGCTGTGCAGCTATCTGTTATAGGCCACCTTGTAGAGAGCGCGAGGGGGAGGGAGAGAGAGAAATGGAGAAGGAGAGAGACAGAGGGAGAGACAGAGAGAGAGAGAGACAGAGAGAGAGGCTGGAGAGGAGCACAGTATGACATTCTCCATTGCCTATATGAAGATAAAAGTCCTATTATGAAAAGCTCATCATTCTTAGTGTAATAGACAACTAAAGACGGGACAAGTAAAGCAGTGGCGTCGTGAAACAGATTATTACTCACTGAGCGGCTGGACTGTGATCTGGACATTGCGAGACCTCTTGCTGCGGTCGATGAAGTCTCCCGTGGGTGTCTTCTCCCGCTCGGTCACGCGACAGATGTACTTCCCGGCATCTTCGAGGCGTAGGTGCTGCAGCTTGAGCAGGTGCACGTTGGTGCTCTCTTTGCGTACGGTCATGTGACCAGCCGCCTCGCGGGCGACATAATCGGGGCCCAGGACAGGCACGGCACTGGGGCCCACCACGGCCACCGGTGAGCTGCTGAAGACCCACGACACCGAGAAGAAGCGCTCGGGGACATTCTGGGCCTCAATGGTGCAGCGAAGCTCCAGCGGCTCACCGGCCGTGAAGGACCGTCGCTCCGTGCTCACCTGGATGCTGAAGTCCCGATCTGAGTGAAAGAGACACAGAGGGGACATCAGGGTTAAGGGGTTATAGAACAAGTGGCTGAAAACAAAAAGTTATGTACTGCATGGGAAAATATGATAAATGAAACAAAAAAGAAAATCCCTTCCCTCTGAGTGTTGCACATAATTGTGGCTTAGTAAGATAAGATATTTATGCACAAAACCCCTTGAACAAAGTACTACATTTAGATTAAATAGGAGAATGGAAAGACTGTAAGTGTGTGGGGAGGGGGGGAGGGGGTGCGTTTGTTTTGTTCCTAAACAACTTGTTTCTGATTTCTAAAACAACACTGATGTCTGAATGTGGCCTACAAATGGAATCCATAACACTGTTGCGCTTTCTTAATTTCCACAATTTGCGACTCTAAAGGAGAGCCAGTGAGTGGGTGGGTGGTGAAGGTGGGAGTTAACTTGGTCAGGGATGCGGGGGGGGGCAATAAAATAGCATCAGTTAGTGCCAATGAGAGGATAGAATAGAGACTAAAGAAGGTTGAGGTCATGCGGTGCATCACTCCGGTAAAACGCTGATCTTTCAGGAGGCTCTGCTCCCTCTCTCTCTCTAACTCTCTCTCTCCCCTTGGTTTCACCTCTGCAATAAAAAACACATCTAATTAAAATTCTCTTCAGCGATCTGAAACAGAGTCAGGCGCTCCCTCTTCCTCCTCCTGCATGGTCTCAGAGAGAAGCGAGTAAACACTGCTGCTGCGAGCTCCTCCACTTGGCCAAATTACACTTGCTGTCTGCGCATGTGCTGCTGTGTTTGCGCGTGTGTGCGCGCACACACACACACATGGCTGTGTGTTCAGTCTTATTTGCTGTATTAATTTCCACATGATGAGCACGGTATGTATCAGAGACGGCTGCTTTGCCTCTCAGTGAGGTGGTAGCCGTGAGCTGTAATTACAAAGACTTTAAACAGACTTCCTGAGAAACACGCTCATGGAAAAGTTCAAAGCCTGCCGTTGGTATAGGGCTCATTATGCGGGGGAACGTTCTGATGGGGAGGGAGGGAGGGAGAAGAGGGGGTATTGTTTTGACATACACAAACATGAATGCTCACACATACTAAATATTGACATACAAACGCACAAAGTGTGTTTGCTTGTGCAGAAACAATCATCATCGACCAATAAACAGGAATTTATTTGATGACAATTTTGATAAGAAATTCTTAGTTTTCTCATTTATCTCATAAAAATGCCAAACATTCTGCCTCCAGCTCTTCAAATATGAGGATTTGCTGCTTTTTTCAGTTTTTATATTTGGGCTTAGGACAGTTTGTCTCCTTGGTGCTGCATTTTTTTTTTCTATTTTTGACATTTTATAAACTAAACAATAAACCAATTCACAAAAGAAATCATCACTAGATTAACTGATAATAAAATAATCATTACTTGCAGCCCTTAATGGCAAAGGCGTGAAGAGAACAACCCACAGAGGCCAAAACAAAGAACAGCCATGCTATAACAAGGCAGCAGGACGGCAACCCACTGTATTATGACATTTGAATTAACTGAATGGAGAGGGAGCAAAGCTAAAAAGAGCCATGACCTGCTTTGACAAAAACTGGTCACCGCTCAGCATGGAGCTCCATTAGGGCTGTGTTTTACAGGAAGAGTTCAACTGAAAGGACACAGAGACTTGGGACAGAAAACAATACTGTGCAAGTAGCAGACGGAGAAAAGAGAGAGTGGGTGATGGAGAAAAACTGAGGGAGCAGGACAAAAAAAAAAAAAAAAAAAAAAATGCAGTGATGAGACACGACTGCAATGGAGGAGGTGAGAGAAAGAGAGAAAGAAATATAGAGAGATAGAGAGAGAGAGAGACAGAGATAGTAAAAACAGAGAGCGAAAGGTACATTAGGATTCTGTCCATTGCTCCTGATGCCGGCTGTGGGTGATTAGCTAGTGATGGGGCTGTCTTGAGATCCACTCCATCTTTTATAATAGGAGTCTAATGGAGGAGCTGCTCCCTCTCTCTCTAAATTTTTTGTGTCTCTCTGTCAAATATGCACTCGGACAGGTGCACACATCAAATACAAGTTCAGCCTGAAGCTATGCAAGCTGTGGCCTCATCATGTAATAAGTATAAGCACACAAGAAGAGATCAAAATGCATTCACACGTGCACAGAATTGAGTTTGAGCACACAGCCGCGCACAATTCTGCTGTATTCTCTTTGTCACGCAACAACACCTCCATCCATTATAGATTACAGAGAAGACAAAGAGTGATGAAGGGTGCTGAGAGGGGAGCTCTTTGTGCCTTTTGTCTCCTCCTTCAAGTAGAAGGAACTCATCTGACAAACCTGCTTCGCATCTGAGTCACCAGTCTCCTTCTCATCCACCCATCCGCTATCTGGGGCACTATCAACTTGTATTGGTCCAGAGCGCATCTGATGTTTAAAGGAGAAAGGCAAAACGATTCCACTTTGAAGTGATTTACTGGCATAAGACACTTGCCACTGTGTGCTGCCTTTGTAATTGAGCTAATGTCAAAACAGTTTATCATACCATCTCCGTGGAAACTTTCCTGGAAGCATGCAAAGAGATTCTTTGGAGTGCAGCATAGTGGGTGTGATGGGGTCGTGTCGGGTCGGAGGTTATGGGCACATGCAAGTCGGAAGTCGTTTGTTACTGGTCCATCAAGTCTAGATGCTGACAGCTTATTAGATCATTATCATATGAGGCATATTCCTCAACACACTCTTTGTTTCTCCCATGTATTTCCATAATGCACCCATTGTCACTTACTTGATCCCATGTCTCCCTCCCATGCCTTCCCTCTTTCTTCGTCTTCCTCCCTCAGTTAGTAACTCCCTTCCATTAGACAATCTCCTCCTTCAGAGCTTGCCCCAGACCAGCATGGATTCTCCCACTAATGCACTCAAGCGCAAACTAGACTGGTGTGATTGTTGACGAGGAGTGATTGAAAAACCCATTCTTGGCTCCTGCTCTCTGGGCCACTCATTGCCTGGAGGGATTGTATATGTGGAAGTCATAGGTCTCCCGTGTCAAACACCCACGCTGTTTGGAGCTGGTTAAATTATTCTTGGATACGCTTGTAATGTTGCCCATCAAACAGACACAAATACAAAAGTGGGGAGTCTGTGGAGGTTTCGTTAAGCCCTTTTTAGTACACTAATGAGCTTAGTGCGAGATACTGATCAGCAATCAGAGGAAGCCAGCCCACATGCGTGCATGTGTGCTTGTCAAAAGGACAGGGACCTAAGAGTAGAGCAGCCTTTACCCTCCCTCCCTCCCTCCTCTTTTTCACAGAATCTCTCCCCTCTACTCACCAGTGGGCTGAATGCGGAGCTGAGCCTTGTCGCTCTGCTTGCGGGTCATGGCGAACCAGCTGCCGTCCGGGTCCTGAATCCACTCAGCGGCCTGGCAGTAGAGCAGGCCCTGGTCCACCGGCTGTAGCTTGTGAATGGTCAGCCTGTAGGCTGTAGCGCTGGTTTTATCCAGCCTGAGGTCCCCCGCTGTGATCCGCTGCCGGTACGGTCCCCCAGAGCGGAGAACAAAGTCCCTCGACAAGGTGACCAGCTCCTGGGGTGGGGCAGCTGCATCCTCCGGAGATCGAAGGTACCAACCAACTGACAAGTGAGTGTGCTGCAATGTGGTCCGAGACACCTCGCAGGTAAGCTGTAGTGTGTCGCCTTCCACCTTGGACAGAGTCTGGGCTGGAGCTGCTACTGTCAACGAGTCAGCGATGACTGCAAATATGAAGAAAAGAAGAAGAAAGAACATTAGCACTTGGAGTCAGAAGATGTGGAGGTTGTTGGGGATGTGATGGCACACTAGAAACCCTCAGCCTGTATACAAAAAAAAAAAAAAACATGTAATTTTGTTGTTTGATGGTGGTGAACTATTCATAATAAAAAACAGACGATTTTGGTTGACACTATTATGGAGGTGAAAATAAACAGGCATTCTGCTGTAAGTGGTTCAAAATCAGTTTTACTCCCCATTGTGAGGAAAAGGTGTTAATGCAAACAAGCTTTTGTTCCATTTGTACTCTCCATTTCCTTTTTAATACATGACTTTCACATGTCACCATGCGTTGATGGCATTTCCTCTATCTCACACACACAGATGCCTCCTTAGACCCCTCTGGCACTTCTTTCAGTCTGATTATATCCCATGAGGTTAGCAAACAAAACAGCTCCACACTGGCAACTTACAGCCACGCTCTTTCTCGCTTAACTTCTCTTTTTTTGATCACACATACTAAAATTACAAACTGCAAGTTAAAAAAAATTGCTTTCATAAATTCAGCCCAGCCCTTTTATCTACACTACAATAGAGAATGACTTCAGGCCAGATGGTTGCAAACAGGGGAGATGAGAGAGAGGGACAGCCGAGTGCTAGGAAGCAACAGAGACATCAAGATTTGATCATTTGATGGAAACACTCCAAACATCGACAGAAATAAACATGTAGAGCTTTTTTAAAAAAAAAAAAAAAAAAGCCCTGTATTAGCTGAAGAAGTATTTTTGGATGTGTACCAGAGCGGTGCTGTTTGTGTGTGTGTGTGTGTGTGTGTGTGTGTGGGGAAGAGAGACAGAGAGAGACTGACAGATAGCACTGGACCTAAGATTCCAAAATGTCATGCATTGATGCCAACCAAAAAGAAAAGAGGTCTTAAGGTCATAAAAAAAATAAAATAAATAAAAGTAGTGCCAGTTTGCTGAGTGTGAGCTCTCACAACTGTGTTTTGGATGTGTGTGTCCTCACAAGACAGATCCTGGTCGTCTCCCTATCATTTATACAATCCATGACTTGAGGCTGCAGACACACACGCACGCACGCACGCACGCACGCACGCACGCACGCACGCACACACACACACTGCCTAAGATGCAAAGAATATACTATGACGTTAGTGTTCAGCGTTCACAACAGACAGCAATCAACCATTTAAGCTACGCTGGGATAAAATGAATCCAGTGAATAAATGCTGAGAGACGCTTTCTTGCATTGCCATGTGGTGACTGGGAGCCCTTCTTAGAAGCCAAAAAAATGGAATTGCTTTGTGCGGGTATATGCTAGTGGAGTGCTTTGTCAAGATGTTTGGCTATTTAGGCTCTTAAGGGATTGTCATTGTGAAGACTACAAATCAGCACGTTTCAGATCTGTGCTTCTCCTCAACTCACCTGCTATGTGGAAGAAAAAGCTTTATTCCCACTTTCTTCAGAATGTACGCAAGTAGGCACTACCTGCATGCATTGAAAGTAAACACATGGCTCTGTGTGTGTATGTGTGTGCGTGTGCTCATGTGTCTTGTGTGCAAAAACATGAGTAAAATGGAGAGATGGGGATTGCAAGAACAGAGAAACAGACACCACTAATGAAACAAACTAGGAGGGGAAACAAAGGCACAGAGATCAGAGAAAAAAAGATGGCGGGGGCGGAGAAAAGAGGCTTGACATCTGGTTACTGGAGTTTAACAAGACACTCAAAGAGAGGAAACAACGCTAAAACAGAAGTGGCAGGAAAATAAAGTGAGTAATCAGGTGGGTCAGACACAGTGGCACTCTAATGAGATGCTTCATTCGGGAGATATATACAGTAAGCCCAGACAAGAATAAACCGTTTCCTGCAATATTTTGAAGCAATCGTGAAAATACTGACAAGGTCTGAATGAGTAATCCACTTCTAAATTACCTTCAGTGCTTGATAAACAGCAAGGGAGGCTAATGGCAGTCATGGGCAGCAATAAAACCATTCTGCTGATATATTTGTTTGTTGGTTGTATGGTAAAATGACAAACATGGGAATCTTACTGGGCCTGTATCAGTGTTTATATTCAGAAGTTTTATTTATAATAGGTTAAGGCTGAGCAATCTGTCTCTCCTAACGGCTCTAACGGCTTTCGCTATTGTTCTATAAATCTGTGTTGTCTAAATGAAAGATTCAGTGATTACAAATAAAGAAGACTGATAAGTGAGGCAAAGGTGTCCAGATATGAAATGGTAGTTTTCATGTTGCCATATTTATATTACATGCACCTCCCCACTCCCCCACCCCCCCACACACACACACATATATATATATATATGAAGCCCTTTGAAGACACAAGTTACTCTTAGCCTAATTGTAGTCTAATGATGACATTAAATAAAAGGTAATTTTCATTACACAACAACATCTGATTTTGCTCTACAAGGACCTGATGTCGCCAAGTCCACTCTGACTCTCCAGTCAACACTGAGTGAACGGCAGCCTCACACAGACATACTGTTACCACAACAACACACCTACGCTACAACCTGCCATTGCCATAGTAACCCTCCCACATGATGATGTGGGCCTCTGAGAACACCCGGGGGTTAGTATAACAACCGCACCCCCACCTCCCCCAACACCAACCCGATCTTGAACCTGACTGCTGTCACCTCTGTGAACACCACCTGGGGAACAGAGCGTGAAAACAGCAGGCTGATTCTTCACGACTCTTGGTCCGCTTCTTATAGAGATATTTAACACATAAAATCCTCTGGGCCAATCAGATCCCTACGCGCAGATACATCTGGGAGACAGAACCAATCAGATAGCACCAGCCAATCTCAGCATTTCCAAGGGTCGAGCCGAGGTTGTAAACACACCAAGATCCTCCAATAGTCCCACTGACCTCAATCTGGGAAGGATTAAGAACAGCATGAGATGGCATTCTCTGGCACACGCAAAGTGAGTGTGTGTGTGTGTGTGTGTGTGTGTGTGTGTGTTTGTTGACTAATTTTACCTTCACCATAACCGCTGTGTGCCTAATTACAACCATTACATTACAAATCTGAGAATATTCAAGAAAATATTTTTGTAATATTTTTCTTGCACTCAACCAATCCCAAAACCAACAATGGATTTATTCAACCATTCATAGCCATAGAGAGATCACAGACCACAATTATTATTAAAAAACCATTACAAACATTAATGAGCTACATCATGCCATTGCATGTTTCTTCATTATGATGAATATGGGCACAGTAGTTTAAGGGAATTCAACATCCTGCAGCATTAAATTCTCACAATCACATCAAATGTGTATCAGTCACTAGCTGAAAATAGTCCCTTCCTTACCTTATATTTACCTCACTAACACCGACAAGTCTGCCAGAGAAAGTGTGCTGAGGGTGATGGGAATGGGGATGGAAATGCGTAACATATTCAAAACATTTAGCATCACATTTAGTCATTTCACCGCTGCAAATAACTGTGCGTGTGTTCACTGCAACTCAATGAACCAATCTTTATTACCATAAAATAAACAGCTCAGGGAATTCATGACGGTTCTGAGATAATTTTCCTTATTTGTACCACATTCGTAGACACTGGAATCTCTCAAGTGCTAGTGATTAAAAAATTTTTTTTTTTTTTACAGATAAATCAGGTAATCTTTACCAGCTTGAGATGCAGGTTCTCTTGTGGATGTGAAGAAAAACATGTCTCTGTTATTCTGCTTTTGACACAAAAGCTGTCAGTCCTTTATAAATCTTTAAAACTACTCTCTTCCTGCTCTACCTCATCTGCAATTTTTGCTTTCATCTCTCTCCATTCCTGATCTTCCCCTGCTCTCTCAGCCCTCTGAAGTGAGTGACGGTTGTCATCCCTCAAGCTGGCCTTTTAAGTCCAGTCACACAGGGATAGAATTGTGGGGGACATGAGGACACAAAAATGGAGGAAAAGGGATTTCGCAAAGACGACACAAGAAGAGAAAAAGATGATAATTTATGAAGTCTGATCTCTACATTCTGCATGCACCCAAACTTCTCTCTGCAGTGTCTGAGATGGCTATTGAAGTCGCAGAAGCAGAAAAGATTCTTCACAGAGAAAAGACGTAACAGGAAATCAAATAGCAGTGTTTGTTTGTGTGTTCAGTGTTTTCATATATGGCTGTTCGTGGGGGGGACGTGGTTTTTAAAAGGTGGAAGAAAAAAAAACCCCAGCAAATAGTGAAGATCCAACCACCCAACACTTTGAGCTCGCTCTTGTGGTCTTGTCACGGGAGAAGATGATTACATGAGGAACTGGAGAGAATCACAGTACCCTCTGGATGTTGCCACTGCTACACATGTTCTTGCTCACATAAACATGCGCTCTCTCCTTCCACCAACACAAACAACACATGTATGCACCCACACAGATGTCATTTCACTGAATTTCTTTGCATTTGTTTGCACATGTGCATGTTGATGTGTTATGTGTTTGTGCTCATTTAAATGCCTAAGTGTTAAGCATGAAGGCAGCAAGTTTCTGGGTCTGTTTATTTCTCCGAGAGTCTGCTGGTAGCTTAGAATCAATTTGGAAATGTCAAACTTTTGCCACTAGCTGCTGGCCAATGAAAATGAGGGAGTAGATATCAAAAGGTGTGTAACAAAGGCAATATCCACAAGGGAGCTTTTCTCTCACATATCTTTGAATTCATTCATGCCTGTTGACAAATACTGCAACAGACTGTACGGTGAGGCAGTCAGCAGAAACTATGAGAGCTGATGGGCTGACCCCACTAGCTACACTACATAGACAAATGTAGGTGGACACCTGAACAAAGTATCAAATCTGCTACTCTCTGCTTTTCTGGGAAGGTGTTCCACAAGATGTTGGAAACTGGCTGCAGGGGTTTGCTCCCATCCATCCATCCATCCATCCATCCATCCATCCATCCATCCATCCATATCTGGGGTTGAAGTTATGTGAGGATCTCCATGGAGATTGCGCCCAAGGACATTGTGTTTAGCTGAATGATAAAGAAGTTTCAAATACCTCCAGCAAACTTCTTGGTGAACCTCCACAAGTTGTTATGACTCAACATCGTGTAAAGCTGGATGTGAAAGAGGTTAGCGGTTGAAATTGCTAGGCGTCAGGATTTGTGTAAAGCTGGATGTGCAAGAACCCAAACTGATAACGTCGACCTTGTCGAGAAATTGCTCAGGCAGATGTGGAAGAAGAGCGTAGCCACCTGGTGGCAGAACAGCTGAACTGCAACCCAAACCAGAGGAACGGCTTTACACCTAGTGAAGTCAGATCTGAGTAAGGATTAATCAAGTGAATCTTAATGTTATGGCTGTTTGTAGGCCAGTCAAGCTCTTCCAAACCAAACCCAGAAACCCTTTTTTTGGCTGTGCTTCTGCTCAGGCGCACTGCTTCGTTGAACCAGGAAAGGCCTTCATCAAACGCTGTAGGCCAACTAAGATTTTCCTTAAATGGAACTAACAGCCCAATCTAAAAGCACACAAAAATATATGGACCAGGGTAGTCCACATATTGCCCTGTAGTGTATGACATTCACAACACTACTACATAACACCGCAGATGTTAGGTCACAGCTGAAGTGGCTACTCCTTTTCAGTGTATAATGGCCTTAAGTGTCTGTTTGTTTGTGCGTGTTAGTGTGTGTGTGTGTGTGTGTGTGTGTGTGTGTGTGCTGCTGCAAAGCAAATGACCATTTGGCAAAGCCAGTAGGGTAATTATTGTTAATTACTCTGTGAAACTGAGAGTACTGCTGAGAGGAGAACAGAGCGAGTGGGCGATCCTCAGCTCCACTTCATGTGAGCCCGGGCCTCATCACCGAGCAGACGTCCCTCACTGACCCAATGTGCCTGCAATACATGCAGGCACATTGGGTCAGGGAGTGATAGAAAGAGAAATAAACAGAAACTGTGCCTACACCTGTCTTTCTCATACTTATTATCTATTATCCTGCCCATTCACATCCTCCGGGCTTTTGTTCTTCTCTGTGAGAGCTGTTGATGAGTCAGAATGAGGGATGAAGAGTTTCAATTGGGAAACTGGGTGAGAGGAGGGCAAAGTAGGAGGAAGGGGGAGAAGGTGAGCATATGAATACAAAGGAAAAGGAAGAAAAGAGGAAAGATGAATAACAAAGAGGCAGTGCTCTTACGCTTGCTACATCCCACAACCTAACACACACTCCTTCCTATGCAGGGAGTGAAAAATATACTTCAGATAGATTATTATTATCCTGTTGTAGCCTATATATAGATAGTGTACTTGTCAGTCTTCCTTCACTTCCCCTAAATTCATGCACGCACTAACACTAACACAAATCTGGCAAGCAACACTCAGGGCAACCACTTTCTCGGGAGACTGGGAAATCAAGCAGGTCTTCAAACAAAACAGTGTGAGCAACCAGTAAAGCGAACTCTGACAAACTGAGGTCTAAACACCATTCTCAAGAGCTTGTACTGATAATAAGGATAGGATATGGAGTAAAACAAGAAAAAAAAAAAGGGCAGAGTGAGGATCATGTCTTGGAGCAAAAAAACAGTCATGTGGGAGCCCTCTTTAGCATAGAAGAAAGGGGTGAAGAAAAAAAAAAAAAAAACCACAGAAGACGGGAGCTGATGGCTGCAATATGGGATCTAGCTGCACAGTGGGGGATATATACATAATACAACACACACGCATGATCAGATGAGCCCTGCACCTAATTGACTCTAAGATAAAGAACACGACTCCTTCACTCTGTGTTTTCACACATTCATGCTTTATGTAAAAAAAGGCACAAAAGATGTTGTGCATTGCATGAACCCAGGGAAACAATGTGTTGCTATGAGTCAGGCAAAATGTTTGTTCCTACATGGTACATTTGCAGTTTACAATGAGAACAGTGGCAGGTTTACCAATCAAGTCTTAATAATTCTTAAAATAAGATGAGTTACTCAAATCCAACAAAAAGGGGGACATGCTGCTGACATCACCTTGCTATACAGTAACAGCAGCTTATCTTGGCTAAAAAAAAAAAAGCTAAAAAAAAAAAAAAGACATCATCCTTCCAAATGCTTTAAATGCTGAGCATTGCTCTTATTAGAGCCCCCATGGACACTGCTTCTGCATCTGGGGGAAACTGTGAGCTTGACAGATCTACCATGTCTAGCAATGGTTAATAAGCTATGATTGGAATACCGGTTTGAGGGAAGGGATTTAGCTGACTGAATTATGAATTATTGACTTTTAATCAATTTTCCATCAATTTGTAACATTCAAAATGAAGACTATATTATAGTTTTGTTGTTATAATATATATAAAATCTATCACATACAAAAAGTCAGATGCAATTACTCAACGACTTCTTCTACTTTATAATTGTAGTTCATATGGCAAGAAATTGATGGTAGAGGTGCTGATGAAGCCTTGGAACACGACTTCTTAATAAGGAAACACAATGGGAAGCATGACAGCACATTCATTAGTCTGTATGTGGATGGTGCTGTGGAGTCTGGACTAATTTGTAGCTACCTAACAGCTCTCAGTTTGGAAATCTGTCAAACATTTGACGTTGACACAGCTAAGGTCTTGGTCAGAGGCAAAAATGCTTTTCACATTGCCGAATACATTTTGGCATAATGAGTAAATGCTTACGTAACACACCAATCACAACACATTCATCGATGCAACAAAAGCAACTACTATATCTGCAAAATGCAGGACCTTGATAAGATTAATTCATAGCTCATCAGCAGTCATAGAATTTCTTTTTTTTTCTTCTTTTGAATAATGAAGTAGTTATCTTATAAAGAATCTTTTTGTTAAATATTATTTTCCCTCTCCAGATCAATGAAGCCACATAGTCAAGCTGTGTGTATTAGAGGGCTGAATCAGTTTTCATTTCAGCTTTGTGTTGAACGTCAACCCTTACCTGTCTTTCCCTTAAAATTTCAGGGATGATAAACAAGAGCAACTTGTAAGCAGATTTGATCAGGCCAAAACAAGCAAGATACAAAGTTTTAGCTAAGTGTGTACAGAATAAACAGACTCCTTATGTTATGAATGAATTAACAGTTGTTTATTATCTGGATCACAGACCACAGACTGAGCATAAACCCCCAGTCATACTGCTCTAAAAGCGTAAATTGCTTGATTTTGAGATTTTATAAAACAAACTGGTACAAATTAAAATAAATTTGTCTATAATTTGCTTTTTAAATGAGGCACCATGAGTTGAATGTCTCACATTATCCTGTCTGATCAAAGAGGCTTCCACACAGTCCTATCATAACACACCACCTCCGATCTTCTAAAAAGGGTAGGGTAGATGAAATAGAAATAAAAAGGGGATACAAGAAAAGGCTTGAGAGGATATGAGGGATCTTACAGATGCTGTTATGAGATTTTCAGTTGGGAGCTGCTGAGGTCTCCTGTTAATGGAACATCACTCTCAGCGGGTGTAAGTGTGTGTCCTGTGCTGTAACACAGAGGTCACAATGACTGAAAGGAAGAGGCCTCTTCATTTAATAAAAGGGGTCTCTGAAGCAATCTTTCCTGTCTCCTTACATTGTCATTCCTCTTCGGGCTCTGTCCCATTTTTCTCCTCACAATTTTCTCCTCACCACCGCCATCCACGCCGCCTCTCTCCACCACATTATCTGGTGAGTTTCCTTTTCGTTAGACAAGTTGCTTGTCAGCACCCAATTATCACTTATTCTGTTTTTCTCAGCCTCCTTCCTCCTCCAGCTCGTCCTCTTCGTGACTGTCTTTGAACACAGGCAGGCACGTTTTATCGAGCTGCTGATCCCTCTTTAACCAGCTTATACGCTACATGTCAGTCAGACAATGACCATATTGAAAGTTGAAAGCTTAAAGTTTTTATCCTTGGGGGTCAAAAAACTAGTAAAGGGAGTAACATCTGCTGTGTGTGTGTTAGTGTGTGTGAGAGGGAGACCGAGACAGAGCCAAGCCCCTGTGGCTAACACAGCTCATTATACCTAAAGGTAGGAGGAGAGGCACATCACAATTGGGTTCAGTCTCTCTGTCTCTCTTACGCACCCACCCAAACACACACACACACACACACACACTCACACATACAGTCAATCCTGAGGGGACAGCTGCTCTCTGACACACACAGTAGTATAACTGACTGTGGTTCTCCCCTCTACTCACCCAAGTATTTCCTCCAGAGCTGTGACTCAGCCACGCTGGGTCACTGAATTACAAATAGTCTTCAGGGGTTTGATGCTTATTAACATTTTTTTTTTTTAAAAGAACATACACAAGGTTAATAACAGAACTTACTGGCACAGCATTTGTTTTTACTATAGCAAGTGCTGCGTGAATTTAGACAGCCATTAATTATATAATAGCATTTCAAAATTCATTTGCACCAAACTTGGTGGAGGGGTGGGGCATGGGGAGAACCCATTAAATTCTGAGGCAGATCCGGATCATTTACTATAAAGTGAAATATTTTTTCTCTCAAGTCTGGTGTATGTTGTTTGACACTAGCCTAGATGGAGGTCTGCGCTCTCTGGGTGGCCTTTTAGTTACTACATGTTTGGAAAGTTTTCATGTACATGTACACTTTATTTGAATTAAAATAATTTAAAAACAAATTCTGAACAATACAAGCTGAACTTCCACTGAGGGTGGCAAGGGATTTGAGGAGAGACGCAAGGAGACTAAATTAATCTGTGAGTCTTTTCAATAAGGAATATAATGAATGAAGGTTGATGTGAACAGTAGGGGAATTAGCAGGTTAACATGCTAACATCTAGCATGTGTGCAATCTTGTGAGCTGGATAAAGGAGTTTTCAGGAGACACTTAAGCAGAAGTATTTATGCATCAAGGAGATAGGTGATGGGCAATTACAGATTAACAGGTTAACTAATGCAATGTCATCCCGAATCTTAAGACACTTTCTCACATGGCTCAACATTGAATAAGGTTATTCCATGTCTCTCACATACATGTGTACCATTTCTATTGGATAGCTAAATAATGTCTTACTTAAATCACGTTGAAGACCTTCCTTGACCTTTGTCCTAATAAAGTGATGCATACTCTCTGTCCCTTGGACTCTAAGGCGCCTCTTGCCCTCCCTCAGATGTTTGTATCCTCCTACACTCACTATCAATAAGAGGCTTGATATAACCTTGGCCACTGCTGAATGGAGAGCAGCTGCACGGTCACTAAGCTAGAGTTAAACAATGGGCTATAGTGACTTGTGACTGACCTTGTGTGTAGACATGTTCCTTCACAGCACGTGCAGGACAGTGTGCTAACATGCTAAGCTGCTCTGATCACTATTATAATATCAACAACAGATTCAGTTACTATGATGCGAAAGGATGTCGCTCATAGTGACAAACCCAGAGAAAACAGTCACCCAACTCAGCACTCACCCCATCGGCTGTACTGAGCATTTTAGCTTCTCTCAGCTCATTGTTTTGGTTTTACGTCCAGCAGCTGCTTGTTTTGTTTCAGTTTCACCACTCTCAACAGCCTTGTTTCCAGCTGCTTCCAGCTAAAAGCTCCTTACTATACACTACCTGCCCAGCATCAAACAGCAGACAAAGTTAGCAACTAGCTGGTGAACACATCTATACACCGACACAGAGCAACAAGAACCGTGAATAGTCCAGTTGGCTAGAAATGTGGCTCTAAATGTCTGCTGGATGTGTATAGGCAACTGTTTGCTATCACTTTAGAAAGTGTTATGTCAACGTTGTGTTTACAACTCTTTGGGTTGCCCAGAGGTGGGCAAAAATAGATGATATAATGAAATAAAATAACTCATGCTGGTTTAAAAACTCTCTGAAGAGATTAGACAATTTCTACAATGTCTATCAACTGAAAACTTTCACTTGTCCGTAGAAGTATGCAGGATTAATAAAGCATTTTTCATTCCTCCTTCAAGTTGCACCACTTTGTTTTATTAGAATTATGTGCATTTGCCCATGTTTTCATGTTTTCTCACTGGACAGCACAAGCAGAGAGGGAGAGGCATAACAAAAGCAGAAAGTGGGAGAAGAAAAGAAAAGAAAGATGGGCAGCGGGTGAAAGAGTGGGCTTTGTTATTGTAGCAGGAGAATGGTGACGTGGAGTTAAAAGGCTGAATGTTGTGATAAGAGAGGGATCCATGGTGAGAAGAAGCTTTCAGATATGAGACGGTGTTTACACAAAGGCAGAAGAGGAGGATTTAACACTAACTAAGACGCACGCAAACACATATGGGCACATACACACACATTTACACAATATGACACTACCTCTCACTGAGGCCCAGCCAGGAAATGAGCCTGAGTGAGTGTGTTGGGAAGATGGAGAGTAAGCGGCAGATTAAAAGGCAAGGCGTGAGAGGAGGGGTAGTCTGAAGAGAGGTGGGAGTATGAAAGACAAATCTTCCTAAGAGCGTTTGAGAAGAGCTGTGTGCAAAGCTATCGTTGACTGAAATCCTTTAGAGCATCAAAGATTTACTCATCATGCCTAAACACATGAAATATTCCATCCACCCCCCCGAGCCTCAAACCCCCATTCAGAATTACACTCCTCTTTCTGTCCCTACGTTTCTCTTCTCATCTTCAACAGCTTCAGACCCACTTTCTCCATCATTTTATCCATCATACACTTTCTTTAGCATTTTCCACCTTCTGTCTGCTCATGTATCCAAATAACATGAATTACAGCAAACACTATGTGTTCAGGAGGAGAGAAATACAGACAGACAACCAGTGTGTGTGTGTGTGTGTGTGTGTCTCCTTTGCTGCTGTCCTGGAGGTTGTTAGCACATGTGCCGGGTTTTGCTCCGTCTGCCAACATCAGCACAAACACACACCCCAGAGTCATATACACACATACACACACACACACACACACACACACACACACACAGCCATGCAATAACCCGTCTACCTACAGGCGCACAAGAATGCACACAGGCACACCGACCCACCGTGCACAATCACTCGCATTCATGAACCTTCCCATATGTGCTCTGGAAACAACATTTATCAAGTATATTAGGATTCCAATATTACCGTAGGTGCAAGTATTAAAACTAATAACTTCCATCCCTGTGCTGCACTTACTGTCTCCCCACCTCTTTCTTTCTCTCTATACCCCTCACAGGAGCTCCCACCATCTCCCTTCATCCCTCCCTCCATCCGTCGCTCCAGCCCCAGATGGTAAAGCACTGTGACCAATTAAAGACTTCCCTGAGGATAGAACCAGTTATAGCCCCAGCCATCTGACCATTTCTGTGAGTGTGTGTCCTGTGTGTGTGTGTGTGTGTGTGCGTGTGCATGTGGGTGCATGTGTTTCTACACGTCCACCTTACAAACCATACTGTGTTTTTATCAGTCTACAAAGCATTGATTTTTGGCTAGTTCCACATGCCTTCTTCCCTAAAAAGGTACATTGGCATATGAATAAAGTCATATCTAAAGCCTTTTGTGTCGCATTAACACAAAATAACAGGATCTGGAGTGTCACTTCATTAGAGGAAGTATTAGCAGGTGTGCATGTGTGTGTATGCTGTGTTGGTGTATGAGAAATACTGTCATTGGGGGACAGAGGGTAAAAAAAAAAAAAGAACAAGTAGAGTGCAGTGAAGGGAGGTGGGCAGCGCTCAGTCACCAGGCACCCATCCAGCAGGGCAGCAAATGAGGGAGCAACTGTCTGTCTGAGCTGCCAGCACTGAGGGGAATCAGGCATATGCCAACCCCACCCAACCCCTCTCATACACATATGCACACACAAACCAATCTCTCTACCCACATCCCAGGGTGGCCGCCCTGGCATGGGGGCACAGGTGGCAGCATATGTCTGCTGTCTACCCCCTCAGTCAACTGAGAGAAAGGGACCAGTCATGCCTCTGTTTGTGTCTGCATGTGTGCGTGCGCGGTAGGTCTTTTCACAAAGTCAAAAGTCCTTGCTAAAGCTTTTAGGTATTTGTGAGTGCGCGTATACATGATTAGATCCTGTACTACAGATTTTAGATAGTGTTGTGTCCCTGAGCTGGAGCTTGAGGGTCATCTGCTAGCTTGCTTTAGTGCTGCTTCACCAAAACGAGTTAAGCCTCCCAGGCTTCTCCCACTTTTACTTTTCACTTCTACTACAGCCTCCAGCTAGCTCTACAGCCCACACTCAAATCCATTACATAAGACATTTTAACTAATCCTCTGTTTCCCATTGCAAATAATGAGGCTATGATTAGCATGCTAATGAGGTGGGTGCGATGCTAATCTTTAAACTAGTATCAGCAGTCCTACTGACAGGCCCATGCCAAGAAAGGGACGAGGAGGTGCTGACTCCAAAATGGAACTTGTACGGAGGAAAAGCATTGCTGCACTTAACAACTGACAAGTGTGGCATAAACCATATATCTTCTGAACCCACCATAATCACAGCTAGGTAGCACAGTGTTGGTTAGCACAGTGCTGGTTTGAGACAGGTGGGAACTCCATTTCAATTTGGCACACAAAACATGTTCAGCAGGGGAACAAAATACCATGTGTAGCAACAGCGTCCACCATGGTTTGCTGTGGCTAAATTTAAATGAAAAAGACCCTTTTGATCCCTACCAGTGCAGAGAAGCTGTAAATATTACATATATTTGACTTTACTACAGCATTTTCATGACTTCTGTTTGATTGGCCGTGGATTGATATTTGGCATCACACATGCTGTGTGTGTCCCCTGCTTTTCATTTAATAGTTGCTGCTATGTAACAATCGACATATTGGTACAGCCAAATCGAGCGGGCCAAATGTGCTTCTGACCATAGCCAGCTGTGTTGCAAAAACAGCTAAAATCGGTGCCACCCACAACTGGTATTGCAGGAAAAATAATTTTCCTGGATGCTAGACTCTTTTAATCATGCCAGTTGTCTACCTCTCTACAAACAGAATACATCAGTGAAGAGAATTTCTGTCTCAGCATCCTAAATGTCTATCAGTGATTGAATAATCTGCATGAGGGCATGAGTGCCAATAGCTGTACATATTCTTGTAAATATGAATGTGTGTAAATGGATTCTGATGCCTGTGTACTTGTGTCTGTGTCAAAAGGGGTTATCATATGTGTAGCTTGAACCAGGAAACACCTCCTGCCCCCTTGTGCTCAGATAAGGCTTCAAAGCAAAGCTGCCAACATCAAACAATGCAGCAGCAGCCTGAGTGTCCTGGACCACACTAACAACCGCATGAGTCCTGGAGGCTATTATACTGCACGTTACACTCTTTACTAACACACACTTTAACGACATGAACACAAACACTCATTAGCACATCCATTCACATCCATATTCATGCGGAATTCATATTCAAACTGTGACTGTGCTCTGTTAATCTCCCTGAGAAGAGGTAGCAGGCCCTTGAGGGTTAGCGCTTAGCTAAGCTAATCAAATCAACTTGAGGAACACTAGTGCATCTTTAGCCCATTATATAAAACATTAATAAACATATACACTCAACACACACACACACATGCATTTGTTAACATTAAATCCTTTCTCATTAGCCTAGCTCAGTAGCGTGGGCAACCAGCTAAATGTAGAGCATCTCTGACATCATTTATATTTTCATAAGGGTAACAGCCAAAATTTGCACAGCCGTGTGTGTTTGAAAGTGTGTCTGTAGGTTATGAAAGCATTTAGATTCATGTTTAAAGGCAACAGCCTCTTAATTGGCCTGCCATATTCCTCAGCAGCAATATTTGGAGCAACAGGCAGGGCTGAAACACCATGTGGCCTTATCCGGAGGTCTTTATGGATCTCCTGGGCTCCTAATATCCAAGACCTGATCTGGGACCTGAGTTGGGCTGGGTACAAATTATATTCGGTCTAAATCATTAGGCCCGAGTCCCACTGTGTTACCATGAGTTTTGTATCTGTGTGTTTTTCTTTTTACAGAGAACGTGAACTGTGAAATACAAGAAAAATGAGACATAATGCTACTGTTTTTGACCAAGAGATGCTCATTAATTGGTGGTGCGTCATGCTGCTGTCAGCACTGGCATTCTCTCTCTATTTTCTCCATTTGGTTGTTGAGAATGCTTTCAAAAATAATGCCATCAATAGTTTTTATTTATTAATTATTTTCACATTAAGTGCAGTAAACAGAAGAAACACTGAATCAATTATATTTTCAGTGTGACCACTCTTTGTCTTTCGAAGAGCACCACGTCTCCCTGGAGGTACTATGTGATGGATAAGAATCTAAAAATATAAAGTGCCTAGAAAGTTCAGCACAGCACTGTACATGCAGTACAGTACAGCTTGCCTTACTGACTGACTACAGAGTGCCAAGGCAACTGGTTCGCCCTGTTCAGCAAAGTTGTTTTATTCACAGTGCAACAATGTTGTATTCAGCAGATGTATTGTCTACCACAGTGATCCGCTGGGTTGTTAAAGCCCTCTTCAGCGATGTTCAGTGGGAAGCGTGTGTTCCGATGGGAGCACTACAGCACCGTTCCTCTCAGACTCAATTATGGGTGCGACATCTGTCCTGACTGACAGCTCGCTACAGTGTGTGACTGCGACTGCGTTTGTGTTTCCTGTGTGCGTATACTGTATGCATGTGTCTATGTATGGTGGGTCCTAGAGGGAGCAATGTTATCAAGCAGGAAGCCCTGTCCGCCAAAGTAGATGAGATGTGCAAGAAAATGGCAAGCCAGACATGGTGATAAAATCACTTTCCATTTGGAGTCCTGCCTGGTCTGCGGCTTTGAGCCACGATGCGCATACACACACATACACACACCTAAGGTGGAGAAGGGAATATAATTGTAAATGAAACTGAGAGGTGATTGTGAGGCTAGAGAGAGAGCGGGAGAGGAAAAAGCTAGAAGTGTTACTGTGAGGAGAGACGAGGGAGATGAAATGATCCAGTCACACACGGGCCTCTGCTCCCAATCAATACCAAAAAGATACAGAGATACAACTTCCCTTGTCTATTTATTTACACTTTCTGTCCTTACCTTTCCTCCAGCACATCTTAAAATATGTGTATTTGTTCTCACCATTCTTCTTTAATAAAGATTCCTCTCTTCATCTATTGTCTTCCCACTTACCTCCTCTGTCTTTATTCAATCACTACTTCCCTCCACAGTCTAACGCTATGTGGTTCAATCACACTCGTGCCTTTCTCCTGTGATGCAGCTCAACGAACAGCTGTATTGACAAAACCATATACCTGCATGACCAACACCAGCCGGGAGCCGAGGCGGAGACCGGGCTAAAATCGAATCCGGAGCTCTGGATTGATGGGGAGAAAACATGGAGAACATGGGGAATGGAGAGGTGAGGGCGGGGTCTTGGTGTCACCCAGTGTAAAAGATAGAATGTGAGATAGTATCTCCCCATTCAGTCTATCTCATTAAGTAAAGTAGGGGAGTGCAACTTGGCAGTGCTGACTCTCTTGTGTAAAGAAAGTCAGGGGAGACATACAAATCAGATGCACACTCACAATGCTGAGCTCAGCAGAAGCATCATTCAGCCACTGTTACTCTGTATGTGTGTTTAACGGTGCACGGCCCCAGCTAAGCTAGGGAAAAGTCAACAGCCCTGTTCTTTGCCCTCGTCACAAACACTCGTGCTTGAAGGTTGCACGTGTACAGCAACACACAAACAAAAAAAGATAACTGCATTTTGACCTTGGATAGGCACTGTTTCACAGATTACTAGCTTACCATAGAGCCACGGTTTTAGCAGGTGAAAGGATTTTTTTTTCCTCCACTGAAAATGGAAGAAAAAATGTAGGGCATAAATATAATGAAAATGAAAAGTGTGACTAGAAAAATGTTCTGAAAATGATTCGCCCAACAGTTTCCTTCTTCCTTAATTGAAATTCCTGGTTCTCATCTCTAGCCTTTTCCTTCTTTCTCTTTCTTTCCAGCTTCCTCAATTTGTACTGGCTAATTGCGTTTAGAACTTGGATGGCGGTTGGCAACTGTATTAACCTTAGGAGTCACATCAGGCAGAGACTATTTAAAGTGCACCCCTATAGCGCCAGTTGTATTGTGGGTAATGCCTCGGGGAGGTGTAACCAATCACATTGGAGTCGAGAGGAAGAGCTCATCATTTATTGGTCACACACTCTATTCAGCATCACCCCACTACCCATCTCGAATACTGCCGCTTCTGTCCCCTTTCCTCTCTTTTCCAATTTCCTCATCTCTGCCTTTTTGCACCATCCATCTCACTTTCTTTTCTACAAACCCACTCGCTGCCAAACTTACATTTTTTTCTAGTCACACATCTGAAGATGGACGTTTTCTTCCAGTGTCTTGTCCCGTGGCGGTGAATAACAGAAAAGAGCAGGAGTGCCTCTTTCTGAGAATGTATCAAGGCTTTGGGTCTCCAGCTCCATTACTACATTACTACGGGACTGGGAATGGATGACGACTGCCAAATGCGGAGGCTAGAATCTGTATATCTGCCAGCACGGTGACTCTTATGGTGCTTTCTATGACAGTGAGGCTATATGGCAGCTTCATAAGTAAGAGCAGTGTGATACTTGTCTCAGCGAGGGCTTGTTGTTTTGCTAGCTTTTGGACTCGCTCGCGCACAGGCTGGTGCGTAGGATAAGGACAACCATGATGGCCATGTCAGGCTGTTGTCCTTTTCTTCTGCAATCTGATGTGTAGGAGGAAATCCAAATACACACATACATACACGCACAAACAAGCACACAGAAACACACACACTCAAATTCAAGAGACTAAGATCAGAGAAAAGAGGTGTGTAAGGAGAAACCACAGACGACCTTTGACCTCAAACAGCTTCACAACACACAGGTTGAATGCATGCCTTGTGTAACAACAAGGACAGTGCAGCACAAAAAACTACTGCTATAAAAAGACACCATCTAAGAGTGTGAGAAATAATGGCTGTAGAGAAAATACAGTTGACACATCGAACTCCACTGAAACACAGAAAACACAGGAAAAGTGTTTTATTTATGAGACAGCAAGTTTGGTTTACACCTCTCAACTTGTCAATCAAGTAAAGCGGACATGGGGTCACACCTTTGAGCATGTATGGTAACGTTAACCTGACCCACAGTTACTCTGTAGACGTCCAAAACGTAAGGGCAAAATAGCTAAACAGACAGTTCTTGTTAGCAGTAACAATGTACTGTTGGTTGGGGGTTTTAGGGGCAGTTTGTGCCAAAAAAAAAAAAAAAAAAAAAAATTTGGCCACTTGGAGGCAACAAAAAACAAGCTCTAAAACACCGACCAATCATCACCTTACAAAGTTGATATGGCTCACCTTTTAGCATACATATTTCTATTTAAACATCCAGCACACATGGACCATCTTACTTTTAACTCTGTTTTTGTTCTCCACCAACTCCTGAAGGAAAAAGGTGGCTCTTTATCAGCTTATTGCTTCAGTTTGTCCACCAGCTGGTAGCTAAATGTTTGTCTGCTGTTTGGTGCTGGGCAGGTGGCTAAGAGTGGGTTTTTAGAGCTTTTAAACTGAACGAGTTGGGTGATAAATCTCTGTGGGTTTGTCACTTTGAGATTTCAAATACATAGATACTCATCCTTAATATAAACTAAGAAGTAGTAATTGGCGTTCTGAACATGTAGGCTGATATTTCAGTAACAGTGGAGATCTCTGATTGGACCTTACCAACCAGCACACCATCCTGCCCACCAGTTCAAAATCTTAGGAGGAAAATAACGAAAGAAATGTCAAATCTAACCTTTCTCTGTGTTACAGAATAATGATATTTCGCCATATCTGTGTCACTCCATGATTTTGTGGACATAGTCCAGTATATGTGCCATAATGGCCAATTATTCTTGACACGTGTAATAATACCACACTGCCTGAGGCAGTATTGGCAATTGGGGGCTGAACAGAGCTACATTTTCATTTGATCATTCTAAGTTTAGTATCAGAGGGTATAAAAGACACACACTTTCTGACTGCTCACTCCCTTCAAAAAAAAAGTGTCTCAGGCATACAAAGACAAATGGGGATCAGTTTTCCAGACAATCAACCACACGCACAGCTGGAGTGTCCGGTTCTATGTGACGGGCAATACAACCAATACAACAATAGAAAACACTGCATCATAGTATCAAGGAGAGCGGTGTCCAGGTGCACTGCTGAAAAGGTTTTCCTCCTCTAGCAGCAGGTATTAAGTTCCACGCTGAAACCAGTTGACAGTGGGTGAAATGCATCCCTGTGAGTAAGCCTTAATGCAGCACTCAGGGCACAGATTACTGTGTGGCCTTCTACCCTTTCAATTAACGAAATCACTCCCCCGCCAGACCCCCCCCCCCCTTCTGTCTGCCCTTCTATCTGATATCCGTCCTCCCCATATTTCATCCATAATACTCTCCTGCTTGTGGTTGTCCTTTCACATGAAGCACACATCCTCAAGGGCAGCATCTACGAAGGACTGTTTTTAATACAACAAAGCCAGCACAAATTAAAGAAAGAGGCCAGGGCTGATGAATGTGACAGACAGATGACAGAGTGAATGACAGGAGAACGAGGAAGAGACGGGGGGAAGGGGGGAGGACAAGGTATTGTTTGCCCACATCAGTCCGAAGGGGCGTGCAGCTGCTTGGGGACTCAAGAAGCTCAGCAGAGAGGAAGACGGTGGGGCCCCCGCTGCGTACCCTTGACCTCTGAAACTGGGTTAAGAGGTTAGAGACATGGAAAGAGGCTCAGATAACAAAGTCCCTCAACACCTCTGCTTGCATACTCTTGTCTAGCTTCCTCTATCACACGGCTCTATAAATACTGTGTGCTATCAGCAGTGCCGTTTTACTGTGCCTTGCCCCACATGCAGATCATACCTCTCATACTAGAAAACACAACTGCTGAGGTCCAAGTAATAAACACCTATTGAATGAAAACCCAAGCCTATTGATCTGTGAAGTGCACAATAACTTTTGTCTCTCTAAGCATTGATCACTGTCTGACCTGACGCTGACCAAAAAGAAACAATATAAACACTGATATTTCTCAGTCAATAAGCACTTACAGCCACGTCGAGGATAAAGGCATGAATGTGTGAAAGACATGGAATTGCAAAGTATGGCAGTCGAGTCCTCAGCGCTGTGGGCCTGTTAGGCGGATCAGGAAAAAGGAGATGTGCCATTGTTTGAAAACACTGTCACATCACGGCAATTATTCAAACAGCTCAAAAAAAAGGGGTGGGGAAGGAGGAAGGTCAGTGTGTGTGTGGGTGAGACTGAGAGAGTGAGAGAGAGAGAGAGAGAGAGAGAGTGAGAGAGATGGAGAGAGAGAGAAAGAAAGAGAGAGAGAGAGAGAGAGAGAGAGAGAGAGAGAGAGAGAGAGAGAGAGAGAGAGGCTTGGTTCTCCTGGTGAGAACAGGTGGGACTCTGTGTGACTCTGGAGTGCAGCACTTCCTCTCACACTCCTTCCAAAGGGTGCCCAGACCATGGCTGCTTTTTGGAAGGGATCTGGTTATTAATTTTGTATTTGTTTGTATTTGATTAAAAAAAAAAAAATAGGGGAAAAAATGATTAAAAAAGAATCATGCTGTAAATGTGTCTGGAATATGCAGCGCTAAGGCACAATATGTACTGAAATAACTCCAGGCAGGCTCTGCATTTTTTACTTAATCATGAGGCGCCGTTTTGATACCTTGCTAATTTAGGTGATATCATGCTTATATTGTGCCTGAATAAAGCATGTTTAATAAAATTACCACAAGCTAACTGACACATGGCAATCCTGGGGCAGGATAATATTCCAGAATAGGATTGCTGGTTGTTTTTCGGGGGCTCTACAGGGGCCCACAGCTCCACTTTGCCCTGCCTGGCCCCCCTAGAAGGTTACTGACATAGTATAATCTCAATGACACAGCTTCAAAAGTGTCACTTAAGATTAGCATTACATCAATAAACTGGATGCCAATTGAACCTATAAAATTCCAATCATGTTTGCATTTGCGTATCACATCACCTGCATACCTGTCCTTGTATGACCATGTGTGTCCTCACGTTTGCTAGTAGAAACACAATATAGAAACTAGAAGGGGATCTGCTCATCTAAACACTGCTCCACCAAGGACCACTCATAGTCAAAAACTCCACAGGGTGCCTTTAAAGAATGGCCAGCAGGATTTCTATTATTACAGTAGGAGGACTGTACGCATTCAAATTATCAAACAATAAATAAACATAAACAAGAAATATACTCAAAGGATGTATTTAGGTAGCTGCAGAGGTAATTGTGTGGTATTTCCTATTCAGAGGGTTTATTGGCTGATTACGATCGGTTGCTCATCACCAATTATTATTGCTGATCAATAATTACTCACTGTTCAATTCATCTATAGAGCAAACTGACTACGGATGGATTCATGTTTAACACCTATAACACTGGCGTGTGTGGTTAATTTGTACATTGACTGTGTTTGTGTGTGTATGTGCGCGCACTTAGAGACTCACCAGTGAGGTTGGTACGTGCACTGTAGGATCCAAGGTATCGCCCGTCTGTGTTGGGTGTGTAACACTCAAACAGACCCTGGTCCTTGGCCTGCACTTTGGTGATGTGGAGCACAGCTGAGTCGCGGCTCAACCTCTCCACAAAGATTTCTTTACTATTCACCCTCTGGGCGTACACGGCGTAGGCATAGTTTGGTTGAGCCGTGCTCACAATGCGGATCTCCCGGTCTGGTGCTGATGGCAGGTACATGGACCACTCAAAGTCCTGCTCCAAGCCCTCTTTGTAGCCTGTCACGTTGCACCAGATGGTCACGTGGGAGCCCTCGGTCCGTACCAGCGGTCCACTCTGCACCGTTACCACTCTCTGAGCCACGGCAACACCGGCTACAGACAGAGGTGGGAAAAGAGAAACAGAGAGAAGAAAAAGAAAGGGAGAAAGAGAGAGAGAGGGGATGGGGTGAAGGCAGGGAGAGAGGAAAGAAAGAGAGCCTGGGTTACAAAACTGCTGTTTAAATACATAAAGCATGGGCACCCAACATCTCCGACAAAATACAGAAACAGCATGACATGTGCAGCTAAGCATTCTGGAGAGCGCTTACTGAGGTTGAGGTGTGCATACACACACACACACACACACACACACACACACACACACACACACATTCACACATGGTTCTTGAACACCACTAACAACTTGAAACGTTCACAGTCACTCTATTTAACAGCCATCATCCAATCACGCTCACTGCTATTACAGGCACTCGCATGTTAACCCATCACCACAAGGACAGTGCTGCATCTGTACAACACTGAGGTGAGAGGCAGCCATCTGGGACTTAAGAGGGAGGTCAGTGTGAGCTGGTAAAACACTAGCCAGCCGGGCATGTGGAGTGTGCCAAGCTGTAGAAAGTACAGGTGTTTTTGAAATGGATGATAAATACTGTTTTGCCTGACGCATCCATAATTTTTGTTCCTCATCATCGTTCCTGAGCAGGGATGAGCACAGACTACTTATTAAAACTCAACTGGGCAATTCAGCTGGCCAGATATATTGGCCAATATTGCTTAGTGCCGACAGATCAGCTTTGGCACACGGTGGCTGAAATAAAACAGGAAATTTCAATAGAGAAATGCCAAATTGGAGGTCATGGGTTATCAGTACATTCAATATTTTGTCCACCAGCAATGACAACTTTATTTTTCCCACTGTAATTTTGTCCCTCTCAGTTTTCAGTGTCTTGATCACATTAAGGCATCGTAATAAACCACATTATGGAGATGAAAAATAAACTGAACCCTCTGGCATTTGGACATAATTGCTAAGATGTAAAGGGAAATTACAGTTGAAGTACACACATTACTGTTAAAACTGCTCCCTGAAAAAGGCACCGTACTGATGTATCAAACACCTCCATGTCCTGGGCCAGACATACAAATGCAGTTTGCTTAGTCACAGTTTTATGAGTGTTTGTACCAGCGCTGTTATATTTTTCATTTAAGAGTCTATCATTTGCAATTTGCAAATAAAAAGCATATAAGAAAAAAAAAAAAAAGAATACAGGAAAACAAAACACTGTTTTTGCAGATTTTGTGGTTAAGAGGAATAAACAAACCTATTGTCATATGTTGTTCTCATGTAAATAAAACATGTAATTAGCTAAGTATGAACCACGTGTTGAGCACTGTAACAAAAACAGCTGATTGTAGTGTTAAACCTGATGTTCAGACTGATTATTGCTCTTCTGTATACTGCTTTGTAGCCTATATTTAGGGCAACCAACATATGTGAATCTTGCCTCAACTCCTTGCATGCACACACGCACACCAAACACACACACAGAGCATTCACCATTCAGGGAACAACTACAAACATCCCTCTCATTGGGGCCAGAGACAACAGAGCACTTACACATACACCCCCCACCACCCCACCTACCCCCCGAATCCAGACAGAGCGACAAGTACGCTGTTTCCTGTCTGCACAAGCAACTGGGGATTGCAGCTGGGTTTGTGTGTGTGCGCATGTGTGTGTGTGTGTGTGTGTGTGTGTGTGTGTGTGTGTGTGTGTGTGAGAAAGAAAGTCTGTAAGAGGCTGTGTCTGTGGGCACAATGCTTGGCATTAATAATTCACCAGAACAGCTTTTTAACTTCAACATCCTCTTTCCTCTCATAGTAACTTTCTCTCACACTTCCACTACACCCCCACCTTTCATTCACTGTTATAATTTGAGTCCATTTACGCCCGTGTACGTGTGTGTCCATGCGTAAACATGCATGAGTCTGCGTGTGTGTATTACAATGAAAGGTTATCTTGCTGAAAAATGAAGTCACCTTCGCAGATTGTGTTCACTGAGTTGGCAAAATGGAGGAAAGTGGGAGAAAGGTTCCACATTTACTTCCATGTGCGTACATACATTTATGAGTGTGGGCTTGCGTGCGTGAAAACATGCATATCTGTCCATGTTGATCATACATCTTATTTCCTTGCTGAGCTCCGAGCGTCAGGTCTTTTGTCTATTGCTTGGTTTATGAAACGCATCCCTCTTATGAGCTGATAAAATCTTTACAAATCTCTGATTTACAGTCCCTCGCTTGGATGGCACAACAGAGAGAAAACTGATTAAACTAATCATTCCTTATGGCTTGATGTCTCCTAAAGGACCCCCAAAGGACTGATCAAGATGTAAATTCTTAAACCATATTCATAAATGTCTTTATTCTAAAAATGAAACATGGTAATTATGTTTGTGAAGAAAAGAAAAAAGACAAATAGTTTATAAAGGAATATAAAGTATGTTTATGAAAGAAAAGTATGTCACTGTAATGTCACTGACTCATAACAGATATGTGCAGGAATATTTCACAAGGCCTGAAACGATAAACTGATCCAACTAATGAACCAAATATCAGTAGCTACTTTACTCATCTCTTCCCAGCTGCATATGCCGCCATTCCACTCCACTGCAATAACTAGAGGCCATAACCTGCGAAAACATTTGGCCACATTGACATTTAAAACATCAGTTAACATGGGAAATCACTTCCACAGAAAGTCTATAGTGGAGGGTGCTGACTGAATCTGGGATGCGTTAGGTAAGAGAGGCAGCCATCTATTCTGACTCAGACCCTGGTTCCTTGCTAATCTGGCGGCGCCCAGTCTACCCACATCCAGCTTAGATCAGCTCAGAGCTGTACCGCTGCATCACTGCTTCTCATGTTGCAGCGACTCATCTAGAACTGCTGGAAACATATTACTCATACACCCCCCCTAAAAATAAAACCCCCATACTACTCATATGATGGTGCACTAAGAGCTTTCCTCCGCTCGCCTGTCTCCTGTCCTGTCATCCTCCTGAAACAAGCTGCCTCCTTACTTCTGATTACTCTCATTCCCTTCCACCATGTTTCACCCATCATCAATCCTTCCCTTCGTCCTGCCCCTCCAGTCTGTCTCGCTCTCTCTCTCTCTCCCTCTGTATATTCCTGTCTGTTCACTGTGCCTCGCGGTTCTCTGCATCTTTTCAGGCAGGATTTAAGCAGCTCTGCGAAACTTCAAAGTGCCCATCGCTCTGCAGGCTGTTTAGAAAGGCTGACAATGACATACCAAACCCTGCAGACCTTCAACTGATCGCTCTATTCCACCACCCTTCCACAATAATCCTGCGCCCGGAACCCCTCCTATGTCTTCACCTCTGGCCGCGCTGCCTCGATCACCGAGTGCCCATATTTGCTCAACAAGGCCTCGGATTTTCTATTATTAACACTCATCTCCATCTCTGCATACCGTGGACAACTTCCTACCCCACTTTTTCTTCCCACCCTCACTCTCCTCTGGCCTCCCTCTCCTTGTGGCTCATCTCTCAACTTTGCTGTCAGTTGCTTCCCACACAGCTTGTTGAGTGGACGCAGGAAACATGCGTCCCATGTCAGATGATGGCGATCATGGACAAGCTATCCAACTGACCTTGCTGTTAAACGGCAGGAGCGTGCAAAGCAATGGGAGCAGATAGCTACACACACACACACACACGCAGAGAAAGAGAGAGAGAGAGAGGAAGAGAGAAAAAGCTGCAAAGAGGATTATGCTAAGTGGAGGGGGGTTAAACACTAATCCAATCATTTGTGGCCAGTGTCTTATTCTCAGCGGAAATGGCAGCAAGGCCACTAGCATTCATGTCTACTACTCTCATCATCACTCTTCTATGACACATGATAATTATACACCTAGAAAAGGTGTATAATAAAAACACAGGGGGGGTAACTCATATATAGGGCATTCACAGTAGTGCAGAGATGTGCTAATGTGGACTTTTCAGCCATCCATCTTTTCTTCTCACTTTCGCTTTCATTCCTAATTACACACACACACACACACACACACACCTGTGCACGTACTGTATACACATATATACGTATATGTATATAAGAACACAAAAACAGAAATAGTAAGAAAGTTCAGCTCAATACCTAAGAATCACTACTTCCAAAAACTAAGCGTTTTTGTGAGCACGAATACTAGCGACAACCGGAGGGATATGAAAAAAAGTATGATATGGATCTGTCTCTCTCTTCTATGTTGTAGAACATAAAAACTGTCTCTGAAAATAATGCTTCTTGTCATCTTCTAACATGAGTGACATTATATCATGAACACACTTTTTCATACAGGCACGCTCTGTTTTTCTGCTGCTGTTCTGTGCATGCACGCAGTGATCCCGCTTTTTAGGTCAGACACGCACGCACGCACGCACGCACGCACGCACGCACCACGCACACACACTCTCTCTCTAAATGGAAGAGAATCATCTGGAGTTATTTCTCATGCATGTGATGTGAAGTAATTAAAAGAGAATAATAAAAAAATAGCTTAGGGTTTGGCACATTATTTGGCGGTAACAAACGACTTAAATCATGACACACTGCTCTTTCCTATGTGAAAGTCCATGAGCCACTTTCCAAGGCCCTCCCAATCATACTATGGGCCATTTGGTCCTACATAAACAAAAACTTTATGACAAAGTTGTTTTAGATTTTTCAATACAAAAAAGAAATTGAAGTATTTCAGTTTTTCTCTGTGCTCTTCTCACTGGTTTGAAGTGGGCAGGGCTCAGTTCAGAAAAGGACAGAAAAGGTGGTTGTCAACATCTCACTTCCTGCATCGACTGAAGAAGGTGAGCCTCGCTCCACTGCATTACTGTCTGCTATGGGAACTGCAAGGTCTCTGACCGTCACAGTGGGGAGAACCATCAGTGCTTCTCTCCCCTCCATAAAACAAATCCATGAAGCATGGTGAATCATCGAGGCCCTCGGTATTGTGAACGACCCCACCCACCCCGGCTTCATCCTCTTCGCCCCTTTACGATCCAGCTGGAGGTACCAGAGCATCAAGACCTCCTCGGCCAGGCTGTACAAAAGCTTCTTCGAATAGTCCAAAGAAACAATATTGGGGTTATGACAACAATAAAAGCTTGAACCTCATGAATTTCCATGGACCATGCAGGATTTAGGAGCAGAACGCCGGGTGGCTTAATTATTAATTATTAATACCAATACTGCTCCTAATAGTTTCTAAACTTCAACTTGTTACTTAATTAGTCATTAACATTTAATAACATAGAGAAATAATTAAAGACCTGAAAGTTTTCAGGGTCTTTGATAATAATAAATATTGGTTACTATATCAATATTGTTGATTCTGGCTGGCCGTAACTTAGACTGTCTGAGACCAAACTTGTTGGTATTGCCGACCCCTAATGGTGTGAATGAACAGCCGCCCATCACCTTGACTTCTCTGCAAAAACTTGAAAACTTGGAAAGTTGAAGAGCCGGGGAACTGAAGTAACCACAGCCAGTGAAAGATGAATTAATTTGAACATGCTTGGACCCAGTCAATGTCCTATCTCCCCAAGGGAGGTTGAGACTCATCCCACAGATCTGAAAACGTGTGAAGATTCTCAGACAGCGAGGTAGCAATGAGGCGAGTTGCATGGAAGAGGAAAAAGAGGAAGAGGGAGGAAGCGAAAGAGAAAACGACATCTGCCTTCAGGGTGCTGAACACCACAAAAATGCACAGATTTGAGTGAATATGTGCTCCACATATATGTATTACAGAGAGAATTAAGCGCTGGAGAGAGATGAAGAGCATAAAAGTATTTTCCTCTCCACACTTCTCGAGCGCTGGTTAACCGTTCTCCAAAATCACTCCGCATCTTTCTCCCTCAAGGCCTAAAAAAGCATTTGACCCTGTTAACATCATTACCAGAGAAAGCAAGAGTGCGAGGGAAACAGAGAGATTCCAAGATGTGGGAAAAGTGGAGGGAAAAAGATGAAAGCGGTAGAAAGGGGAGAGAATTTCTTGTAACGGAAATGTTAACGTTTAGAGAGGATGTGGCATCGGTGCAATTCAAATTGTGCTCTATGCACTTCGTTTAACTGTGATCCACAAGAACATAACTGCCTATTTTTTTTTATTGACATCAATGTGCTTAGCCTATGTCAAAACTAAATTTGACACAATAATTGAATTTGTGCCTGTGTTGATGGAGTGGTGGAGTAATATTGTGGTATGAGAAAATTTTCACATTATCCTTGAGCAAGAGGGTGAATATTTGGCTTCTCTTTGTACATGGCACTGAGTAATCATATCATCCTACTGTAAACCATCTAATGGACAGATGAATCCCCGCTCCTCCTTCCCTATAGCCTTCTCACAATCTAAGATCTTTGATTGATGGGCTCCACGCAGCATCAAACATTACAAAGGCCTTTTCCTCTCACTCTTTTCCCACTCCGTATCCTTCCCGCAGTGATAATCATCACCTGTGTCAAAAGCATTGCAGCAGGGTTGTCATTAATAACCTCTGACCCTTTTATCAGAAGCTTCAACAAATCCACTGCTTGATTTACTAACTGGAATATTTTAAAGGCAGATAAGTTAGACGGCATATTTCTTCAATACCGAGGAGAAAGCTAAATGATTTTCAGTGTCCAAGCGAAAAAACGTTCTAGCTGCTGCAAGCCAGTCAGCAGGGAAACAGGTGTGACACTATGTGCGAGGGTGTCACAGAGAAATAAAGCAAGAAAGAGAGGGACTACGTGTTCTAACTTCCATTAGAGGGCCAGTTATACATGCCAGCAGGCCTCTATAACAGCTGACAAACACTTACAACAACTGCCCATTACACCCACGGGGCTTTAATCTGAGGAGGAACAAGAGAGTACAGGAGCGTTCATGGAGTGGGAAGATGAAGTGGATATATCGTATGTCATTGCATGGCCCAGGTAAAGAGAGGCAGGCATTGCTAGCGGTACAGATGCAAGGATAACAAGATGGGTGCAGTTACATGGAGCGGCAAATTCGCTTGGCAAGTTTTTGTAAGCCAGCAATGTCGAAGAGGACTCGCTATCAAACTTTTCAATGCGTTAGAAAGCAGGAAACATAGCCAAAGGGCAGAGAACCAAACATAAAGAAACAGACACATACAGTATATGTATAGTACATGCTCCCTCTGAGACTCATTCTATCTCTAGCTGGAGTACAAAGAGTTCAACTTGCAAAATATCTTACATAGTCCTTCTTTCTCGCTCTCTTTTTTCCACAACTAGGACAGAGCTATTTTTTAAATAGTTTGGCATTTTGGGAAATATATCTCATTCCCTTTCTTACCAAAATTATTGACCAGATTGATAAACATAAGGCTAGAGCCAGTAGCTGGTTAGACTAGCTAGCTTAGCTTAAGAGACTGGAAAGAGGAGGAAACAGCTAGCCTGGCTCTGTCCAGTGGTCCACCTACAAGCACTTCTAAAGCTAATTCATTAACACACTATATCCTGTTTGTGTAATCTGTACAAATATGAAATGTAAAATCAACATGTTTTTACAGAGGGTTATGTGTTTGACCATTCCTCATGTCAGTAAAAAAAAAAAATTGTTACTGTTGAACAGAACTTCTTCCCTGTATTTTCTGTCTTATGATATTCTAAGCTAACCAGCTGTTAACAGCTGTGTTGTATTCAGATGTTCAGAGTTAGATGATCAAGGGAAGGATTTTTACAATGATTTTAAAACATAGGACATAAATGTTTTTGCTTTCAAGTCAAGAAAGTCAAGTCTTTCAGCAGTCAAGTCTAGGCAAAGCCTTGCATCTCCATTTTCTGTGACTCGAATCCAAACAAGGCTCGTGTGTATGGACTCCTGCTTTGTGTCACACCTGGGTCATGTTGTCCTCTGCACTCACCATGCTAACTACTCCTAATTTATGGGCCCCCTGGGCTACAACAGTCATGAACCCACCTGCGCTGTTGCTCATAACAGCTGGTCAGACCAGGATGGAAGCAATGGGGGGTTTCAAGGCTAATTCTTTCTTCTGTGTCAATGTGTTACTGTACACAGTAGGTGTCTATGGCCACTAGGCTATAAATGTAATGTAAGTGTGGGGGTTATACACGCTGAGCAGAAATGTGATTTGTCTGCATGGGTTAATTCATTTTTTCTCCTTTCCACTTCCGGTGCCTGTAGTATTTGTCGATAGTGTGAACAACACAGAGAAGATCATAATCTATCCTCCCCTGCTGAACAGCTGCCTCTTCATCCTCCCTCCTACACCCTCAGCTGCTTCGCCTTCCTGCTGCTGGACCACGATGTAATAGCTTTTGAATTTTAGTGTTTCATCATGAGTGATCATTTCAAACACATAACCAGCAGTGATTCCTCCTCATCGTTTTAAATAATGTTTTCATCAAACATTTTCGATCAAAATTGTCATTAGTGATGCCAGACAAATTGTTTTCCTCCTCCTCGTCTTGCAAACCTACTTTTCCTCAAATGCTATGTGTTGCTTTATCGCTCTGTCCCTCAGCATGAAAGTAAACATGATTACTTTAAAGCTTTGTTAGAGAGTGATTACGTGACCCTGCTGCAGGAGTCATCGAGGAGAGGCTGTGCAGGGCTGTAATTCAGTTACTACACCATCATCACGGCTACAGCAACATGACAACCTATAAATACAATTAAAGCCTAATCATTGCAGCTGGATAGCTGTCTCACTTGCCTCTGTCCAGAAGGCCACACTAAAATAAAAAAAATACAGGTAATAATCAAATCACTGGACCTGCAGTCACAGGATGAGCCATGCCAGACCCAACCAGGTCATTCACACACAAAGAAACATATCGTATATAACTATAACGTATTACATATATAACAAAATATAATAAGGCTAAGATATTATGCTCTATTATACTATAAGGGAAAACGAGAATTTTACTCAACCCAGTAGTTACAATGTGACCACTCAATCAACAGATTGACATAATGCAGGAAGGATAAAAAAAGAAAAAAAAGAAACCCAAGAGCTGTATAAAGGAAGTAATTACAATCTCCATCCTTTTCCTCATGAATGCTGCTGTCAACTTGCTTTTAAATTCTACATCGTAGATCACTGAAATGACAAAGGGGCAATTTTTAAACCTACACTGCACAACTCTTTGTTTCTCACCATCATCTGAACAATATCAGGACATGACACGCAAAATATCAAAATAATTAGATTAAAACTGTATGTGTGATATGGTTGTTTGTATATTGCAAAGAGGACGCTTTACTCTTCACTTACAAGGTGACACACGGTTAGAGTTAGTCTGTATGTGAAGAATAGCACTTGAAGGGAAGTCTGTGCCACATGGAAATCAACCTTTCATCGAAATTTTCCTATCTACTGTTTATGTCTGTCCATGGCAGTGGGGGAGACAGAGGTTAAAATAGGGGACAGACACAAGTTGTCAAACTGGTTCTTTCATATCAGCCCATGCACACACACACACACAGACACAGACACAGACACACAAACACACACAGACACACACACACACACCTCTAGTACATTAAGCGCCTCCATCGCCTCCATCGCCAGATCCATTAACTCTATAAGGACACCTGCTACCCCACTAACCTCATCTTCCCAACCCCCAATCCAAAGCAGTCTTACCCCCCCATCCCTCCCCCGAAACATACACATCCCCCACTCTGTCTGAATGACAAAGGACTGTGGTCTAAGTCTGCCGCAAACAAAACTTTCACACACACGCACTCAGATAAGGAGAACAAACCAAAAAAAAAAAAAAGCGCAACCCATTATATCTTGTCATGAGCAACTGCTAAAGCTGAGCTGAACGTTTGCGTTAACTGTAAAAAAAAAGGCAAAAAAACAAAACAAAAAAAGAAGCACTCCTCTATCTTCGGTCATTATCCATCTTGTGCTTGTGGACAATTAAGCCTGACAGCTGTATCTACTTTGTGTACAGTGGTTAGTTTTTGTATGACTGGCAGCTTGCTATCACTTCCCACGTTTGCACATTAAGCTGCAGTTTGGAAAGGAAACTAATTAACTATTAATTAGTCTACTTCAAACAGACTTTTTCTTCCATTGTCAGTCGTTTTGCCTTTCAGGCAGAAAAAGACATGCGCTTGTAAATTCATGCATTTATGCATAAGCAGTTAGACACACAAACACACACATGTATCCCTTTGGTTTTAGGTGTAAAGCGGCAAACAAGCACACCAACCAAACATAATGGCAAAATGAGTGAAGTGCTCTTCATCATTATGTAAGAGGATTTTTAAAATGGGGGGGGGGGGGGGGTTTAACATGCATATAGACATATTTATTCATGGGCGCCCATGCATCTTTGAACATGCACACCACTGAATATGGATCAGCAGTGTGCAGGTGGGGAGCAGTCGCCATAGTTACAGCGCCTGGTGTGTATCCCACCAGCGTGGGATCTGCTTGGGTTTAGGAACAAGCAGGGAGCAGGAGAGTGTGGCTGCACTCAAGGACAGCAGCTCTGAGCACTGTGGGTGCCTCTCTGGGGGTGGGTGTGTGTGTGTGTGTGTGTGTGTGTGTGTGTGTGTGTGTAGAGGAGTAAAATGGAATCCTCTTGTTGGCCAGTCACCGTCTCCCCCAACAGAACAGCAGAGGTGGGAGGGGCAGATAAAATCCCAAGGGGAAGGGGGGCTGGGTCGGTCTTTTAATTGGTCAAGGAAAGGGCTGATAAACAGTCCAAAGGTAGATGAGGCTGTTAAACACAGATTCTTCCTCTGTAAGAAAGATGAAAATATCTGGCTTGAATCACTTAAGGGCAGTTTCTAATTAGTGCTCTTTGAAGAAGAGGTGGGTTGGGCATAGTATTGTTTAGGAACGAGTGGGGGAGGGAGGTCAGGGGCTATTCACTGGAGGAGGAAGAGGAGGCAGCTGGAGTACCTTTTAAGTGTGTGAGTGAGATGAAGCAGAGATCTATGCAAATCAACTCTAAAGAACACTTATAAACAGTTTACAAACTAAATAGCTAAAGGCTTGTTGCTGGGTTGTTAACACAAAAACATGGAGATACAGTTTGAGGCGTGAAGAGATGTGCCGGCACAGAAGTGCGATTCTGGCAGAGAGTTGTGATGTGGGACAGTCCTGACAGTTAACAAGAGGTGCTGTTGCAGAGTCAAACACAAAGCAGACGCTGCCTCTGCTCTGTCTCCAGCTACAGCCACTTTCCTGATCCACTATGGCAGGCAGGAAGTGTCCCTCAAGAACTTTTGTTTCACTTCACACAGTCACTCATCTCTCCGTGTGAAACGGAGAGAGACTACAGCTCAGATCTGGGTCATGGGGGGGTGGCTCGTCATTTGGAAAAAAAAAAAGTAAAACGGACACTGCGTTATACTGCGTGATTATCAACAACTGTCTTTGGTTTTTGATTTACTGCTCAGCTAAAAATAAAGTTCAAACTCAAATGTTTTCCTTGATCTCCTCTTAAAAGCTCCACTGGGGGAAAAGCTGTTTTTATTCCCTCACACTGAGTTTTTACCTTTGAGAGGACCGAGCGAGGAGGGCACCGGATAACGGGAGACAGTGGGGCTGCAGTAAAACTGCAGTGATAGTTGGGTGTGAGTTTCTGTAGCTGACTGCAATATCTGTATTACGGGGCAATTACTTGCCCTTTAGGTAGTACACACTAGTAACCAGCATTTAACTTGTCCACAAGCACAAAAACACACCCATTTAAGCACAATTGTTCAGCCCTCATACCTGGTCCTATTGATCCATGACTAACAAGACATCTCAGTCTTCACAAACAGCAGAAAACTGACCTACAGATGGCCTGTGTTTTCATTATGCCTCCCAATTTTAATGAATATTTACTGGAATCTTACCACACAGTTGGTGGTTGATAGCCAAGCTGTCAGTCTTCCTTCTGCTTTTCTATTGTTTTTTTTTTTTTTATTTTGTCAGTTGAGTCAACAATGTTATGATATGAAAAAGACAATAGCAAAAAAAAAAGGCGTCTTGTCATGGGTATACACAAAGACGTGGGTCTAATGCTTATCATGCAAACAAGCCTGCGTGCAACTACAGAATATAGCAGGCACAGAAAATAACAAGGGGAGCAAACAGCACCGCAGTCAGACAGCTGCACAGGCCCATATTTCCCCGAACAGAGAGAAGTAGGTCCTCTGTTTCTGGTGACAACAACAGACAAAAATAATGAGAGACAAAACTTGGGACAATCACATGCGCGCGCACGCACACCAAACTTTTCCAACGTTGCATATACAAAGAACAGCTACACTAAACAGCTAGACGGTGAGTTACTGCATTTCGCTTCACTGTCTAGACAGCGCGCTCTCTCTCGTGTCAGCTGAGGCTTACAAACACATGGAAAGCATTCCCAGTGTGGCAACAGCTGACTCGAGATGCACAGCGAGGAGACACATGGCTTGACCACACACACAACTTCAAATCCCTGTCATTTCAGGTCGGGGGCCCTTCCAGCTGTCATTCTTATTTGGGACAGAGGAGAGGCTGGGGTGGGCATCAGGGAGTGGCGGTGCAAACTTTGAATTCTAACAAAGTTTGAAATGCCTCCGAGCTGACCTCAACATTCCCATGACCATTAAAGGTTGAAAAGAAATAATTATGAGATGTGTATTTAACTTATTTTAAAAGCATGTGCTTCTCCTCTTTTCAACCTCCATGCAGTTAAATGTTTTGGTTAATATGATGTGATTAAACAAGGAGAAATTCTTTTCTTTACATCATAATATCGAAAACCCAGCCGGCATTTAGTGAAGCTCTATGCAGCTATCTAGATGAGTAAATTCCATACACCAGATTTCTAATTTCTTTCACCATTAATCATAATCTTGTTTCACATTATGCAATGCACACATTTTAATGAGTTTGTCTGAAATGGAAAATTGGATGATTCAAATCCTAACCACTCTATGCATTTGTGACACTAACTATGCATTTGTGACAATTGTCACAGCACCACATGGACAATCAAATCTAAGTGGCAATAAGTGCTGCCCTTCCTACGTTGTGCAAAGGTTTCGAGAAAAAAAAAAAGCACAGCAGTTGTGCCTCAAATGGAAATGAGCTCTTAAGTACCTTTATGTTGTTTGATTGGGGCAATTATGCAAGGCTGGCTTTATACTCTGTCTGCTGATAAGCACAAAGTTTGACAACTACTTAAAACTTTTCTCTTTTCAATCAATAACACTGTAATGAGCCAGGATAACATACTATTGTTTCACATTCTCCTCCGAGTTGAAACAGCTGATCAAAAAATAGCATCAAAAATCTCACTAAAAGATAAAAGAAACAAGAAAACATCTACCCACACAGGCAGAGTGAAAAGGAATGGAGGTGGATGAAGGCGAAATAAGATGCTTAAAGAACATCAGGGCTATGCAAGGTTTACTTGCTTGACTAAAAAGTACGTATGTATATTTTATATTACTGCTGACCATTTTCCAAAGTGTGTGTTTCAACTTTTTGAATGTAGCTTTCTTACTCTCCAGGTAGTCCTTGCTCTTCATGTATTTCTCAATGGATCCTTGAGTTGTGTCTTCCATCAAATCTGCAGTGTATATTTTTTTTTTTAAATTTCACTTTCAATGAGGTTCAATTGTTGTTGTGTGGTAATGCTGTTTAACTGCAGATTGATTTGAAATAATATAAAAAAACATGAATCCACATGTCATGCTTAAACTTTGCCAATATAATTTCATACACTAGAGATATTAATGAAAAGCTGACATGCGACAGCAGGGTTTAGAAAATTATAGGCAGTGTTGTAGTGTTAAGTTCAAGCAGTGTTAAGTGTTTAGTAGTGTTGCAAGGCCCCACCCACTGCCACACCCCACTTTTAAGCATATCAAAAGATGTACAATTCTCTTCCTATCTCCACAACCAACCCTCTCATGTACTTTTGTGCAAATTCATTCGTAACATGTTCAGATATTGTATCAACAGGGTGAAAACAGCACCTGTCCTACTGAGCTGGCAGAGCTAATCAAGATATATATATATATGAAAAACATCACATTATGACAGATGCATGAGTAACTGCAGGTGGCAGAATGTGCATCTTGTCAAACATAAGCTCATAAGATTTTCCTCTGTACAATGTGAAGCTGCTCTGAGACCAGCTGATAAACCGGACTAGTGGCAGCTCATCAGAAGCCGGGTGAGTGCAGGCTGCTCTCCTGTCAGCCCAGTAAATGGAAAGCACTCAGGCATTTCACAGTTAAACCAGCCAGCCTCACACATATTACAGTTTCAATTTACTTATATAAACTGGGATGTCTTGGGTACTTTACGTTGGCGCCCCGTTTCAAAACGCACTCTTACACAAGAAGAAGCATAACCCAAAAAAAAAAAAAGGCACACACCGGTACACCACACCGAATGCATGACATCTTTCTCACTCTCTGTGGGGGAGAAGGATGACATCCTGTTTGTAAAGCTAATAAACAGCCTTCAGGCAACTCTTTTTATATGCCTTATATCATATACCCCGATGCCACAAATAACCACACGCACGCTCACTCACACCTGGTTGCAAACTCAGCAGCATAAATAACACCGATCTAAGATTTGCCTGCCAAAATTGTATAAGTGCCACCTCCGTCTCACACAGCTGCCATCCACCTCTTTTTTATGATTTTTTTTTTTTTTTTTAACAAACAAATGCAAATGCAAACACGTGCCAGCTGACACAAAAATCTGACAGCTGATCAGATATAAAAGACGCACACAAGCACATCTCACTTAACACAGATGTTTGTGCCTGTGTATGCTTCTGGGAGAACGATAAATAATTGACATAATATATTGCTATACATTCTGTGAAATGAATACACTAGCACCAATATTGCATTACTGGAGCTTAACTGTATCCTAACTTGAGACAGGACAGCCTTTAAGTAGGGTGATATGATGGTTTTAGAGAATATTAAGATGGCACATGTGCACAGGTTACAGTAAGTGTTAAATACAGCTTAAGATTCGTGCCATACTGCAGCTTAATTCGAGTCGCGTAACACTTTAAACTGAAAACTTTTTAGTCTAGTGAATGAAAATAATGTGACTGGTTCTTGCTTTTGAGAAACATAATAGGGACATTTTCCCTTTGATAGTGTGTCTCACAGCTGATGATTTTATGGCTGCAACTAATGATTATTTTCATTATCAGGAAATACAAATTCATTGTAGTTTCCATAGCCCCAAAGATGTTCAGTCCACTGTCAACAAAGACTCTACACCAAATGATATTCACATTTGAGGGGATAGAGCCGGAGAATCTTGCTTAAAAAACAGGGATGCAACATGTCTCATATTGCAGAATTATCAGCTTTATGTCACCAATGATTCTGATAATAGCATTAGATTAAATATCACAAGTTCCTTTGTGATTTGTGCCAATGATCCACAGAGACACACACCACATAAACCAAAACCTACTCTTTCCTAACACCCGAGATGTTTTCTTCACCACCTCAAACTGCCTCCCATTTAACCACATGATTCATGATTATTATGCAATATAAAAATAAATAAAAAAAACCCTCCATTATCCAACCTACACTGTTGATAAGAGCTGTATTGTGACGGTGTGTGGTCTCCCCCACTCTACTGTGAACAATACATGTCACGTTTTCATTGGGAAAACTGATTCACAGCCCCCCATCCTGGTGAAAGTGACTTCTGATGCACTGAGAGGGGACTTGAAGCAAGGCGAAGGCTGGTAATCCTCTTGGCCAAGTGGGGGCCTCCAGCGGGCTGACTTCCACCCCACCACCCCCACCATCACCCCCTACCTCCCCTTCCTCTGTCCCCCAGCAGCACTGACAGGCCTCCCAATCCAGGAACAGAAAAGCCATCTGGTGTTTGTTTGGGACAGTTCACAGGCAGGATGTGCGTGTGTGTGTCAGCACAGTCATGCCTGTATGAATCTTTGTATGTGTCACCGAGTGTCATCGGGTGTGAATGTTTGAACTCACATTTGTCTGTGAAATCTCGTAAATATAAGGTTGAAGTGACAAAGATATGTGAGAACTGAGCACAGTGGGCTTCACCTGCAGGGATGACTTACTGTACAAGAAAGCTGGTACTGGGTGTCTTCACCCTGACTGGATGACTTCATACCCTGGGGTGCTGGGGATCTGTGATCCAGGTGTATCTGTGATGTGAGTGTGTATAGCCTAGTGTGCATTTATAGCCTGTGTGTGGGTTAATTATAGACTATATCAGGTTGACAATAGCAGCCCTTGAACACAGGAGATCAGACTACACAGGGTTAATCTGTGACTAAAGTCCAAATATCACATTAACCTAGTTCAGCGCGCGCGCACACACACACACACACACACACAGCTGTTCACAGGCATCTGTTATTATTGCAGTGATTATCAATGCAGCCTACTTTCACCTGACTCATGATGACTAGTAGTTGCTCTCGCAACAGACCCGTTCAAATCCACATGTCTCATACAGGTGTGCCGTGACTGAGAGCCAGCAGATGCCGATTTACCTCGTTAATAAAAAAAATTTAAAAAAAAACAGACGGGGAAAATTTCACTGCAGAAATTCAGGCTGACAGCCTCTTCAGATGACTTACCAAGCAGCGCACAAGCAAAAAGGAGCGCACCGGCTGCCATTGTGTGTTGCCCCGCAGATTCACTTCCAATATTCCCCTAAGATGAGGAGGCGATGTCTTGGGGTTGTCGGGTTTGTTGTGGTTATCCGCTGGTTCTGAATCAGGAAGAAGAGGAAAAAGAAGAAGGTCTACGAATCCCGGGCGACAAAAACAGCCAGGGTTTGTCCTGAGAGTCAAATCCACCGCCGGTGAGACCGGCGGTTTGCCAGTGTCCGACTCACCTCTCCGGCGTCCTCCTGCTTAAGAAAACCTCGGGTGGTGCTTCCCCTCGCTTTCACCCTCACCTATCTGCTCTTATCGCTGACGACGTGTGCGTAGGCTATGCCAGGCGCCTAGGCGACCCAACCCACTCCCCGTTTACGCATCCGAGACTGCGGAGGCGATTCACCCTCCTCGGTGAAAGATAAAAGTCCAGCGCGACTTGCGCGTATCCGGACAGGCCACCTGATTTAAGACGGGAGACTAAATGTACACAGGGGATCTGTAAGTCCTGGCGCTATGGAGTCAGACTGGAATAAGTCCTTGCTAATTTCCCTCCCCTTCACTGATGGGAGAGCAAATCGCAGTCCAGGCAGGCTCCGGCTTTCTCCACGGCAAATCCCGGAGACTGTAATCAGTCCCCCACTATCGCTCCGCAGAAAGCCCAGTGGGCGGGCGCTGTAGATGAGGCAGACAAGGCTTTGTGCGCTGACACAATAAATCAGATTAATCAATACAACTACCAATACACCTGAGCGAGTGTGTCCTAGTTCACAGCACTAAAATACGCACAAAATCCTTCGACTTAACAGCCCCAAAAAAAGCTACTTTACTCAAGAGTTCAAACACTGGCGTGCTAATTTAAAATCTGTCAGACAAATGCTTTGATCTGGTCTCAGAAAGAAACAGTCCAGCGCCGTTCCCCCTCCACACTGACTTCCCTGTTTCCTGCCTGGCAAATCTCTTCTGTTTGTCCTGCAGTTTGAAAAGTTATCAGCGTGCTGTCTGCCCCCACCCCCTCCCAATGACCACGCCCCGGCAGTGTGGGACACCATGCGCTATACGGGAGAGGCCAAATCTGCGTTTCTGAATTTAAAATCTAGGACAAGACGTTGATGGTTTGAATGGGTGAAGTGAAGTGGAGGGTAATTAGGCCTCTTAAGATACCACTTTTCTCAGCTGTTTTATTTGCAGGGTAAAGTTTAACAGCCCTTTGAGGCTGGCATGAATCATTATGGCACAAAATCAAATTATAGGCCTACTGCATATTAAGCACAGGCTTTTCATTGATGGTGTTTACTTGTCTTGTGTTGATCACAAAAGTCACCTTCTCATGCATAATTTACTCAGCAGTCTCTGTGTCATAGGAAGAAATTTTTCTATCACTCCCACCGCCTGTTTTCTCCTTCCCCACACTGCCATACTCACTTCTGGCAGTCAGCATAATGAGGTGCCACTCTGTTTGGGAACTGTATCAGAACAAACACTTTTTTTCCCACCCAGCCCCAACATATTGCAGTTCACCTTCCAGGGGAAGTAGCAAGTTGCAAATTTCACCTTTCTTTGATTCAGATCATATGCACAGATTTATTGATTTGCACGACTCCGCTGCATGATTAGGAGGTTCTCAATATAGACTGGGTGAATGTGAGTTTGCAGGGAGACAGAAAATAGCACAATGAGATAATACTCCTTTGGTGTGAAGCTGAGAAAAGAGTGCTGCTATTGGGTAAGGACAGAATCCAAAAAGCTCCAAGTTAGTGAAACTCAAAGCTTTCTCCTGTGTAATACATAAATAAATGAGCAGGCCTTTGCAGTGCATACAAAAAAAAGTAATTGCAATAGACCCATCTGGTAGTCTTTTTTATCAACTGGGAATTGCAAGTTCCGAACACTGCCTGAATGCAACATGAATACCATTTTTTTTTTTTTTTTTGGAAGCAGTAAAGATGATTTTTCTCCCTTTGCTGTGTTCGTGGATTTCAGCTCAGATAAAACTTCCTGAACAACCGGTGAAACGAGCCTGAGCCCTGAGGCATCAGGAGAGATGTTTACAGAATACTGCACATTAATAAACTGGAACATCACATCTGAATAACAGTTAACCAAACTGTTAAATGGGGATAAAAAAATAAATGTTTGTCCCTCCTTCTGTCTACAACTGTGTTACGGTATTACCAGAAAAGACGGACAGCTTTTGGTATGTTTATATAGAGAAAACAAAGCTTTAGCAGGCATTGCTGCCAACAAAAAAGCAAGCCAGAATGGGATTAGACACTGGTATGTAAGTATGTGGGCTATTGCTTCAGCTTCTCCAAAGGTCTATCCAAGTCCAACACTGCTGAATTAATACACAGCTAAACAGAGCTGCCTAGGTAGGCCATGTGCATTACACCTGGTCTACATATTGCTGCACCTAAAATTAGCTCAGTCCTCCACTGACTCCTTATTGCATGGCCGAGTGATGGCACAGTTTGCTCAGGCAGGCAGCCAGAAGCCAGCAGTAATGTTGTTTGAGCCCAGCATCATGGTAGCGCTGAAGATGAGATCACCTTTGACCCCTCACGCCAAGTTTGGCAACTATCCACAAGCATGTTTGTTTAGACAAAAAAAAAAAAAAGGCTTCTGACAAATGTTTGCGAGCACAGTGGATGCCGGGGATCACAATAGGTCTCCATGGAAACAGAGAAGTCTGCATTGTGGGCACTTCATAACAGGGTCCATCACCTGGATAAATCTTAATTGCCACAGACTTCTTAAGAGTGTCCTTTGTAACTTTGAATTTAGGACATTAACATCACTCATTACCTGTTGGGATGGTGTAAGCAAGGTTACATAAGATAACTGAGAGAGGCTCGACGTGGCGAAAGAGAGACATTTGTTCACTTGTTTCATCATACGCTAATTTTCATAGTATGTCCCAAAAGTATATGAATGATTTATTGGATTTCTTTATGCATTTCAGCTCTAGTCTCAAACACATCCACATACACAAACAGATGCAGACATTAGCACCAATGCACACACACGGAGCGTCACTTTAAATGATATAAAACTTGCACATGAAAACACAGTATGTACCACACAAACATGGAATCACATTTGCACTCACTTTGTTGATAAATCCTGAATTTCAACCGAGGTGCACACAGGATACAATGAGGCCTATTACACAAATGATATCTGAAACAAATGATGAAAGTATAAATAAGTAAACAAAAGCTCTTTGTTTTGATGGAGTCAGAAAGTGAAATAAACTTTTGAAACTACCCCTGGCCATGTTTATTCTAAGAGGGTTCTCTAAGAGGAGGGAGACATAACAGAGACAGAGAGCAAGGCAGGGAGAGATGGGAAATAATCCAGATGGGTAAAGATTGAGGAAAGATAAACAGAGAGCAGAGAAAGTGTAGCATTTTATTGTCTAACAAAAGTTATGTTGCAATATGTGGGTCCTCTGAAATAAACATGAGTGCAACTGAGGTTATGTGGTAAAAGTGATTGGGCATTGCTTGTGGGGAGAACAACTGTTGTGCAAAGCTACTTCACAGTCCATCAACAAACAGGCTCACATTCACAGTCAAAACTAACATCACTCCTATCAATATACGTGTGACATGCTCTGATTCTATATAGCCTCTGCTGGTGGGCCTTGAATGCACGAAGGAAGTATAGTGGCAGGCACCAGCTTGGCATATTGTATATACTGTGGGTTTTGACAGTCAGCAGACTGACAGACAGCAGGCAGAAGGCACAACACTCCAGCTGGGACCAACCAGATTCAAGAGTGTCACTCTTCTATCTGGGAATGTATATTAAAATGTGAGCTGAGTCACTACACAGTCAGAGCAATACAGTTCAATTTCTCTCGCCATGCTTCGCACTGGCGCAGAAGATTACACGCTGCATTGTCAGATAGATAACCTGTGATTACGTACAGCTGAGGCTGGTGCAGTCAAAGATGTAATTTTATCTTTACATTATGAAGCCATGCACAAGCTGCTTTTTTTTGTTAAGCTAAAAATCAAGCTCACTTATCCAAATTTGCAATACTACATTTATGCTGTGTAAACTTATGCTGTGTGCATTCATAGCAACATTGACAAGGCTTTACTTTACAATGCATTAGCCAGCCAGGACCACAAGTCAGTACATTTTCCAGCAGATTAATTATTCATCATAGGGGCTCTTAATGTAGAGTATTAATATGAAATGACTGTCAAGCTACCAATTTTTTTTGCCTCCTATCTGTCTGTGTCTTCATCTTCATCCCTGAGCTCTGATGGCCTTTTTCTCTCCCTCACTTTGTCATGTCTGTGCCATGTGCAACCCAGATTTTATGTATTTTTTTCTTCTCTCCGCTTGAAGACTCAGATTACCATGATTACTTGATAATACTTGATGATACTGGTACTTATGTGTGTGTCTGAGTGTATACTCATTTTTGTATGTGCATGCGTGTTTTTTTTTTTCCATTCTAAAGAATTGTAAAAGATGTTATTTTGCCTTAGATATCCATTCACATGAATGCAAGCATGAACAAAGGCTTTCAGTGAAACACAGATATTGCAGGAATTTAAAGACTACAGTAAAAGTGTCCACTCCTTGCTGTCCACACCAGAAAGTAGGACCAGTCCTAGCCTGGTCAGATGCGTACACGAACTGATGAAGCCTCTTGGATGAGAGGTGAAACGTCTTCCCAGACAAATAACCTAGTCCAGTTGTTTTCGATTTAAAAAAAACTCCTTTAGGATATCATGACATTATGTTCATCTAAATCCCTTTTATTTTCAAATTACAGCAGAGCTGAAAAAAGGACCAAACACCACAAGTAATTATCAGAATCATTAGCTGACAGGTGGTTGCCAGAAAAATTCTGTATTTATTTTTATTGCAAATGATTACTCTTGCTGAATGTGGCAATTAAAGACTTTTGAATGAAGTGAACAAATACTTGAACATCTGAGTAACAATAGATCCTTTCACCCAGTCTGGCTAGACTTACTATAGGTATCATTACACTGTGTTGCACCAGGTGTCCATATACACATATTGTCAGCAGCAGAGCCGCATGGCCACACTGAACAGAACACGTCAGATATAATTATGACAGTTCCTGGCAGCAGTGTGGATGAAATTCCTCCTGTGTCGTGAAGAAGGACAGCTGTGTACACTTGTTCTTTCACTGCGTGTAGGCGAACTAATTTTCTGGGAGCTTCATTAAAAATAATTTTAGCGCGGTTCATGTGTTTGTGTTGCATTCATCGCCTCTCTCTGTCTGTCTTTGTCTTTCTTTCTCATCTTGATTATGTGGGTGTTGCCCAACGTGCAAACACAGCTGAATGTCATACATTATTCATCTGTAGTGTAGTGGACACACAAATGACATACACACAGACACAGACACAGACACAGACACAGACAGACAGACACACACACACACACACACTATTCTCTTAGGGAATGAAAGCAAGGGCATCAAGGTGAGCTTAGACACCCTGTGAAGATTGTTCGGCTTTACACCCCAAAACACCGACCACGTTACACAACACACACACACACATCCCTCATCATCCCTCACAGGTACAGGCTTGTCCTTTTTGCTGTTGGGTAACAACAACAAAGCAGATGCCATCTATCAACTCCAGGCTGTAAAACATCATTTGCTTTTCATGGTCACACTTAACTGGAGCTTTTGCTTTGTGTGCGCGCCGAACAAGGTAACTCTTGCTCACCACACACCAATGTAAAACTGATGTGACTCATGGCTGGAAGAGGAAGTATGTGGGCAAAAAAGGCTTTTGGAGGCACAGTTAATACACCACCAGATTACTGAATCATGGCATTATCCAAGCTGCTAACAAAAGAGGGTCACTGCATGTGAAATGCTGTAATAGATTTTAATAGAAAGGTGATGGTGATGAGGAATCACACTGAGTGTTGATGTTTAGTTATATTCACCTATATCCTTTACTTTTACATTGTGTGCTTCACTACATAATTTAATTAATTTAACTAATGAAGGAATGGGGAATATGGCATTGTTGTGGTTGGTTGTAGTACACGTTCATTTTACTGAGGAGGCAGTGAAGTGTGGAGAAATAACAGGGTAGTTGTGACTGTAATTGTAGCTGTTCAAGGGATTTGTGCAACCAGAGGGTCAGTACCAGGAACATGTCTGTTACCCCCCGTTCAGATCAACTAAACACAACCACGCAACATATGTTATTCAACCTGGGAGCCCTGCTCCTACTCACCAGTGTTGAATACAGGTTTTGTATGAAAGGCATTAAAGAATAATTATAGGATTACAATATGCTTTTATCATTGGATTACTTTAACCTCAAGCATCAATTTTGGTGTTGTTGCTCTCTTAAACATTATTATAGGCTGTTGCATTAGTATAAGATGATCAAAAAGAAAAGTGCACAAGAAAATCTAAATGAATAAGTAAATAGAAATCCTGTCATATTACATCATTTTATTCATGCCCTCTGTTTTTGTTGAATAGCCGGAGCAAATTGCAACCACCAGTGTCAATTAAATGAAAGTCTACTGCTCTGTTTTGTAAATATGGGTCTGGTGAACCTCTGTAATTTCCCAGTGATGTACAGCAACAGTGGCCATTAGACTGATGTCATTAACTCGTGACCCAATTGCTTAATAGACTCCAGTATCATGAGAGGATGGAGTTTATCCCAGGTGCAAGGCACAGAAACACGACAAGACGTGAAACATGAGCCCATAGGTGAACACGATCGCCAAATCTCCATTCTCTGGCAGGGACAACAGACAGACGGAAAAAACTTTTACACTCATCATCATATGGGCAACAATCCCCTTTAATACTTCTCCATTTAAAGGAATAGAGATAAATGTACTTGCCAACAGTTAATATGAAGCTAGAGCCAGCAGATGGTTAGCTTGACTTAGCATAAACACTGGAAGCAGGGAGAAACAGCTTGCCTGGTTCTGTCCGAAGGTTAAAAAAAAGAAATAATAATCACCCCACCAGCACCTATAAAGCTTACTAACATGTGATTTAATCCTTAGGAAGCTGAGATCCAAAAACGTGTTCATTAGTGAGCTTAGCTGAGCCAGCTGTTGCACCCTGTTTCAAGTTGTGATGCTAAGCTAAATAAATCACCTGCTGTCTCTACCTTAATATTTACTGTGATGACATGAGAGTGGAAAAGATCCTGTCATTTAATTCTTGACAAGAAAGCAAACAAGCATATTTTCCAAAGTCTGAAACGGTTGCATCATTCAATTTAGTCAAATCATATTTGGTGATCAAATAAACAAGGAAACAAGACATCATATGACTACACAAACTACAAACCAATAAATAGTTGGAATTATGTTATGCTGCATTCAAACACTGCAGAACAAGGCAAACCTTGCGGTTACCAACAAGGAGTAATCATTTCTGTATTTGACCGTGACTTCTGTCCAAGTGTTCTTGAGAAAGTTCCTTAACATTAAATTAAAAAACAAAATTGCAAGTCCATGAACTTACACTTGAATCGGCAACAGCACTGAGATACACTGTGACTGTGATTGTCTTTTCTGACAATGAAATCTGAGAACTGAGAGTGCCACAGTCTCCAGGACATAAGTCTTGTTAAAGGTCACATTGAAGTATTGATGGCACTAATGCACAATAAGTCATACAGTAAATTTGGTCTACACTGTGTGACTCAGATAAGAGCTTGTTAATGTAAGACCTAATAGTAGCCATGGCAATGCTACCGCCAACGCCATTCTCTTTTACTTTTAACATGTGTAGGGTACAATGCTGTAAAAATAGTCTATCTATCTATCTATCTATCTATCTTGGGGGGGCATTTACAGCCTGCAGTGTTCCCTACATAGTTCATTTGAAACAAACGGTGTGGTCTCAGTTCGGCTCACTGAGACCACCTCTTGAGGTGCACTTCAAGTCCTCCTTGCTGTTCGCTTAAGCTGTGCATTGTCAACACAAAGCGCTCAAGGTTCGCTTGACCTTTTGCCTTTGTATTTCAGTCCTGCCGCAGACACATCACATGCTACTGCACTAGGATGCTCGAAAATTATTGGTTATTTCCTTTATTGATCCAAGGAAATAACTACTGTATTACATCTCCAGATGTCGAACAAACAAGTCAAACAGCAACTGCCTACTATAGACAGAAACTTATGTGTATGATGGTGATTTTGTAAGATGAAGTCGTGGTTATAAAATCAGGATTTTAGCAATGCAGAGCAGCAGCTTGGGAAATGCCTTGGAAGTTAATATCTAGCAGCCTAGTTTCAGTCAATATTTCATACTTGTTCCTTTGTCTGACAACAGAAAAAGAAAAACATGTAAATGAGATGAGCTTATTGGGAATTTGGCTGCGTTAAAGTAAAACATTGTACTGTATATGTGAGCACAGAGAGTAGGAAAGAAGCAAACCAATAAAGAGCTGAAACCGACACTGGGAATGCAAGTAGTTTACGTTGTTGTCCAGCCACATACTAGGTTTTGACCAAGTATTGTTGGAAGAGGTGGAGCCCAGGGGTCCTTAAATGATTGGGTTCATCCGATCTCATCTCTGCTGCCTGCCAAGCAGAAGAAACATGAGCTGCCTGCCTACCCCGGGTAGTCATGCACTTTCACTCTCTTAAACAAACACACTTGCATATTCATCATGCACGGACACACACAAAGAGACGCGCATGCACACACAGTTTAGGACACACATACATACACCTGCTGAAAAAAAAAACACCGCCTCTGATGCAAACACTATCTCATGCCAGAACTCCCATGCAAAACACTTTCTCTGACATGCCTTTGAGCCTGCTGTTCTTTTTCATCTCACCTGCATTCATCAGCCACATTCATATGTGCCTTTCATGTCCTTCAAAATTCATAAACAGAGGTTCACAGTGCTATAGCTTCCCTCCTAGTGACTCACTGCCTTGCTGGAAAGATACTGTTCTGTAGAGGGAGAGACGATGCGAAATTATCTACATGTAACCCACATGTGCAGACCTGCAGGCAGTCATGCATGCACACATGCAAGCTCAAGCAAGCGTGTGTTGACTATGCAATTGTGCCCACACAAACTTTGACACACCTCTGTTCAAAAACTTTCCAAGCCCTTCATACTGTGAGCACTTGTGCAACAGCTAGTGAATCCTCCATCCTATGAGTCATGACAAAAAACAGTTTGCAAGTCCTGACATTCTCATTTTACAGCATGAGGCCAGAAATCATTCTTCTGGGTCCATATTGGCTTTTGGGCTCAAAGTTTGGCCTGAAATGTGTTGAAGAAATGAATTACAGCTTGTAATGTTGTTCATGTTTTAGCAAAAAAAAAAAAAAAAGTATTATGATCTAAAATCAATAGGATATATGGAACCAACAGGATCAAACCGTGTGATATTAATTCAAGCATATTAAATGTTCCAGGGGGATATTAGTTCAAGGACTTATAAATGTTACAGGAAGTGCAGGGAATCAAATTGTCGTTGACAGATTTGACTTGGATTGCATGCATGATGAGCATTAGCTGCACTGAGATTCAAAACGATCAGGCGGAGTAAGAGTTGTATTTTTATAAAATCGCCTTCTCTTTTAGTTTTTGTCAGAGGAAATTACTGTGAACAAACAGTCTCCTCATTGCATATACACTAAGTGAAAAACATATATCTGGAAAGAAGAGATGATACAGGCTGAGTTGGCCCATGTCCTGTGCATACACACTTTGCTTTGAGCGTGCTGTAAGCAGCACACATGCAGCAAAGATAACATTGCAGCTGAGCTATCTGAATCCAGGACTTACTCTCTATCCCTCAGGACTCCACATTTCTCCTCTTCTTGGTCCACATTCTTCAAATGACTGAGGGAGAGAGGGCGAGAAAATTAGTTTTCCTCCTTCTGAACCAGGCAGGGCTGTTAGCAAAAAGGTTTTAATTGATTTTGAAGAAGTAGCTGTTGGGAATGCCTCTCACCGTGAAAACATGCTTGACACACAGAAATCAAAACAGCTTATTACCACATCAAAGTGGCAACCACCCTTTGCCATTTGTGTAAACTGAGCCGCTAATTTTGATGACACAGGCCATTTTTTTAAAAAATGTTAATTTATGAACTTCCCCTTAGTTGTATTAGGGTCATCTTACTGCATTTGCTCAGGATATTCAACCACTTATACTTTTAGTGGAGGGATTATCATACACAGAGAGGTAGAAGGGGAAACGTTTATACACCATAACTGCATACAGAGCAAAAACCAAACAGGCCAAATCACTCCCAACAAAATGTGCAACCGGATTTTGTCTGTAAAGTATTGGAGTGTGTTCATCCTTGGAGGTATATATTTGAGTGATATGTACAGGTTCATGTGTTCTCCGCAGCTCTGATATCAGGCAGTCTCCAGCACAGTGTGAGGCTCAGCTCGGGGATAAAGAAGCTGCTTACCAACAGAAATACCAATTACTGCACACTGCATCATGACGCCTAATGGTCCTGCTGTGGCAGAGAGATCCTGAGGATGAAAGACTTGTAAATTCTGTTACAGTAAAACCTGTATCTCAGCCCTCAGCAGCTTGTTTTAAGGCCGCTACCAGTAGAGTCTGAAAGCCCTAATGCCAACACCATAAAGTTTTATCATTGTATAGATTTCTTTATTCAGCTTACATGAAGTGCTAAATATACAATATATGGTTCATTGAAAGGACCGTATCTGCATTAAACTTCTGTAAATCAGCATCTACAGCCATCTAAGCGTCATTGCTAGTACACTTTCACACAGAAGAGCGAGGCTAAGCACGACAAACATTACACCGGGGAACACACTTGTCTTCTGTTTGAGGTTTGGCAGGGGGTAGCCTTTCATGTTAGCTATGTCGGTAGCAGATTTGGCTATCTATGTTGTAAAGGGATTACTAAATGCTAAGGATATATTCATGTCATAAAAGCATTAAAAAGTAAGAAAAACAGCAGCATCTTCAGTGAGTTGTAACCTGTAAATACCTGCATGGTTTGTATAGGATCAGCATATTCAACTCTCATTACTCTGAAAAAAGGTGAATTTAAAAGATGACAGAATTTATTCCACTGCAGGGAAACGCATTTACTGGATGATCTCTAAAGGATAAAACTTCAAAAGTAAATCAACACTGAATTACTGAGTAGAAAACTGGTGCTGAAAATCTCTCTATGGGTGACAGTGTCAAGCATGCTGCACTCTTGACCACATACCAATCAGTGATGTTTTCAATCAGCCACTCATAAAAAGAAGAAAAAGAAAATCACATGCTTTTACATCTCTGATTGCAGTGTTGCTAGAGGTGCAAAATTATTCAAACTTTCCTTGCACCATCAATTTTCTGCACTATTTGAATCAGTGTGGATTTTTCCTTTGAGTGGAAAACAAGATAAAGAGAGGAAAAACTGATTCATAATAGTGTTTGCAGTAAAGTATGACAGTCACCCCTTCAGCGCTGCATCAAATGCTATGAACAGTGCCAAATATATTATGTATATTTTGCTTGTGCCTGCGGGGTCATTTTCTAATTCAAGGTTGCAAACTATAAATGAAATAAAAAGAGCAACGTCTGTGATGTCTTCGTCTGTACTGTATGTAATTAGGCAGAGACTGACATATGATAAATTTTAAAAAAAAGTGGCATAAAAGTATCATGGGACCTCTCATTACCTCCATTATCACTTTGAGTCTGGCTGTGCTCTGGACTAGAAAAAAAAAAGATACACCTACATGTGGATGTGGATCAGACCATCTCTCTGCCCTAAAGGCCTGCTGTGTCACACTGTAAGACCCTGATGATGTGCGACGGGCCTGCCTGCCTGAGTGTCACATCAACCAGCTGCTCAGAAAGGGAGACAGAGAAAAGCTGCAGAGGGAGAGAGAGCGAGAGAGAGAGAGAGAGAGAGAGGCTTAAAGTCTTTTAGCTTCATATTTCTCCATATACTTACCTGATTTGACCCCCCGATGGAACAGATACAAGTCTCACAGAAAATCCACTAATGAGGATCATAAATTAGATATAATAGAGATTAATGTCACTTATAAGTGGTTCATTTACATTAAAAAACTTTTTTTTTTTCCACTTTTACCGTCATTTCTCTCAAGGAGTTGGTTGCCATGGTAGCCACATTATTATGTATGATTTGAAAAAGGAGATGATAATCACATCCTCTATTTTAGTTGAAATGATTATGTACACATTTAATATCAATAAAAGATATATGCTACAGTGTATTTTTGATTAGAAATTATGAGAAAAGATGTAAATTATCTAGTATTTTTAATCAGAAGTGTAGATTAATTGGCAACATGTGAAATAATGTACTAACTTAATATGAGCTGAGTGTGTAAAATAAACGATACACTGAGTGAAAATGTTTGTTTTATGTGAAAGTATGTAACATGAATGGCCATATGCATGCAACTGTGGATATGTATGAATGGGAATTTGTGTGTGGTGTGTGTGTGTGTGTGTGTGTGTGTGTGGTTGCAGATGTGGTATACAAACATGAGTGTTGTAAATGTGCCAGGTCCTTGGTCGAACTGTACAGTGTTTGTCAGCTAATTAGCAACATGAATTAGTGCAACAGCAGTTGGGGGAGCTCCTCACACGCAGAGAAAGGCTGATGGGAGCTGATGGGCGCAGCAGAGCATCGTTGCTGGTGACTGAAGAGGAGAAAGAAGAGGGTGTGTGTGTGTGTGTG
>NW_019525112.1:1606754-1635449 GCF_002814215.2 Seriola lalandi dorsalis
GGGGGGGGGGGGGGGGGGGTGACAGCATCTAAACCACTGCTAATGAAGACGCCAGCTCACTAGCATACAGTAGCTATCTTAGTCACAGGGAGGCACCCGTCAAAACAGGCATAATGGCGTGAATAAATTGCTCAGGCAGCGCAAAAGAATTGTCAGACATACACATGCCAGTGCAGAGAACAAAAACATTTGTGCCTGTGAACACACAATTATCTCACTGGTGGTGTCCTGGTGGCATTGCACAGCTAATCAAATGTGCAGAACTAAACTAAAGAAAACAGCAGATTGGCTCTGTTTGTTTGACGGATATGTCTGATTTGAGCTGTACTTCATCTTAGTCTTTCCTGTGTGAGTTGGCAAATACAGTAATCCACGAAGGCTGCAACAGAGTGGCTTAAAGCGACAAAAGAAACTGAAAAGTTTTATTCATTTACAGTTCAGGTTGCTGTCATGGTACTAAAGGTGTTACCGTGACGATTTGAGGGTTTACAGTATTGGAAAAAGAAGATAGATATACATGTGCAAATCAGAGTTTCACAGTGGTGTAAATAATGGCAGAAAATAATCATCCATGGCTAATGAAAAAGGTTTTCTAGCTGCCGCAAAGAACAAAATAAAGATATACGCAAGACTGAGGTAAAAGGAGAGATATATAAGGTTAAATAGAAAAATAATAGGTGTCATAGATAATAATTAGGTGAAAGCAAAACTGTGCAGACATGCTGACAATGAAGTGTGGAGGAAGATGCAAAGAAAGGCACTATACATTCTTATGCTAGATTTTTCTATTAGCTTTGAGACAAGAGTAAAACTCTCAGCAGTCTCTTTCTTGGACTCATTTCCCTCTCACACAGTGCATACCAACAAGGTGCAGTGTGGGTAAGTCAGACTCACCATGACATTTCTCCCATCTCTATGTTTCAGGAAAACATTTTGGAAGCTAAACCCTGATGGGCACTGGGTGTGAGGAAAGCCTCAAGTGCCAGTGGCTGATGTATTGGCTGATTAGCAGCATGCGTGGCATCTGCTGATAGACTTCCCTGATAGCTGCAGGGCTATAGCTATTGTTGCCCTGCTCTGAGATACCAGTGAATGAATGTTGTTTTTTTTTGGGAAGCAGCTGACATTTTCCTCTACTCTCATCCCTCAGCTCAAGAGGCCTCTTCTCAGCAGCAGCTCTGTCACTATCAAAATCAGATAACATCAAACTCTACACAGACCGCGCTGAACCAGCTTAACTGTTGTTTTCCCATATTCTCACCCAGGAAAGTTCACAACGACAACCTCAGACAGAAATCAGAGTTGTGCTAAATTAAAAACTCCTGCTCTGGCTGACATCTCAGACTTCATGCCACTTCTGTTTCCTTGGTGATGCTTGATTCAGATTGCCCTTGGCAGCGTGTCGTCTGCAAGCCAAATAGATGCATGGTAACTCCCACTGTATTAGTTAGCTATGTCATCAGTTATTCACATTGGGCACATGTTGCTGTCACTGATGTTTCTTTGATATAAATGCCCAATAATTTATTAAAGAGAATTTCTGAATGATTCTAGCATGGATGATGACAGCTGTGATAATGACCAGAAGTAGCTGCAAGGCTCGTAGCAGTAAAAGCCCCTGCAGTCCTGTAAGGGAGCACCAACAGTGTGTTTGTTATCATTTTATCACAAAGTATGTTGCATTTAATCCTGAAACGAAAAATCTAGTGGGATGTAAATGTCTTTGCTGTCCTGTTGAATACATTCCTCTGTGGAGAATAGGAGAGAAGGATTGACATGGGAGGAATAGGTTCAATGAAGACTCATTATTTTATTCATGTGTCTACTGGCACAATACAAAAAAACAAAAATGCTGGATTGATTTCAGTTTGACACATGAATCAGTAAATACTCAATGGTGCTATTATAATGACATCTACACTTGTCATCATCATCCTCTCTATTTTTTTTTGTCTGTCAGGGGAGACACAGCATACTGCAAATATGATTAAAGGTATCGGCAACAGCATATGCACATACACAAGTAGACTGACAGGCACACAAACATGAAAGACAAATGCATACTGTACATATTGGTGAGTTACATTATCATAACAGGAGGCACACAGATAAAGCAGTTTTGGGATGTGCATCTGTGCAGTTCCAGTATGTGAGAGTACAGCTGTGAAAGAAAAAAAAAAATAATAATAATAAAAAAAACGGGAGCTCTGAGTTTGTTGAGAGCTCCCTTGACAGGGAGCAGAACAGGCTATTACTTCATATTGCACCATTTAAGCTGTTTTTATTTTGGACTCTCCAGCTCCGTCTACCAGCCGGCAACATCTCTGGGGATAACAATCAGGCCTGAACAAGAAAAGGCAGACAGCTCTTAACAGTTTAGATGCTTGTATACAGTCCGTGTGTATATATATTTATGTGTTGAAGTTTGGTTGGATAAATGAGGGAATTCTCTCACCGCGTTTGTGTGAAGAGGCTGTGGCTTATCAATCACGCTCAGTTTGCTTTGTCTTTTCTCAAATCCTGCTATTCTAGGTGACCGTGTGCAGTCTTGAGGCGTCACCATGACACCCTCCGAGACTTTTAGACTCTCCACCTGTGCTGTATGTCTCCTTCTAACTGTGTAGGCCTCTATTCCATTACACCCACAGACACTGACTTGCTCACCAAGCTGCGAGGGCTGAAAGAGTCAACAAGTCAAAGCAGAGAAAGAAATTGTCAGACTGGGTGCTGTGATGACAGGCTCTGAAGGACTCTGACTCACATTAACCTGGTGAGTTTTGCATGTCTCTGTCCTTCTGGGTAACAATAGCTCCCTCTAGTGCTGGCAGATAATGAGACTTGCATTGTGGAGAAACAGAGAAGAGAGTGAGACGAACACAGAGAGAAAAGAGAAAGAGAGAGTAAAACCATGCAGCTTTAGGTTCGGGTGAGGAACAGAAGGCAGTCCTGTCAGGCCTGTGCCCTAGCCTTGTGAAAAAAGGGAGTATCAAAGGCATTCAGGGCCGTGAGGGAGTAGAGAGGGGTTGAGGGTATAAGCAAAGAGATTCAGTGAGCTGAGGTGAGAGGAGGCTTCAGAGAAGACTTTCAGATTTCAGGAGAGGTATTACATAATTCGTGCAGATGGTAGCTTGAGTGTCTCTCGCCCCTCGTGTCATCTCTACCTCTGCCAGGACACATTATCCTCTTGTTCAGGAGGGTGTTTTAGGGCAAACTTTGATCACTTGTGCTGTTTCCTGTGTGTGTGTGTGTGTGTGTGTGTGTGTGTGTGTGTGTGAGTCATATAGGGAGTCTTATCTACAGATGACAGTAAGAGAGACACGATGCATAGCAGACCAAAGAAGACCTTTCTCACAGAAGACATTTTGACCTTTCATAACAAAAGGAGTCAACAGTCAGCATGTCACCATCTTATTTTCGTGTTCCAGCACTGATGGGAATGCCCTTTCTTGCAGGTATTTGCTCATGAAACAACATTTTACCCTGATGATGGTGCTAAATATAAAGTCAAGGGATCATCAAAGTTATTGCAATTCATTTTAATGGGGAAATGAATGACTGCCAAAGTTCATGGCTAACCATTCAATAGTTTAGACACTTCATTCTGCACCACGGTCGTCAACCTCATGGGGGCGCTAGAGGAAAAGTCAGGGGATCACATGTGTTGGTTGATTCAACTCCTGGAAACCATGAACGTCTGTACGTAAGGTTGTGCCAATCTGTTTAGTTAGAGTTGAGGTATTTCAAGTGAAAATTGTGACCTGCTGGAGGTGCCAGATGAAAAGTCAGGGCGTCACCAGGGCAGAAGGGAAACTATTAACACTGATGATGGCATGGTGCCATTTAGGTGTGTCAGTAAACCTGACAGACAGAGTGCACAATGTCACTTCACACTGGGAAACTTGAATACAATGCACTGAAAGAATGATGTTAAGCCTGCCGGTAAGTGAAGTAGAGATAGTTTTGCTTTCACATAAGTATATTAAGCAAACCTTCTTTCACTTTAATTGCCCATTAACCGGCAGCTGTTGCTTTAACCACAGATATACTGCTGGGATATTACTGATTTACAATCAATGTGGTATAACTTTCCTAGTAGTGTTTGTAATTATGTGCACCCAGTTCAAGATGTTATAGTAGACAATAGTTACAAAGTTTTCATAAATCCATTCATGGCACATGAAGGACAGAGCATCAAATTGATGCCAAATCAGATCTGGAATGAGATCACAGCATTAGAGATAACCAGCTTAAAGCATCCAGCTACATGCTGGCAAACTGGGAACCAAAATGTCTTCGAACACATGTGGGCTTTTGGAAGAGAAAGATTATAGATGTGGTTTTGTGAATCCCACTATTGACTATGCACTGCATGCAACAGTATCACTGTGACAAGAACAAGAACTGATGATATGACTGTTTAATATGTTAATAATGAGATTTTAAGGCAGAGCATCACAGGGAAGTTCTAGCATGGTTGCCCTTGCACTCGCTAGTTTGTCCCCGCAATGTCTCGTCTTTGCTGCGTAGACTCAAGCATTGATTTGCCTCCCAAATTCAATGCTTCTTTGTTTGCTCTGACAGGCATTGCCATGGAAACACAAGGGAGTGGAATTACAATAAAGTTAAGAGGGAGCTAGTCCACCAGACTGTGAAGGGCTGGTATAATTCAAGACTAAAGACGGCACTACATCATCTCTCTGGGGCCGAGGGAACCACAGCCTGTGTGAAAGTTCCTAAGTGTACTTTTAAGTTGTTTTGTTTTTTTACGTCTTTCAGAAAACCAGTTAGTTTTACCTTAACTTGAACATAACTGGTATGCACTCATCGGACAAGAGTCTTTCTCAGTATGGGAGTATTTCGGTGTCCAGGCCTGTTTCCTCAAAAGTGAAAGCAAGAAACGGATTCTATTCTTGCCTCTTTCATGAATGGGAAGTTAAACATTGATAGGCCTGATGCAGGGAGTAATGGGGAGATGTGGAGGAGAGATGGAGAGACAGAGAGAGAGAGAGAGAGAGAGAGAGAGAGAGAAAGAGACTACTTTCTTCTTTAATTTTGATGTGTTAACTCTCCGGTATCCGGTTTTGTTGACTAGGGACATCTTTAAAAATGCAGCTGCTGCAATGTGGCAGAGATTCAAGATCTCACATTCACATGCAAACATATACATGTACAGTGCAGCTCATTGAGTAACTACACGATGTTTTGTTGTTTTGGCACAGTGGATTTTCTACAACTCAATGACACCAGCAGAAATTTGGTATCTTATCGGATGATGGTCTTTCAGAACTGTTCTGCAGTCATTTCAGCTTCTTGCTTGTTTTGGTGGATTTCAGCTTCAGTCTGGCCATGAGGAAGAGCGAGGCAGGCTCAGCTGGATTGAGGTTATTGACTTGGCAAGTCAAGAACATTCCTCTCACCCTAAATGCTCCGACTGTGCATTTAGTAGCACAGGCCTGACGCACTGTTCTGAAATAGGGGGGCTATGTATGAAAAAGTCTGCGATACCTAAATTGCACAAACATTATGACTATGAACACCTTGAAAATGAGACATTTTAATCTCACAGTTATTGTTTTATTTCATATCCAATGTGCTGGAGTTGAGCCAACATAATAGAAAAATGGAATGTACATGCACATACAGCCTCCATGTCTGATCTTAAAAGTGAAATGACTGAAATCACATTTAAATTAAATGTGCTTATCATCTAAAACAATGTCTAACCTTTAGCAAGACAAATATGTAAAACCTTGAGCGGATCTCTGTAACCTCTGTCAGAGGCACACTTGTGTTAGACAGACACAAACATCAGCACATTTGTTGACCACACAGACATCCGGTGTTCTTACAGAACCACAAAGCACTTCCTGGTTGATTCATCACTGTCATACATTCTGAGAAATTTTTCAAAATCTTACCACATTGCATGCTTAGCTGCTCCCAGACACGTTAAGCTTTGACTTCTTCTCATCAAAGACATAGAATCAAACCACCTGGCATGTTGCTACATAAAAAGGAATCTGCCAGTCAGAGTATGTTGCTTTGTAGGTGCAAAGCCACAAAGTTAATATGCTGCCTAGCCTGACTGTCCATCGCAAGTAAGCTGTAAGAGGCTGGTGATTATGCAAATATGTTTTAGCTGTAAAATGAAAAGTGCCTGTTTAATTTTAATGGTTTAATGAAATTCATTAATTCATAAAGGCGAAATTATTTCCAGCTGCACAGAGAGTAAAACATTTAAACATATTTTTTTTTTCATGGAGCGTTATCAACAGATTTACAGAAGAATTATTTAACTTTGAATAACAAATGAATAAAAACATATGTAAACTGCACATTTTTAAATGATAAAACATTATTAAATAATACTACATGGCGCGTAAAAAATATGAATAGATCTTTTTTATCAGTTACTCTGCTCTGCTGTCCTCTCCACTTCTAGCCTGTTAGGTTCAATCCTCTGCACCGGGTTTGGTCTCCAGGGGGACTTTCTCTGCCCACAGAGACTCGCCTGACTTCTTTCCTCCTGAGCTCTTGCTCCAGCATATCTTCAGCACCAGTAGGAAAATCACCACCAGTAAGCAGATGACAAGGACTAAGAAAATCCCTATCCAGGTACCTAACTTACATTGTGGCTCAGAGACAGCTCCTCCTGCAAAGAAGGCAAAGAGGTGCATTACTTGTGTCCACATACACACATGAGTTCACATAAATTTTCAGAACCTGATATTTGATGAGAGAAAAGTGCTAATCACATTACACGTACATGGACAGACGAGAGAGAAGTCTGGGAAAGGGGGCAAAACGGAGATTAAGAGGCTTTACAAAGGGCAGAAACAGAAAACACATCTGTATCTGTACTAAAAAGAGGCAGTGAAGAAGAGCAAGTGGCATAAAGCATAATACCACCAACAACATTGCTAAGAGAAGCATTGGAAAATTGCTATTTTTCAGAGAACATGTGTTTTTCATTCTATGATATTGGGAATACAAATGCACTGCCATTTGTTTGCCAAAGTTTTAAAATAATAGTGCAACATTTTGGGAAATACACTCATTTCATACTGAGAGTGAAACGAGATGATTGATACCACTCTCTTCACTATAGTTAATATGAAGCTGCAGCATAGTTATGTTATCTTGGCGGTTGTGGTAAGCTAAGTTAAGTGGTATCAATCATCTCATCTACATCTTGGTTCGAAAGCAAATTACAGATTTCCCAAAACTATTCCTTTCAACACCCATGCAAACACAAACACATTTATAAAGCTACCTATAGAGTGCTCTAAATGATGTGATCATACCGTCAACGTTTATCGTGACTGCGATCGGGCCGGCGCTGTCTAAGGCCTTTTGCTGCCAGTGACCTTCCTGATCCAGCTGATATTGCTCCACCTGGCACCGGTAAGTTCCGCTGTCCCCCTCGTGGGCCCTCTGAATTCTGAGGCAGAAGCTGCTTTGGCTGGGTCTGGAGAGACGAAGCCGCCCCTGCAAGCCTGTGGTCGCCTGGTTCTCTGGGTACCTCAGCAGACCCGTGTGATCAAGCTCTACTAAGGGGACATTTGTGACGGAGGAACTGTTCCCAGTGTAAAACCAAGTGACTTTGTAGAAGAAAAAAGGGATGGATGCACCTGAGATGATGCTGCACTTGAGCTCTACCTCGTCCCCCTCCCTGGAAATCAACTGCTGCTGCTCCTTCATATCCAAACGAAGATCGTTGGCTGTGGGCAGAGAAGAGAAACCTCAGTAAATCAAGTCAACATTTTGTCATATGATTATCTTTTAAATGGTGTAGGATAAATGTTGCTAATTAGACATGTTCTATGGTTGAGGAAATCTGGAGAACTTTTCTGTGAGCTAATTAAAGATAAACAAACTTACCAGGCTCGATAACTTTAAGCTCTGTGATTTTGGACACTGGCGAGAGCTGATACCAATCACCTCGAGGATCTTGTAGCCACTCCACCACCTCACATATGTATGAGCCACGGTCTGATATCTGAGCTTGCCGAATAGTCAGCTCAAAACTAGGGCCCTTAGTGCGTCTCATGCTGAGTCTGTTGCTCAGCTCCACGTCGGTCCCAAATGTTACTAGGGCATCCCCGTCCGAGCTTAACATGGTCTTATTTACTGCTGATTGCTGATGCAGCCAGGTGACGGCATAACGAGAGGACGCAAAGGGTTCAGAGGTAACTGAGCACTTTATTTCTACGTCCGAGTTGAGGTTTGTCGTCACGTTGGGGGAGGAAGTCAGCCTGAGTTTGCTTGCTAGGAAAGAGAGACAAATTTTAAGTCGTATATGGTGAGAAACACAGAGAAATAGAATTCACAAAGAAGCTTTCATCGCTCCAAAGATGGCATGTAGCCCTCGCAAATCTCAGTAGTACCTGGGTTCTGCACCATCACAGCCAGCAGGTTCGATGGAGGCAGCTTCTTGTGTGCATTCTCCAGGAAGACAGACACACTGCACTGATAGCTTCCTGCCTCCCTGTGGCTCGCACCGTTGATGAGCAGATAGTGAGCAACTTCAGTTGATTTGTTCTGTACTTTCACCTGGTAGCCTTGCTGTTCTCCAGACCAGCTGATGCTGCCATCAGAGTACATTGTCAGGATGGTATCTACGGCCGACACATCGCGCCGCAGGCTCCAAGTCAGTGTTATTGGCACACGTGGACCTTTGACCCGGCAAATCAACTCCACATCTCCTCCAACAGTCACTATGTTGTTGCGACTTATCAGATTCACTTTCACAAATGACTCTGTGTCGAGTAAGAGAGGAGATGTTACTGATCAGACAATCTAAATATATTTTTAAAAAAAGAGATGTAGGAATGTGACATTTCCAAAGTAGTATCTGCTTCTTCTCTTATTTATTCTCAAATGTGGTTTTGCAAACCATTTCTCAAAATTACTTCCTTCTTTAAAACAATAAGAGGTTAACGCACATGTACAGTTATACTGAAAATGAACTTTCAGCCATTAAATATCTTCTGTGTCAACATACTTGTCTTCACATAAAACTTATAACTTAAAGCATTAAGCAGTCTTAACACTTCTGGGAAAATCAGTCTTTCTGCTTTAAATGCAAATGTATGCAGTGAGGTACTCCAAAGTCTGTACTTTTGTGTCATTTTAACGAACGCATGTTAACAAGACCTCCAAGTCTAAAACCCTGGAAGTGAACCCAGCAATATTCATTACACCCTACATCACAAAGAATATTGAACAGAACAAAAAAAAACATCCTGAATATTTTTTGTTTTTTTTTCTCAGAGCTTTACTCGCAGTCAGGCTCAAAGTGCAACATTTGTGCTGATTAAAATCAAAAAACAATTTTCCTCTTGGAAGCATGATGATGCAAATGTCACGGCAATCTGCCTGTTGGGTTTTGAGATTTATTATGTGGAAATTTGTGTATAAACAAGACGTGGCGAGCACATGCAATGCTGGAAAAGGGTGCATATTCTGTGGAGCATGAATGCGCTCAGTAAATTTCTTCCGTGGTATTTTCTGATGGTGGTGCCACAGTAAAGATCAGAGGGGCTGTAAACAACATTAGGTATAATCTTCTGAGAACCATAAATATCAGGCTTATATTTCATGGCAATCTGGCCACCAGTTGTCCAGATATCTTATGGAAGGAAGTACTGACAGAAACACCAGCTGGCAGACTGACCAACGTCCACATCCTTATTCTTATGCCACTTCAGCAATGACACAGTCTTTTTAAAAGAGGAACCAAACAACTTAATATAGGGAACAAGTTGCGTCAATATACAGGTTTCATCATCCATGTGTCTTGAATAACTTGTACTCCGCAGACGGATGGAGACATATCTTACCTGTAGGAGCCACCGTTACACTGGTGGTCTGTGACTGGCTGTTGGTCTTGCTGTTGGTGTTCCATTCGGACACAGCGCACTGGTAGACGCCTGAATCGGAGGGTGTGACCTCATCAAGCTCCAGAGTGAAAGAGTCAGTAGCTGGTCGCGTTGCTCTTACTTTGCGACTCACGAACTTCTTATCTATCTCCAAAACACCCTCCTGACTCAGACTGACGACATTGGTAAACGAGGCCGTAGATGTGGATGTCGATTTGTGTTGCCAGGTGACGGAAAGCTGACCTTTAATCCCATCCACTTTACAGGTGAGCCTCAGCCTGTCGCCTTCGTTGACACTCACATCGCGTTGCATTTCAACTGACAGCCGACTTCCTGTGATGAGACAAGGCAACAGAAAGATGGCACGACTGCGTTTGAGAAGATAACATTAATATTAATATTATCATAAATAACCGCCTTAAACTTGAGGGTAAATCATACAGGAAAGGAAATTAAACCCTAAATGAATGCCTGTGTATGTTTATCTCAGTCAGTATGGCTTTATCTGCTGACTGACCATTGGCTGAGATGCTGATTGGCTGCGGACTGGAATCCTGGGCTGCTCCCTGTGTAAAGCCACCATCCTGGCCTCTGTCCTGAGGCCAAGCCCTACAGAAATATTTTCCCTCGTCCTCAATTCTGACTGGCTGCATTATGAGAAGGTAATCTCTGTCACCCATCCGGGCAGCCCTGAGCTCTCCTTGTTTCTCTCGCCCACTGTACTCGGACCCCACAGACAGAACACCCGTGGGGCCAATGCGGGCCAGCTCAACGCTCCCCCGGAGCCAGGCCACAGAGAAGAATCTTTTCTCCACATTTTGTGTGTCTACGTTGCAGGACAGTGACAGCTCCTGCCCCTCCTGCAGCGCTGTCTGCTGCGTCGAGATTCTCACCACCAAAGACAACGTGTCTGGCGCCACCTCTAATTCAAGGCAAAAAATAATCACAGTGAGACAAACACTTTCAAGAAGTCACAATGACTGTGAACAGGAAAAGCAAAAATGAATGTGTCAAGTTTTGCTATTAATAGATTATACCAATTAAATGATAGCTGCTTCTAACCTCTGGCCGTGACATTCAGCATAGTCTTCTGTGCATCTTTCTGTGCGATAGAGTACCAGGAGCGGTCAGGATCTTGGATCCACTCCTGGGCATGGCAGTAGATCCTACCTTGGTCTGACAGCTCCAGCTGAGCCATCTGTAGCCTGTACGTGGCTTCTCCCATTTTATCTAACCTGATGAGTCCAGCTTGGTGACGCCCTTCAAAATCGTGGCCCGGGCTCAGAGTGAAATCTCTGTCCAGAGAAATGATAGGCTGAGCGTTGTCCTCACCGCCTTTATGGAGTAACCAGGCAAAAGACAGATGGGTGTGCTGGATGGTGTTGCTGGAGGCTTGGCATGTTAAAGTGAGAGCATCACCCTCATTGTAGCGCAATGATGTGGAGTCAGATGATGAAACACTTAGGGAGTTGTCAATCACTATGGCAGCAACAGAGACAAAAACATGAAAGTCATTTACATTTTTGCCATCTTACAATACAGCGATGCAGTTACATTAAAACTGATAAGTAGAATTGTGACTGATTACCTTTGACTGTTGTCTTAGCACTGTAGGTTCCCTGGTAAACAGATTCTGAGTTGATTACAGAACAGTCATATTCCCCCTCATCACTTTTCTGTAGACTTCGTATCTCAAAGAGGACTGAGTTTGAAGACAAATGCTTCAGAGTTATCTCACTGCTCTTCACACGCTGTGTATACATGGCATATGCAAAGTTTTGGTCACTGGTGCTGATGATGTTGATCTCGATTGCTGGATTTTCAGGCTTCTTAATACGGAATTCAAAATTTTGCTGAGTGAACTTATTGGAGAAGCCGCTCACATTGCAGGAGATGGAGAGCGGAGAGCCCAACACACGATACAGAGGCCCAGCCTGTGCTTCAGTGTGCACTTTGGCTTCTCCTGATTGACACACAGACAAAACACAGATGTTGAGGTCAGTTGAATATTGCAACTTTAAATGTTACACTTCAACCTTTGTCTCAGTATTGCATGGATATGTGAAAGATAACTACATAGCATGTGAGTTGTACTGCACATTACAAGAAATGTAAATCTTTTACAGCATATATTATGGAGTATGTATTCATTATAAGTATCCATGGGAACCACTGCCTGCAAATAGTGGAAAAGGTCTGTTCCGCGGCAGGGGAATTAATTTTCCCCCAATAGAAAGCAAGCAATTATTGCAGCTTTTTCGATTTCATGAAAATAATTTGCAAGTAATTTGTTTGTCTACATCAATAAAAATGTTATTAAAAATAGGCAAAGAGAATAACATAGGTGAATCAACAGTCTGAGTTTAATCACATAAGTCTTTGCTAAATGCAATTTTATGAAATCATAACAATGAGTTGCCAGAAGCACATGGGAATTTTACATATCAGACACATTTAAAGTGTAGCTTTATTTACACATGTATAAGTGGTTATTAGCATTTCTTTTTATTTATGAATGGTATGTATATTCATGACGGACCTGGAGTAACGACAGAATATGTTACACTCAATAACACCAAGGTTCTTGGCTCTACTTATTACATCCATACTGCAAAATGGACTTGCATAACCTATAAAGCATAACCTATATTTTGCCGCAGGAATTTTGCTGTAGAAATTCAGTGAACTACTTACCACAGTGTGGAAGTAGATAGAAAAGAAAACTGGCCATCCAAAGCGAGTGCAGGGAACACCTCATCCTGAACCTGCTTCAGAGTCAACACTGTTCACACCATAGCAGCCTCCTGTCGGTCTCCCTGTCTGCAATTCAGTCTGTGTATAATAAAGTGGGTATCGTTTCCTGTAGGTAAACCAAGAGGAAGTCTGCACGTGCTCTTGCAACATATTTTACTTGTAAATGTATTGGTAGTCTCTATTTTTGGTGAGCCTATACATCTATATCAAATGTGCATGTGCAGGTGGCTTGTGGTGGAGCTTTGTGTTTAAAAAAAAAAAAAATTGTTGCATTTATGGTCAACGTACTCGATGTGATTTACTACACATCATAATCAACTACACACACATATCACACCCATAACAAACTGAGAAAGGTGGTGGTTCTTTCGACTTTACCTGAAATAATGTGACGTGAAACAATGTGGTGCTCAGTGCTGTCTCTGCTGCAGGCAGGTGACTATGGGCATCTTCAAAAAATCGACCCGCTTTTTAAGTTTTGGAACGAACTTCATTAACTAGTTTCTCTCTCATTGTAATTCAGCATAAAACATGTGTAACTTCTGTTTTACTTGATTTTACGACATAGGCCTACCGTAATCCGATCATACAGTAGAGAGTATTTAGTTAAAGGGTGTGCAGTTGAATTGTGTTGCTAGGACACAGCCTGGGTCCGAGTTTGACCCATTTCGCCAAAACACTGAAGTAAGTCTGGATTCGTTGATATCGTCTTGAAATGTATCGCAGATCAATCAGACAACAGTGCCACCTGGTGGAGCAGACAGGGACACACACGTCTGCTGCAGCTGTGTTTTTCACTTCTCGGCTTTCAGCCTATAGCTTTCGCTCTGACTGAGCAAAAGCTAGGGGATTTTTCTTTTTGTTCCTTATGGTGATAACCAACATTTCTGAGGTGTAGGACAATTAGACACATTCACACCTTCCCGGTACAGTCAGCTGAGCTCCAGTGGAGCTGATAAGATATGATAAGATATGATAAGATAAGATAAGATAAGATAAGATAAGATAAGATAAGATAAGATTACAGGTGCACAGAGACAGACTGAGAGGTAAGAAAACCAGATAATCTATTACTACTATATGAATGAAACAGTGAAGTAGTGCAACTCTGGAATGATGTGTAAATTATGATATAAGTATGGGCTTAAAGATGTAAGTATTCATAGCAAAAACAACAAATATTCACACATTAAACAGAATTAGTACAATATATGAAATATATGCAAAGCAAATAAATAAAGCAATGTAATATACATTGTTAGATAGTTACTATGGTAACTAGGCATAAGCACCTCAGTGTTGAAAATGAGGGAGGGGCAAAAGCTGCTCTTACACTTTCCCACCCACCTTCATCCTGCCAGCAGCCTTCTGGTCACAAGCTGCTTCTCATGATTACAGTGAGTTCTATCCCAGTGAGGTGCCAGAATGATGGAGTGATGTACGATAGTTAAACAAGAAGTGAGAGCTTGTTTATAGCAATTCATAGGAGCACAGGAACACATGGTATATAAAAATGTATTTTTAGATATAACACGTTTGGATGCTTATTGTTATTCGGTGCTTTTTGATGAGGTCGGGTGGTGGAAACCTGACACCTGTGGGGATCCTGGAAAAAAAAGAAGAGGAAAACTAGGTAACTTAGGGGAAATTTACTCAACACAAGAAGAGGAAGTGTCTAGAAACAAGCATTGCTACATACGTATGCTCCTCACAGAACAGGAATAGGAAGTATGAAGGGGACAGGAAAAAACAAATCCACGTCTCGGCGCGACACAAATGTTGCAAGCACAAACCACACGGGGTTATTTTCTGTCTTCATACCCATGCAGGTGCACCTACAGAAGTTGCATGCTGTTCCTCCGAGGAGAGCGAGTTTCTGAAGAACTTGTGGTGTAAAAGATGAGTGACTCACTGGAGAGGACTACAGACTGTCCCTTGCCGTTTCTTGGAGATGACTCCAGCCCCAATGAGGAGAGAGAGAGCCCGACAAGAACAAGTGAGATACGCTGGGAAGATGGAGGTCTACCTGTTGAGCTGCAGAGAGGGATGGAGACTCTGCGAGTGAACAGAGAACTGACCGATGTGATACTGAGTGTTGAAGGGCATGACTTTCCCTGCCATAGAGCCATACTTGCCGCTGCCAGTCAGTACTTCAGGTAAAAAATAAACAAGCATTGTTTCTTCTTTGTATGGTGATGGCATTGTCGGTTTTAATAAAGGAACATTTTCTGTGTAGGGCAATGTTTTGCAGTGGTCTGAAGGAGACTCATGAGGAGTGCGTGCAAATAAAGGGGTTGGACAGTGGGACAATGGCCTCTCTCCTGGAGTATACCTACACCAGCCGAGCCCTCCTCACACACTCAAATGTCCAGAGAATACTTGAGGCTGCCAGTCAATTTCAGGTAAAATGACAATATATATTTAAACATTTAAATATAACATACTTTGTTCGTTTACATATCACAAACATCCTCTGACATCCTCTTATGATGTTACCATGTATTATATATAAAGACACTAACTTCAAATACTTAATCCTAAACCATAAAAAGTCATTAAATCCTAAAACATCCTCAAAACATAAATCCAACAGTGAAGAAAACCTTTTTTTTTTAGCTTGATCCATTCAAAAGGGTTTTATTTATTTTAGGATTTGTAACATTTTCTCATTCTGTGTAGGTGTGATCATGTGATTTTTCACTAGAGGTAAAAACTATCTAAACTAAGATTACCAAAATTAGAGTCATGAAGAATGTAAAACATTTTTAAACATTTTCCCTCAGAACATCTATCTTTCTATTTTGATGGTACCTTTTCGCAGCATGGGGCTGCTGTGGTGAAGAACCATATTTAGCATCTTGCAAGTCTCATGATCGTCTCACTTCAGACAGTATAACCCCCATTCAGTGGAACAAACATCTCACTGCGTATGAGATGTGTGACACTAAGAGGGAAGTGAAAGTTGCCCAGTTGTTTACACTCAGGATCAGTTTTCCATACAGGCTTAAATTAACTACACAGCTGTGCAACACAACAAATGAGACAGGTGTTCCCATACCTCTATTTTTGTGACATGCGGTTTGAGTTTTAAAATGTCATTTGAAGATTAAAAAAAAAAAAAAAAAGTTCAAGCATTCTGATTGGTCCTCACTTCTTCATCAGGCTGCTGGGAGTCGGTTTTGGACTGAGGTTAGAATTAGAATCAGATTAAGGTTTAGGATACAGTTTGAGGAAACACATGTAAAGGTGGCTGTTGTTAAGGCAAGGCTTTTAATTCTTTTTTATATTTTTGGGTTTCCAAGACAATTTTCTTGTCAAATCCTCATACAGCTCATAAATCTTAGAAATCTGAAATAGTTGTATCATTCACCACAAGGTTCTGACCCCAATATTGAGAAACCCTGTATGTCTACATCAGAGAGCTTACTAAATTTTCAGCTGAAAAGTAAGTGATTCCTATGCTCACCTTGTTTCTCTTAGTTCCTGCGTGTCGCGGATGCATGTGCTAGCTTTCTGAGCAAGTCCCTGCACCTGGAGAACTGTATCGGGGTCCTGAATCTGGCTGAAAGCCACGCCCTGTCAGACCTGACAAACAGGGTTCAGGACTACATCACCTCTCAATTCTCCCAGGTGGTCCAGCAGCAGGACTTCCTGGAGCTGCCAGCAGAGTCGCTGGAGACCATCCTGCAAAGAGACGACCTTGATGTGAAGTTTGAGGAGTGTGTTTTTCAGGCACTCATGCGCTGGGTGAGAGCCCGGCAGGAACAACGCTATTCTTTACTGGCCAGGTTGCTCTCACATGTGCGACTGCCACTGCTGGAGCCAGCATACTTCGTAGAAAAAGTGGAGTCGGATGAACTGATACGCAACTGCAGTGAAGCTTTTCCTTTGTTGCAAGAGACCCGCGCTTATCACCTCTCTGGCAGGGAGGTTAGTATATAGGCGAAGCCAAAAATATGTTTCTATTTAAAATTTTTTATTCAATATATCTGAAACCCTGAGGCCGAAACACTGGGGTATTAATGGTCTAAAGGTGTATCACTTTGCCAGAGGCAAAAGCTACCTGCTATCCTTAAATATGTTCCATATTTACTGCATAAGAGCAATTACCTTTTTCATGCCAACTCATTCTCTGATAAAATGACCTGCTGCATTTAAATGTTTTATGTTTAATGTGCTTTGTACATGTTTGTAGGTGGTCTCTGAACGAACCAAGCCCCGTTTGCGGCACTTTCTCTCAGAGGTATTCTTGATCATCGGAGGCTGCACTAAAGAAGAACGCTTCATTTCCACAGTTACCTGCTTGGACCCCCTTAGACGCAGCAGATTAGAGGTTGCCAGGCTGCCAATGACAGAGATGGAGGATGAGTCCCAAAACAGAAAATGGGTTGAGTTTGCTTGCATAACCTTCCGCAATGAATTGTACATATCTGGTGAGAAAAGTAACATATTCACATTCTATTTTCATAGAAAGCCTTAGTTCCTGTAAAATGTGTCAACCTGTACTGATGAAAGTGAAATTATTCACAGTCGGCAGATAATGCATCTGAAAAGTTAAAGTTTCCATATATCCTCTCGTCTTGTATTTTTCTTGCATTTCCATCATGTAAACAAGTTGCTGTAAATGTTTCTAGGCCTCTCTTATTCAAATGTAATGTTGTTTTAACAATTAAATGAAATGCTAATCTAATGTAATGAACAGCTGAGCAAAATAACAGGAAGACACGTTCTCATCTGCAGTAACAGTTGTTGTGGTTTTAGGTGTTTCCCAACTCAGGAAATGACACTGTGTTGTGGTTACTTGTTGCTAACTGTTCAGCAACATGTATACTATGAGAGTTCAGACTCAGTCATTGGATTTTACATCTTTAATCAGACTAATAACTCTGTGTCCCAATGTCGAGCAATGATACAGTCATTACTAAAGATTCAGTGACACATTGATGTAGGGATAGAGGCTATAGTGTGTACTGTAAGTGACAGTTTTCTGTAATGCTTCTGTTGTTGCAGGAGGTAAGGAGACACAACATGATGTTTGGAAATACAATGGCGCCCTGGACAAGTGGATCCAAATCGAGCCCCTGACAACAGGCCGCTGGAGACACAAGATGGCGGTCCACGAGGGGAAGGTGTACGCACTGGGTGGATTCGATGGAGTTCAGAGACTTGCTAGCGTAGAGGCCTATGATCCCTTTCACAATCGCTGGACACAGGTGAAAAAAAGTTGACATTATAATGCTGCTTTAGTGTAACTTTACTTTTCTTTGTTAGCAATGACTACAAGTATGTGAAAACTGTTGCTTGAAAGAACTACCCCATTTCTGAAGTTTCTCTGAGTTCTACTGTTTTAGCACCTTTCGATGTGTTATTTTAGTTTTATGGCAACTATACTGATATGATTCGCACAACCAGCCGCAGAAGACAGTTATTTTCAGCTAAAAGCGCTAAGCCACCTGTACCAGAGATAACCCATTGGTTCACTATCACTACGACAGCAGGCAGCTGTAGATATTATATGTGCATCTACCTCTCACCCAAAATTCCAGTCTTTCTCAAAACTCCATACCCTCATTCATTTTTGTTTTACTATTATTGTGTACATACGGTGTTAAATACTGTACATCTGATGCTCCACAAATAATACTGCTTTTAAACAATACACATTCTCTGTCTGATAGGCTATACTTCCTCACATATTCTTATTCAGAAGCCCGTTTGGCTCTACTTATTGCAGGTGACACCTCTTGGAGTAGGTGTGAGCTCCTTCGCTGCTGCAAGCTTTGACAGATGGATCTATGTGATTGGTGGTGGGCCGAATGGAAAGCTGGCAACTGATAAGGTTCAGTGCTGGGAACCTGGGACAGACTGCTGGGAACTACGGGCGCCCATTCCCATTGAGACCAAATGCACAAATGCTGTTACATTCAAGAACTGCATCTATGTAGTTGGTAAGTTGTGCTGGAATGTTACTAAGTACAGATTTGAGGTATTTATATTTTAGTTGAAATTTTCCAGCGCATACTGCTTTACACTTCTATGCCACATCATAAATTTGAAAACTTGTGGACAGAATTCAAACTATGTAGCTGTATATGAAATAGTTCAAATTAGCTTGACCAACTTACACATTAGTTCTTCTCTAATAATAATCCAATAGTCACAATCACAGGGTGGGATTTTTCTGCATTGCGGGTGCTCTTGCTTTTTTAAAGATTTTAAATACATTTTGCCAAAAAAACTTTCATACGTTTACTTAAGTGACATTTGCATTGACATATTGCAGTATTACTACTTTTACTTCCTCCACCACTTGTAATAATAATAATAATAATAATAATAATAATAATAATAATAATAATAATAATTCTTTTATTTATATAGCACCTTTAAAAACAAGGGTTTACAAAGTGCTTTGACATAAAAGCATAAACATACAAGAGAAAGAACTCAAATGTCTGTGTTTGATTTCAATGATCCTCTACAAAAGAAAAGAGATTCTTGCATTAAAAGTGGATCTGCTCATATATGTATATATTTTCTAACCTTATTCTGTCTGCTCCCAGGTGGTGCCATGCATGCCATGTACTGCTACTCCCCTCTGTCTGACTCGTGGTCCCTTGTGACTCGTCTTGGGGAAAGGGCAAGCTGCGCCATCGCTGCCTGTAACAACAAACTCTTCATCACCGGAGGTCGGGATAACAAAAACCAAGTTATCTCCACAGTGATGTGCTGGGACGTTGCCCGAGGGGTGCTGACAGAGGAGTGTGTTTTGCCTATGGGAGTGTCACACCACGGCAGTGTGACACTCATGAAGTCCTACACACACATACACAGAATAGCACCTGCTTCAGAGTGCCAATGACACAGACCTTGGTCACAGGACTTTATTGTTGACGAGAGTGGGAGTGAGAGGATGCCTAAAAAGTAAAATAAAATGTGTTTAAAAAGGAGCAAAATGTTTTAATATGCATTACAATGCTAATTTAATGTGCCACTTTCCCTTATTGGAAATCATTATGTTTTGACTAAAGTAAGGATTGCAAACCTTTTTACAATACTTTATTTTTATACAATGTTTCTGTCCTTTATTAAAAAAAAAAAAGAGATGTTGTTGGTTCTTTCCATTCTGTTTTAGAGAAATAAACTAGTACAATAAATTAGTACCATATCACAACCAAGCAATTAAGGTGCAATAATACAAATTAATTAATAAATAAATAAAAAATAAAGTTTCAAAAGAAATTAAATGAAATTAGTCCAAAAATGCTGCACAAATAAATACAGAAACATCAGGTAAATCATGCAGTCTTTCAGTGTTTTCTTATAAAGCCAGGGAGGCATTGCCTTTCTTCTAACTCACCACCAAACAAAACCATAATATCAGACCCGTTTCAATGTCACAATCATTCATCCAGTGTAATATATTACAGAAGCAATTGTTTAAACCTGATTTGATATGGATAAAAAAAAAAATTTAAATGCATGACAAACCCCTTATTCAAACAAATCACCGAAAATAAGCTACTGGTTTTACAGATAGACATAATCAAAGGTTAGCCTACACGTCGACGGGCGACACACATATGGACACACCCCTCAATACCGTAAAAAAGCTGCTCAATTTCTCCGGCCAGGTCAACAGTCACAGGAAATAATAGAGCTTCCGGTAATTTCAAACTAAATTTTTTATTTTTTTATTTTTTTTAAAACAAAGCGTTTTTGGAAAACGTGTTGACGTTTTTCCAAAAACGGACATGATTTGTTTATTTACAAGCTTCCAAGGTCATTGCTACTACTGTTATGTTGAGGAGTAGAAACAATGGTCATACGTTTAGAGTTTATTGTGAAGGGCCATAACTCACAAAGACCGGATATTCAGGTGTTTGTCCACACCTGCATGACGGAAATTACTTTGCCTAAGGAAAGTTGTCCTACTGCGCAATTTCTGTTAAGACTCTTTTTTATTTTAGCATGTCAAAACTTTTGACTGACACTAACATAATGACCTTTCCGACTGTGTATTCCGGGGACGATGGGTGGTAAACGTTTTTACGTTTTTATCAACAACAAAAGTGAAAGTAAAGCCAGAAGGAAAGTACTGTGATTGTCCTGCTTTTCCTGAAATGGCCCGTCGTTACTTCTTGGCCTGTTGTATCTTAACCTCCTACTTAGGTGAGTTGAGTGTAATTGTGGTGGGTTTTTTTTTTTTTTGTATCTTGGCACTTTTGTGTGTACATACAAATAACAGTGCAGAGGGCTAGCAGCCTCTCAGGTTAATGATTTATCTAAAGTTGAACAGTTCATATTTCCTCACAGCAGGTAAAAACGATGCGTCTGTGTTACACAGTCGTAAGGGTTGAGCAAATGTTTTAGAACACCTTTGGTATTGGTCTTTTAAAACTAATACGGTAATGTATGTTAACCCACTGTTAAGTATTATTTAAGCCTAACTTATTGTAAAAATACAGCGTTACTTCTGATACTAAGGGAATACCAAGAAATACACTTGAATTTCATGTCATATGTATGGAAATTTGACTTTAGGCCTGTAGTAACACATAAACAATCAAATAATACAATAAGAATCCCACTTAATCTTTGGTAGCTTACATCATTTTGTTGACACTATGTCAGAGAGCTGTTCCGTGATACTTTTTGAGGCTGTAGTTTGTGTATTGTTATGTTAGACTGGATAGTATTGTGAGTTTGACAACGTAATTTTGACTTAATATCTGCTTTTTCTGGAGCTTTCAACTGCACCACATGGTCTTCATCAGTGTGGAGTTTGCTCAGTTGACAAGGAGATGGCTCAGTTGTCATCATGTTACTCATTTATGTGATAGTTATGTAATGAGGTGGTCTTGAATGGGACAGCAACTAAAAATTATCTTTATTACAGATTAATCTGCTGATTATTTTCCTGATTTATCAATGAATCAATTAAATGTCAGAAAATGGTGAAAAAAGAAAGAAAAACGAGCAACATCATGGAGTCTGAGATGATGCCATCCAATATCTTATTTTATCCAACCAACCCTGAAATATAACATTTACAGAAATGTAAGACCAAGAAGAAATTCTCCCATTTTAGAGCCTTGAACTAATGAATGTTTTGCTTTTTTTTCTTGAAAAATTACTTCAATGATTATTTGACTGTCAAAACAGTTGCAGATAAATTTTCTGTCACGTGAATAATTTATTAATCTACTAGTGGTTGCTGCAGTCTGTTCAAGTATGCCCACCTGTTATCATGTGAACAAAGTTTCATACATGGGTCACGTGATAACAGCTGAACCATCTCCATGACAACTGAACAAACTCTATCAGCTGTTGAACACTGAAATGCAGTTGAAAGCTCCAGAAAAGCTTGTAAGTGGACCATGAGTTGAGATTATTATTTTAAACTATATATTTCAAGGACAAGACTGAATCTTCACACTTACATTTAAAGTTTGTAATATTAAATTAAAAATATTAGGAACACCATAATGCAGTAAAGGATCATATTAAATTGTGCATGTGAGTCTTGGTTGGTTGGTTTTTGCTTGTACTGTTGTCATATCCCGCAATGTTTCACACATTATCCTACATGTCTCCACACTTCTGCATTTTCTTTGTCTAGTTTCTGGACAGACGCTAACATATCACCTCCAAGGGGAGACCATCCACCTGAAGCCACACATTACTGGACATCCTGATAATATTCTGTGGAAACATAATGGCAACAAAGTGGTAGAGTTTGATGGCAAGGAGGAAGAGGTGTACAGCCAATTTCAAAACAGGGTCACTCTTGACTGGGTATCTGCAGAACTAAATTTGACAGACGTCAGATATGACGATAGCGGAGAGTATGAACTGGAAATATTCATAAATAAAGCGTTAAAAAAAATCCACTATAAATTGGAGGTCATAGGTAAGTTACTGACTTTTACAGTAAAGTGGCTATATACTGTTGATAAGTCTTCTAAACATTGGTTCTTACATTCTACAGCTGGAAGTTGATGTGTTGCTATAGCAGTTTAGTAAAACCTTCAATTAAAGTCATTGCTATCAATACAGTGGGCCTCATGCAAGAACTGCCCATACGAACAGATTTGTTCTTAAGATGCATGTACAACCACTCTAAGAGAATATGTGGCTTTTACCACTTTTCTTGTATTTGGTCTCTCTGCAGTATCATCATCTGTTGCACCCAACAGTGTAATGTCACCTACTGTAGGCTATAGTTTTCTGTGGCATTTCTCTGGCAACACATGGCATTTACCAGGCTGAAACTAGCGAGTTATGACAAATTTATGCAGTGAAGGAAGTTTGTCCAATCCAGCTTGGAACATTTGTATGAGCCAACCTCAAAGAAAAAAGTAATGTTAATATCAGTCTGTAAGACATGAAAAGGGTTCAGTAGGGACAGATATTTTTACAGTAAAGGCAATGTACATTTTGGCAGAGTTTTGTGTTTCAAGCTGCAAATTTCATCATGGGTTTATTGTGGATTTTTGGAGCTTTTTCAAATTAAGCTTAGAGCTTCTGAATTGCATTTTCAAGTGAAATTGGCAATTAAGAATATTATTACTGTGCAGCACAGTAATGATTGCAACATTCACGGAGGTGTATTTTGTAGGTTCAAGGCTTTCTGTGTTCAAATCCACTAATACATTCCTTCCATGTAACCTCCATTCGGTAAGATTTGCAGCTTGTCCTAGGGGTCAGTGTGGAAGCCCCACAGACCATTCACACATTGGCCTAAACTCCCTAAGTATACAGTATTTAAACTAATTAAAACTTGCTCTTGACCAACAATGAAATGCTACATGCATACTGATGCATGTTAATAAATTAACAATCTAATAATGTTATATATTACATCATTCACAGAGTCACTTTTATTTTTGCACATTTTGCTGTCAATACTTTTTTTTTTACTTTGGAAGGATTTTGAATTCAAGCTTTTTAATTTTAATGGAGTATTTCTACATTGATGTATAAAAAAAGCAGTGTACTTCTTCCACCGCTGCCCACACCCAAAGTAAATCAAGATATCATATATGAAAGCCAGTATTATCTCTTAATATGTAACCTATTAAAAGGGAATTTCATTGTTAGTTTGCTTGCTTTGCTGATTAGGATGGCTCTAATATGACATTATATTTAGTTCCAAGAAGGAATTGCACATTGTCTTATATTGCAGTATAAGGTCAGGGTTTTGACATTGATCTCATGTAGCAGTCAGTGTCTGTTTCCTTTCACCACGGCAGCATTATTTCACTAAAAGTGTTTTAGTCTTAAACATCCTGTAAGAATAATTTGTCATGACCATGAATTTTCATAACCTTAAACAAAGTTGTTATAGTTACCTAAACTTATCAATATTTACATATTATTATAATATTATTAATTATAAGATGGGGGCAGAATTAGTGATTTTCAATAATCACTGCTGGTTAAGTTATTTTATTAATTTTATTCTGTTATAATTTGTTTTGTTGATGTAAGAATGCAATGTTGTCATTGTATAAATCCATGTAACATAAGGGAATCACTCTTTTAGGTTTGCATTCATGTATTTATTTTCATTCATATATTCATGTAGGCAAGGTTCCCAAACCCACTGTATCCTGTGACATGAATAATGGCAGCCCCAATACAGACGGAACCCAGGCAACGCTGACGTGCTCTGCAGATCCTCAGTCCTTAATGAGCTATGAGTGGGACTCGCAAGGAATCAAGCTGCCTGGCCCAAAGTTAACAATATCTCTGGGGGATGAACATGATGATAAAATGTACACTTGTACAGTGAGAAACCGTCTGACTATTGAAACCACTACATTCACCGCAAAGGATTGCTACTCTGGTGAGCTGTTACTTAAATATCAACTCTACTGTGTACTTAAAATATAAGTTGTGGAATTTGTCAATGCTCAGAAACTAATTTACATGGATATTATTAAAATTTACCCACCAAACATCCTCAGTTTCATTAAGAAATAATAACTGCAATGCAGCACTGACGATAGCACTGAATGTGAAGCAGAGACTTTGAAACTCAGCTGAGCCTTCATTCCAGTGCTGATAAAAAAAAAGAAAAAGAAAAGAAACATAAATCATGTGTCTATAATGAATAATGATGATAATGGAATTAATATATTAGATCACTTCAAAAAACAAAAACTTTCACAGCTATTCACAAAATGTTGTCCTTTGGTTGTATAGTATCGAGACTGATTGCAGACTTCATGTTCAAAAATGTAGACTGAAATGTTCAGAGTTATAGCACTATATGAATATTGTTTTAGTAATGAATGTAATGTAATAAGAAGTTGCAGTAACCTTTGTCCTTCTGTGCAGAGGAGAGTTCATCCATAGCACTCCCTGTTGGCTTATCCTGCGCCTTCCTTGTGCTTCTCCTTGTGCTTCTCATTTGTGGCGTAATATTCTGCAAACAAAGTAGTAAAGGTACAGTTAAACAAATTACTCCTTAGCCAGATACCCTGAATTATTTATTTTTCAGCAACTGAGGAGCATTAGCAGATACACTGAGCATATGTATACTGTATGTATTCTAACTCATCTATTCCCAAAGCTGTGTGTAAGTTGACTAAATGTAATAATGAGTTTTATATGGGGCATTGTTCTTTGTTAATTAGAGATCAAAAGTTCCTCCAGATCTACCAACAGCATGTAATGAAAGCTATTTATGTGCAATAGTACTGAACACAGGCCACTGCTATTACTGATTCTGATCTTCACGATGTATACAACAAGAACTTACTGTTTGCGTTTCCTCTTCTGTCCAGCATGTTTTGCAGAGAGAAACAAAGATTCTACGGTAAAAAGGTTCACACCTGGTACAAGAGAAGGTATGATATTTTATATTTTCAGTGGTCACAGTCTAATTAATCTGACAATAATTCTTACAATGAATTGTTAGGTTTACAAAATGTCAGACAATCAGAAGTTTCTTTTTATAAATGTCTTCAACAAAACGATTAATCAGTAATCAAATTGTGGTGAATTAAATTTTCATCATAAGACTAATCCTATAAATCGATCAATCATTTCAGATCAAGCAGTTAACACAAATGTTACTCTGCTTTTCATAATAAAGAAAGTTGTGGGAAAGAAAAGAAAATGTATTTTGTTTAGACAGTGACCAGGCATTTCTACCAAAAGGAACACAAGCTATAGATTCTGCTTGTTAACTTCATTACTCATGGTAAAGATAAAGGACTGTTGACTGCCCATTATCTAAAGGGTGTGTTGCAGATAAGAAATAGAAAGCACTAAGTGATCACATACCTCCAAAGCTGCACAATCCTTTAAAAGGAGCGAATAAATAATAATAGACCAAGTTGTAAAAATTGTAATAATTTGCATCGGGTCCAGATGAACAAAATAATTAAAACACACACAGTGATAGTATATCATTAGACAGATATGATGAGGCACATATTTTCAGTCAAATAAGTGCAGAAGTTCATCATTTGTATTTTCTCATTGATGATGGTCATATTGTCTAATATCTCTTTTATCTTTCTCTCTTATAAGTGAGCTGCATTACATCTTGTATTTTAATCTGTTTCAGAGTCAGATATGGGGTCAGCTCGGAATGACATACGTATACCTCTAATTAGAGAATCCACACGCCGCTCTTCGCAGCGACTTCCCCATCAGAACCAAAGTGATGGGAACATTAAGCCTGATGCCCATGTTTCCAATCACAAAGAAGACTTGGAAGAAGGAGAAGGTAATGCTGACTAATACACTGTTTTGGGGTATTTCATTTAAAATGTAAGCAGGTTTATCACAACTTTTTTACTGTTGCTAAGAAATGTGGTGAAACAACATTATGCATTGTGTTATTTTCTCTCTGTTTCTCAACTGTCCACTGTTGGGAGTTTAAAAACAACATTTGTGCTGAAATAATTTCATAAAACATCCACAAATATTTAGATTTTTTTTCTTTTACCTCCTCATTTTGGACTTAAACTACATACATATCCATGTGCATTGTGCTTATATATCACGAGGGGATAAATAAAGTATCTATCTATCTATATTTTTATTTTTCTGGGTATTTTGTAAACAGTAGAAAATAGACGGATGAAACTGAGATAAATTCAGTGTGCGTCATAAATTATAACTGATTGATTGATTTTTCTTTTTTTTTTATTTTACAGAACATGACATGGATATCCTAAAAGGTACACAAACTAAACATTTGTCATCATTGATAAATATTACAAAAGGTGCTTCAAATGAATTGAGCTGGTTTTGACTGTTCACTCTTTCCAGGGCACGTCCAGCATTATAAAATGATGTTTGAGCAAAAAGGTGGTGACGGTTTGTTTTGTTTGACCAAGAATTAAGTGACTCAAAGTAATAATTAAAGATAGTGTTGATTAATTTTCTGTCAATCAGTTAAATGATTAATCATGTTATTCACATAAAAATGGTGAAATTCAAAATCCAAGTTGACATCTTAAGATTGTTTCTTTTGTTTGACTTAGAGTTAACTGACTCAAAATGTTTATTAATAATTAATAATAATAATAAAATTAGTGTTGATTAATTTTTCCATCAATCAGTCATTAGCCTAATCATGTTATTGTTTCAGCACTACTTGATATTAGCATATCATTTTTTCTGGGTTTGAGGTTTAGAGAAGAACACAGACAAGGTTAAGAGAGCTCTGGTTCCTGTTCCAACTACTCGGGATCAGGACAATCCTCCAGGCAACCACAAAGGAGATGCAGAAGCAGATCAGTTCAGAGGACCATCAGAGAACAAGATCCCAGAGTGTGATTCTTCAGACACCGGAGAGGCAAATGAACCAGAACCAGTTGGTGTGTTGGACGACAGTGAGGACACACAGCCTGATGTGGAATCATCACCTGCTCCTGAACATCCAGGTTTGGAAACTTCACTAGACACTTTCCTGTTCATTTACTTTCCTTTGCAGACTATTCTGTTTTACAGCAATAATACTGGATTCATGGGATTTTATCATCAATGTCACGAAGCACCTTGATTTGTCACATATGTAATTCACTGAATTGGTCAAAAACAAATATTCCAATGTTATTTTATCTATAAATGGTTTTTCAATTGAGTTGTCAGAAAGGTTGCTATATTGTGACATAACCTCATCTATAAGAAGCCATTAACTAGCTTTTGAGATTTGGAAAATACTTTTAAGATTTTGCTGATTGCTTTCAAAGCCCTACGTATCTGAAATACCTATCACTATTATTATTACTATTCATTTATGTATTAGTCCTGAAAACACGCCTTATTACCAAGGGTAACCACGCTTTTCCCACTCAAGATTCATGGCTGGGGAACTGCCCTCCTCTCAGTCTTATGTTTGCCAAATCATTGTCAGCTTTCAAATTTTCGCTCAGGCATTTTTTAATAATGTTTAAGTTAGGCTATATTGATATCCATGACTTTACTTTCAAGGGAATTTTGTATACAGTAAGGAATAGAGAATGAAATTAATATAATTTCTGTTTGTGTTACGAATTATAACTGATTGAACCTGTTATGGACTTCAGCAGGAAGCATTCTTTCCTTAATTCTTTCTCTTTTTTTTTTATTTAACTGAACATGACATGGATTTACGACATTAGATTGCACAACAAGTTTACACTAACAAAAAATATGTTTATCACCACTGATACATAACCTACTACAAAGGGTTCTATAAATGAATTTTGCTGGGGGTGACTATTCACTCTTTGCAGGGCATTTCCAATATCTTAAAGGGAAATTCCACCTAGACTATCTGACTCCCAACTCCTCTGACTGCTTCTTTTTCTTTCACTTCTTTTTTCTGGGTTTCAGGTTTAGAGGAGAACACGGACAAGGATAAGAAAGCTGTTCCTCCTCCCACTCCGCCTAAAAAACCATCTTTCCGTCGAAATCCGGACAATGTTCCTGGCAACCACAAAGGAGATGCAGAAGCAGATCAGTTCAGAGGACCATCAGAGAACAAGATCCCAGAGTGTGATTCTTCAGACACCGGAGAGGCAAATGAACCAGAACCAGTTGGTGTGTTGGA
>NW_019525112.1:1635469-1690780 GCF_002814215.2 Seriola lalandi dorsalis
CTAGACTATCTGACTCCCAACTCCTCTGACTGCTTCTTTTTCTTTCACTTCTTTTTTCTGGGTTTCAGGTTTAGAGGAGAACACGGACAAGGATAAGAAAGCTGTTCCTCCTCCCACTCCGCCTAAAAAACCATCTTTCCGTCGAAATCCGGACAATGTTCCTGGCAACCACAAAGGAGATGCAGAAGCAGATCAGTTCAGAGGACCATCAGAGAACAAGATCCCAGAGTGTGATTCTTCAGACACCGGAGAGGCAAATGAACCAGAACCAGTTGGTGTGTTGGATGACAGTGAGGACACACAGCCTGATGTGGAATCATCACCTGCTCCTGAACATCCAGGTTTGGAAACTTCACTAGACACTTTCCTGTTCATTTACTTTCCTTTGCAGACTATTCTGTTTTACAGCAATAATACTGGATTTATGGGATTTTATCATCAATGTCACGAAGCACCTTGATTTGTCACATATGTAATTCACTGAATTGGTCAAAAACAAATATTCGAAACTTATTTTATCTGCAAATGGTTTTTCAATTGAGTTGTCAGAAAGGTTGCTATATTGTGACTATTCACTCTTTGCAGGGCATTTCCAATATCTTTAAGGGAAATTCCAACTAGACTATCTGACTCCCAACTCCTCTGACTGCTTCTTTTTCTTTCACTTCTTTTTTCTGGGTTTCAGGTTTAGAGGAGAACACGGACAAGGATAAGAAAGCTGTTCCTCCTCCCACTCCGCCTAAAAAACCATCTTTCCGTCGAAATCCGGACAAGGTTCCAGGCAACCACAAAGGAGATGCAGAAGCAGATCAGTTCAGAGGACCATCAGAGAACAAGATCCCAGAGTGTGATTCTTCAGACACCGGAGAGGCAAATGAACCAGAACCAGTTGGTGTGTTGGACGACAGTGAGGACACACAGCCTGATGTGGAATCATCACTCGCTCCTGAACACCCAGGTTTGGATACTACACATCTGAGTTAGATTAAACACAACAGAAACTAACCAGCAAGAAAAGGGAAGACCAGTTTCTGAGCCTGAAATAATGAATTAGATATGCAGTGTTTAGTGTTGGGCAATACAACAAATACCAGGCAATGATTGTCAACCAGACAATGCTGAAAATCCAGCAATGGGACTGCATTATGGCAATAATTTTTTCATTAATGTGATTAGAAATTAAACAGTTACTGGTTTCACGCCAAATCATAATCATAAATAAATCGGTTAAAAAACAATCTACTTAGTGTTCATTAATCATGTGATTGTTTCACCACTATTTGATATTAGCATCAAACATTTCTCCTAACTGGACTATCTGACTCCCAACTCCTCTGACTGCTTCTGTAGGGTTTCATCTCTTAAATCCTTCTTTTTCTTTCATTTCTCTTTTCTGGGTTTCAGGTTTAGAGGAAAACACAGACAAGGATAAAAAAGCTGTTCTTCATCCTCATCCACCTAAAAAACCATCTAGATGTCCGAGTCTGAACAGTCCTCTGCGAAATGACCAAGGACACGCAGAAACAGGTCAGTTCAGAGGACCAGCAGAGAACAAGATCCCAGAGTGTGATTCTTCAGAAACCGGACCAGACCCAGTTGACACACCGTCTGCTGTGGAATCATCCACTGCTCCAGAACACCCAGGTTTGGAAACTTAACTATCTGAGTTAGATTCAATCTTCAAACCCCAAATCCTGTCAACCAGCTAAAATCGAGTTTTGGAACTTTCTCATTCAGTGTCAAGCATCGATCCTGTAATCTGGGTGTATGTCGTTTGAGTTTCTATATTTGTTATATATTTGCTATATATTTACTTTATACATTCATCTCATTTGAATGACTCGCATCTTGTTCGGATTTGAAAAGCTAATAAGATACTGAAATAAAATGTACCTGTCAATTCGTTGTGCTTATTAATTAATTATGCTGGGCAACCGTGTTTGTCACTGTACAGCACAGTAGTGTGATGAAAGGGAGGGAATAGCATCTATCTAAAGCTGTAAATTGAAATTATTTTGTGCAGTACGGAACCATTGAATGCCTCTGTTTAAGAGTTAGTGTGGGTTGTACAGTGCCACTGGATGAAACACCCAAGTTTATGCTTAGTTTAAAATATCTGATTCACAGTGCTTAGGGTACAGCAGCAGTTTCATTTATGGACTGATTATTCTTTACAGTGATCATGACAGCTAGAAAAGATTTCACTGTTTCCTTCCTCATAGAAGAAAGAATTGACCCCAGAAAGACCACAACATTTCTTAGTTATGACAGTTCAAAATTTAATTAAATGTAATTATAATAATAATAATCATAATAATATTGTTAAACATGTGAAAAGCTGTAGGAAAAGCTATGTTTGATTCACTGTATTGCTCATTTTAATTCAGTCCATTGCTTACATAGGAAATGGTTTCTTAGCTTTGCTCATTACTAAAACTTCGATCGAGGATGAGTCTGACTTTTTTAAATGAAAACTGCCTTGATTTAACCCCTTTGCAAAGGCTTAGCAGACTGATGCAGTTTTTGTACTAAGTTCTTTTCTTTGTTTGCTATCTGTTTCAGAATCAGAGAAGGAGGAAGCAAAGTCTCCTCCTGCAGATGGCATCTCTCGTCCTACTCCTAGGCCACGTTCTTTTCTGATCCGAAACTCCCCAGAGATGGGAACTAAGGACACTGCTGGTGAACACAAGGAAGATGCCAAGTCAGAACCGGTTGATGGAGAAACATCAGAAAAAAATGTCAGAGAATCTGACTCACCAGGCTCAGAATAAAGAAATGAATCAGACGACCAGTGAGGAGAAACAGTTACCACCGTTTCTGAGCAGAATAGTTCAGAAACGGCTGTAAAAGATTCAAACACACAAGAAAAACACAACCTGCTAGAAATGGACAGTTTCTGAAGATGAAAGTGAATAAGACGACGTAGGTGACAGGGGAGAAATAGATATGGTCTTTAGACACCTCTCAGCAGCTTCAGAGCCCCACACAAACAAAACCAGACAACACTAAAACCAATACTTTTTTAAGAGTCTCTAAACACTGCCCATGCAGATATAGACGAAAAACCACAAAGCAAAACCAGGCCTGACTCAGATGAGTCTTGGGGCTGTTAGACAGCAGCACACTAGAAGCAGATAAAGGTCAGGGTGAGGGTAAAACTGTTGAGAAAAATGAGGACCCATGTGGCCCAAAAGAAGAAAAGCCAGCGAGAACCTGAGTGAGGATAAAGAAGGACAGAAGAAAGCTGAAGTTGTTGAATAGGCTTTCAAACAACTAGGCAAACTGAAAAGAGAGAAAGAAGCAGACAGAGAAAGTGAAGACACAAATACAACATAGCAATTAGATAAAATCAATTCAAATATGTAAAGGCAGAGTTTCAGGAGTATGGAGTCCAAAGGCAGACAAATATTTTCTGTGGGAAAATAATGGAGAGATTGACATTCAGGAAGAATTTGAGAACAGACAATTGCCTAAGTGAAAAAGGACAGTTTTGAGGTTGAGGTCCAGAGCAGATTGAAAGCAGAAGGTTGATTCATCTTTGTTGCCTTTTTTCCTCTTTCATAAGTCACATACTGTAACTTAAAGGTTTCATTCAAACCAGTAATACCAGTATTCTAACTAGCCAGCTGACTGAGGAACAACAGAGTCACCCTTATACACAGAGAAAGACAAGAGATGTGTGAACCTGAAAAGGCACTACGGAAATTACAGTTTGTAGGAAGTGGCTGCCAGAGCTCCAGACGTTTGAGTCAGAGAGTACAGAAACAGTTTTGCTTTCATTTTTACTTTTTTACATGTTAGTATGTGTTTTTATTGTTTGTATTTTTTACAGGGTCAATACAGTTTCCACTGTTGCTTTGTTTTTAGATAGAAGAAGCTATATATTTAACTGTAAATTTAAAAAGCACTAATCTCATGAATGTCATACTGACTATTCATATTAATCTCATACTATGACTTTTGGCCTTGAAGACTGTAATTTAGAAAATAAGCTTAGTTGAATGTGCAATGACAAGGATCAGCATCAAATATCCCTCTGGATTCATAAAGGACCTATGGGATATATGGGATTTTATGATGCTGTAACATAATGTAAAAGGTGATCCCCGTGTATGCAAATAATTCATTATCAGATATGTGTTCTTCATGTAATCACAAAAAGTTTTTTTTCAGAGCTCAGGGTGGATTTGTCAGCACTGTTTATTCATGCTTTGTTTGTGATTTCCATTTATGATACTACAACTACATTTGTGTTTTGTTTCCATTCCCTTGCTGTAGTTTTTGCTAATGTTTTGGGAAACCTTCATTACATTGCCCTGTATTGGATTCTCATGTCTTTGAATTGTAAAGTAAAAAATTTTTTTTTGTAATTTTGTCAGAATGTTTATTAAACGTTTTTTAAAAGTTGAATGGAGCCAGAAAACCCAGAATTTATTAACAGGAGAAGCTCATGTATAAGGGAGGGAACGATTTTTGACATGAAATTTAATAGATTTGCAATGAAATAAGAGAAAAATAAGGTAATACATAGACGTTGTGTTTGACAGTTTAAGACTGCAAATCTATAACTTAAACAGAAAGAAAGTACAGATACTGAATCAGATGATCTTTGAAGTAACTGTAAAATATTTTTGTGTCAGTAGGGGGCAGTGTTTATCAGTCTTTACCTCTAGTCACAGGCTGATGTTCAAGCTGGGATGTGAGAAATTAGTTCTTTTTAAGACCTCAACACTGAGACGGTTGAAGGACATCCTTGCCTATAAAAGGCAGGCTTAACAAATACACAGTAGAAAAATATAATGGTGAAATGTGTGAAATTACATCACTTTTCTCCAGAACATTTATCTGAAGTCTGAAACATTCATACTTATGGTCTTGCCTTGTGCTGAGGACAGGGTGTTGATGAGTTGTATAAATGTGTTCTATAGGTACATGTAGGTCAGAACTGGTTCAAGGATATAACTTGAAAAAGATCAGAGACATTGTTGGCACAGCTCAAAGAAACGTGTCTTATTGGGCACTTGGTCACATTTTGTGTCAGTAACTGAGGACATGCAAAGTGCAGTGGAAGTCTGCGGCGAATTCAGTGAGAAGCAACACAGCTGCCACAGTAAACTAGCAGTCAAGTCAACCAAACTGCTCAGCGATGTAAATGCATATAAAGCAGGTTGCTGGATGACAAGCTGTTGTAGATTTCTGAGGGCACCGGTTGGGCCATCAGCGAAAGTCATGCACGATTAGTTTAACCTCTGAGTCACAGGGAAGTCTATGATCAGCTACCACCTGACCTGTGGGTTCAGAGCACAAGCAGAGAATGAACACTATCACATTTCTGTGGTCGCAACAAATACTGAGGGGATATTAGTGTATTGAATTATTTGTGGAGATTGGGGCTCTGCCATTTCAGACGAAGGTCACAATGTGGTTCCACTGAGACGTTGCTGATGTCTTGATGGCAGCAGGGAAGCTCATGTCCTGGCTCAGAGTCTTCCTGTGAAGCAAGGCTTTGTTTTTCCACGCCAGAACATTTTATAGAAGTATTGTTATAATCATCTCTGGGATGATTGTTACAGCTGAAGGGCTTTCTTTTTTTAGGTTTTCCTTGATATTGCAACAATAACAAGTAAGCCCATATTGTACAACTGGCCAGGACATGCCCTTTATTGCATGGTTGTTTCCTTTTCCACATCATGTAGTTACATTACATTACATTACAGTGTAATGTTCTCTCAGATACAGGCCAAATTACACTTTTCCCTTCAGATTGTTTAGTTCCTTTTTGGCCTTGTTGCAATAGGATTGGGGAAAAAAAAAGAAAAATGGGCCACCCTCCAGAACTGCCTTTTATACCAGGTTGATTAGCATGCTGGGTTGTTTAAATTGCCTCCTAGAGGGCTGACGTGAAATCGAACAATATCCTCTGACTTTAGAGACTAGCCCCATAGCTTCTCATTTATTTTTATGCAGAGTTAGGACAGAGCTCTGGCACTGCTCCACTGCTCCGAGGAAGCAGAAGCAGAGCCCAGGGAGACCAAGTCTGGGTAGTTTAGGACAAATCAATTAATATCAGCTCAATAAAAGTCCTTGGCTCTTTCTGGGCAATACTTTATTGTGACAGTGCAACCTTGGTGCCCACCATAATTATGTGTATAAATTGTTAAATGCGGTTGAGACATTATAATGAAATAATATCCCTTTCCTATCTCTATAAAAGACTTCTATTAAATCCTGATTGTCTTTGGACCCTGCTTTTACTGTATGAAGAGTAATGGCAGAGCATTGTTTGTCATAGTTATTAGTATACTATATATTTAACAAGGTTTTCCTCTTGGGTGATGATGTTTATGGCTGTGTATTTGGGTCCAACTCAACCTCCATGCTTTTATTTTTATGCCAACATTTGGTTATCATGTAAAATTCAAGTGTGCCAAAGGCAGAAAGATTATTATACCCACAGCAGTAACCAACATAGTGGAAACACTTAATATACTACTTATATACCTATGAATGGGGCTGATAAAATAGATATAGGGCAGAAGATTTAGAGTTGCTTGACTGTCCTCGCTGAACCAAATATGATCTTAGTAGTCAGAGGTAATTTAAGTAATAAATAGTAGTAAATATATCTCATCTCCTTTATGACCTTAATAATGGAGACCTTGCTCTGCAGGGTCGGGGGGGGGGGGGGGGGGGTTTGTCCAGATCTTTGTAGAGATTTGTAGAGCTATAATGTTGTCATCATTCCACTCATAAAGAACTTAATTTGAGGATGTTATCTACTGTTTGGTTGTTTCTAAACAACACAGACACACCGCTGTTGCCATGTTCATATTTGGTGACCACAATATAAACATTGGTTATTAGATCTCCTCCTGGCTGACTGAAGGTGTGCACAGTGGCAGCCATGTTTGCGTGAGTCTCATGGTGGATTCTTTCACATCAGGACAGCTTAAAGCTAATTACAGAGTCTTAGACATCTCCTTGTTGCCTGGCAAGACCCTGATGATCAGTCACATCTTTGTGTCTGCACTTTCTGTCACAAAATGTCTTGGCAATAATTTCCGTCTGAAACAGCAACAGCAGAGTCAATAAGTAAATATTTTCTTTTGAATGGCCAGGAAAAATCTTGGGAGTATTCACATGTTTTCATTATGGCTTCTCTTGGGCATTTGCTTCAGAGACAGCTTTCATCTTTGTGGTGGGAAAATAGAACCTGGCCTAATTTGTGCATTTTATCTAAACAGTATGGGCACACAGCTAACTATGAAACAGAGCCAAACACTACATAGCATAAAAAAAGGCAACCCTCTTTTGTAAAGTACTGGAAAACGTTTGTTTGACATTAGTCAGTCCGACCGATGGTCATCCTCCACTTTGGTCCGGGCTGAAACTGTTGGATGGATCGCCATGACAGTTATGTGTCCCAGAGGATACACTCAAAAAACTGCTGGGTTAAAAAATAACCCAACCTTAACTTCCCCGCTGGGTAACTATGGGACAGAAAACGCACTGGGTTGGTTTGACGCAAGTGCTGGGTTTTAACATTTAACCCAATAGCCATTTTTACATTACATTTTTAAAAATTAGCTTTTTGTTACTGTTGTGTTTTATCATTTACATTTTTTTGTCTCATTTATTGTTTGGTTCTCTCATTTACAGGTTTGGTTTTACATTTACAGTTTCATTTTATCATTTATGGGTTTCATTTTATCATTTATGGGTTTCATTTTATCATTTATGGGTTTCATTTTACATTCAGTTTCTTTTTTCCTCTTCTGCTTTCAAACATTCTGGCCCTAAATGACCTTCATAGATATCCAGCAGTACACATGCCCACCCTTACTGAATAGAAAAAGTAAAGCAAAACTTACAGGTTGCATGTCAGTAAATGACCAGTGGGACTCCTCAGTGGTAGGTCTGAAGACTTCTCTTCCTCTCTTGTAGATGGATGGGGGAAACAGAGTTGGCAGGACCTTCAGAGCTCGCTCACCTTTAGCATCTAAACAATTTGAGCAAAATACATAGGTGTCGCATTAACATTTAAATAGTATTCTATATTTGAATTGATATTTTTGAAGCACTATTTCTTACTTTTCTGCCCTAGTGTTGACTGGTACCTATAAGTGTGTTGATTGTGTAGCCTAAACTAATGACCAGGAGCGTTGTAACATCTGACAATGGACTAAATTCTGTTTATAATCTAAAAAGTAACATATTTGATGCTGAGTGAGACAAGCTAGCTATTTGTGAGACAAATTTAAACTTCTAATCTATAGGTCTGATTAAGAACAAAAGAATAGAACCACACTCATCATCATCATTTTGGACCATTTTAACACTGTATCATGGATAATCTTATAGTCAGAGAGAGGAAGAGTCTGTTGTCTTTCAACTGTCAAAACATTTTAATTAAACATCAGTTTTCAGGTCGTCATGTAGAAAGAATATTTTGACTTGAGATATATATGCATTTTACACTCTCACTAACACATATGCACTACTAAATCATTTCGACACATTAGGAGACATTCTAGTCATAACTTGGATAACTATAATGGATTTACAAACAGAACATCAATAAATGCAGATGCAGCTGATAAAAAATAAATAAAAGCTTTGTTGCCTCATTAGCTTTCAGTGTCTGAGCAGTAACTCTATAAACTGTGGTTTGATAGCTCTGTGCACAATATAAATACAAAATACAGGTTTTTAATGAATGCGCAGCTGCTGTCCAGCTGTTTATTTTTGGTATTTCACAGCCAATTGTGTCATGTTGGAGGATGTCATTACAGCACTGCACTAACTGTGCTTATTATTTGGACAGTGCATCACTTCCTCTATGCAATTACAAACCCCAAGGCATTAAAAGCTCATCCTGCTGCATCCTGGCAAGACGCCATCTCCAGGCTGCTACTGATACTGCGTGGACCCAGGGGCTGCTGGGTGTTGTAGTTACTACAGGTGTGACAAAGGTGTGCTTAGAGTACATGGGTTTCTGTTTGGGTTACAGAGACATTCAACAAGTAAACTAAAGCTCGGGAAAAAAATTAAATACACTAATGGACAAAAATATGCAGATACAGTGTGCATTGTGTCCGCAACTTTAATAAAGTTTTGTTCTGGGGATAGTTTTCATGATTTGGGCTCCTTTGTATGGAAAATTTGAAACGTCTGAAAGTTAGAGAATCCCTAAAGTTAAATACGACACACATGATTAAATGAAGAAGAAATGTTAAATTAATTTAATTTATCTTTCTTTATTTGATCACTGACTATTATTTTTCATTGTAACATGAATTTACCATACCACATTATAATCAAATCACAAGATAACAAAGTGGAGAAGTGTATTAGCTAGCTTTGAACTGTCCAAAAGTCAACAGCTCAAGCTAGCCTTATAATGTCCAAAGGTTAGCAGTTAATGCTACCCTTGAAATTTCCAAAAGTAGCATTTAATGCTAGCCTTATGATGCCCAAATTTTAGAGCTTTGGCAGTTTAACCTTATAATTTCTGATTAATGTTAATGTCACTGCATTACTTAGCCTCATGCTAGCTTTATCTTACCATTGAATTTATAGAGACCAAAGTTATCAGCTAATTTTAATGTTAGTGGCACTGGATTACTTACTTACATACTATTAGTATGACCCATGGGCACTGGAGGAGGTGTGACAGACAGCAATGCCCAGCAGGTGATAACATCTTCCTGTACAATTACTGTAAAATGTTACGGTCACTTAATAGTGATCTACCTTAAAATCCTGCCCACCATGTGTTGTGTGAATCTCTTCAACAATGGCTTAGTGTGAAAATGAATAAACAAGCAGTTAGGTCAATGTAACCCAACTAGCTGGTCAGCTGCAAACCCCTAAAAAAACTTCTCGACCCAGCATGAGCAACCTGACAGTGTGTCCATAGTACCCAAAACAGCCTAGAATTATGAACAAGCATAAACAACCCAACATGCTAACATGCTAAGCTAAGATAGGGAACATTATACAACCAGAACCTCAGCATATTAGCATTGCCACAGCCTTACAAAGCTGCTAGCATTACTTTAGACTCTTGGTCTTGTTCCTCTGTCAGCAAAATCAGTCAGTACAGAGATACCACTGAGACAGAAACAAAATAGATGGATAACACATTTTCACTTCGACTTGCATACTATATTACCTTGCAATGAGCACCACTCATCATCTGGTTTCACACCCTTCTGTCTCAAACAACCAGCACCATATGACGCTATTTGTCAGAGATAAGATCCACACAAGTTGTTGAATAGTCTTGACGCTGCATTGCAAAACTGTCACAAGAGCTTATGTTTTCCATTTCATCACATTTTTAAGCTACTCTGTAACTATTTGTAATTAACTTTGGTGTGGAAAAAGTATGCATTGCCCTTTTTCAACAATTGGAAATGTATCCTTTCAGCACCATGGACAGACAGTTTCTGAGATCCAGCAGAGGGAATCACTTTGTTTTTGTTTTCTGTTGTCATGTTCATGTGTTTCTGTAAATACTTTTTTCCGCAGTCGAGTCGCTGAGCTGCGAGCATTGTCAGCTCTTTATTTGAACAAGCTGCCTGTCAATGTGCCACACTGACGTATCTGTGCTTGTGCACTTGCAGAACCTGACACAATTCTCCTGTGGCAAAATGGAAAACACTTGCAGCATACCGCCTGCCTCGTATTGTCTGATGGAAAGATTAAAGCCAATCCAAACAAAATTCACTCTATCCAGCTCTGAGTTGGTCGATGGTGAGACCACCAGAGGGGAACAGCTCGCTCGACTATGTCATCAGATCACATTATCATTGATCTCTCCCGCTCTCCTCCATCTGTCTTTGTCTTCCTGAGTCTGCCCTGTGCTTTCAGTAACATTTCTCATGGCTCAATGTTGCCTCTCATCTCGTGAGTGTGACATGAAATCGTGATGACTTCACCAGAATAACATGCATTCGAGTGCACGAAGAAGCCGTTTTTGTCCGGGCTGTCAATATCAACACCTTTTCTTTACTCTAATTCTTAACAACCTTTGTTGACAATGTGAAGAAATAATGTGTTGGGACTTCAGCTCTTGGTAATTATTGTCAGTCTGGTTTTGTCTTCACACCAAAAGCATAGCATGCATTTCTGCCACAATCATATACCCTCCTGTAGTGTATTCATTCACGACACAGAGAATTGTTTACAACAATTATTAAATAAATTCTGAGATGAATTCAAAAGAATAAAAAAAAAAAAAATAACATAACTGCTGCTTTGAGGATTTAACTTCACTGTCAGGAAAAGGCAAGGTCGCCCACATAGAGATTTTCATGGAGGTCACCCACATTTAAACTGTGCCTTGGTTAATTGAGTACTCACTAACTGAATAAAATCCTTACTGAACAATGAAGATCTGACCCAAAAGACAGAAATTCCATTTTGAATTGCTATTGTGCTAAGGGCAATTATCAGAGTGATATGCACATGTGCAAATGATAATAAACTTGATGAATTTCAGTCTTCAGCAAACCAGATACTTAAAATAGTAAATAATGCTTCTCTTAGTAAAATAGATCCAGAATTTTGGTGACAATTGTGGCTATTTAAGATTTTTATGAAAATGAGATGTTACCAAAACAAGATGTACAACACTCTGATTGTCTCTGTTGTGGTCGACGTGGAGTCTGAATATCTCCAAATGTTTTCCATATGTCTGGCAACTGCACTGACCCTTCTTACTTAAACATGCCAGGGTGGATGTGTTCCACATTGGACCGATGTGTAGTGGTGTTGTTGTTTTACTTTACATGAGTATCACAGCAGTAAAAATTCCAGGGAAACCTAACAAGGATAGGTGGATCTACTACTGTGCCATGTCTAAAATTGGAGTAAAGTAAGCCTGCCACTCATTCAAAACATTATTGCCAGCAGAGGACTTTTACGTACTCCACATTGATGCGTAGGTGTATGGAAAAAAAAATCCTGCTGTTAAAGCTCACTCTATGAGACAGAGAGTCACTGTATGTGAAAGCGAGCGTTACGGCCAAATGTTATAATTGTTTATTTGTGTCTGTTCGGCTTGATGGCGGCGTGTCACTTCTGTTTCCCTGATCCGTCTGTGAGGGAATGATTCATGTGGACAGCACCACAGATTATACTGATGATTACCCAAAATAGCCCTGGCATGCAGCAATGTACAAGTTCATACGTGTGTACATGCGTTGAGGAGTGCATGTATGTCATAGTACGTGCATAAACATTTGTTCATCTATCTATGTTCACATGAAACATGTCTGCTTGTGTGCGCACATTCCTGCCTTCATGTGCGTGAAGTCTGGGATCTGGTGAGTTTCTCTCCACCCATGGTGGGCCTCTCTCAGCCAGATGGATGGTCTCAGCCAGTGTCAGAGAGGTGACAGCTGGCTGGCCCGGCCTCTCCTGGCCATGGGTCTGGATCCTGTCCTCTGACAGCTCCTGACAGCTCCTGATGGGTGACGCGTCTACCGCACCCCCCACCCATGAGCTTGCATCATGGAAACTCCTGGTTACTGAGAAATCAATGATGTCTCACAGCATGCTTTAATGAAATGTAAATGATATGAGCCACACCCCGGTGAGATGACGCCTGAACTCATAAGTGCTCTAAAGGAAGTAGCCACCCTACTGATGATTGAATAATTAGGCCTTTTTCAATGGTTGTAAAACAGGTTTTACAGAGGAAAAGAGTAATAGCTGCTCCACTCCAGTCTGAAATAACACAACAGGTCTTGCTTCAGATTGAATAGCTATAAGAACTCATGTACCATGTCAAAAATCTCATTAGGTAAACTACACACACTACCACAAATATCTCTCATAAAAGTTGTAAATTAGACTAAGCTAGTGCTACTTCTTTCACTTCATGTGACACCCAGCTCTCCCTCCTGGCTCTCTTGTTCTCTCAATCTCAGTCTTAAGTGGCCTCAACATTACAGTCAACTCGTTAGAGAGGCTGGAGGTCTTAAGCTGTAGCGACCTGGGGAGTGGTGCTGGAACTGGGGACTGTGTACTGGGACTTTGTAATGTGTGTGAGTCATTATTTTCAGCTTCCATGCAGCAGGCTGCAGGTTTCAGCAGGACGGAGATGGGGCTATGCTAAACCAAACCTGCTGGGTTCTGTGTTAATGAGACAGCTCTGCAGGGATGAGAAGAACACACACAGAGCAACTCAGGAGACGTCTGCTGGCCTCCCAAAGGTAATTCCCTTAAATGAAAAGCAGACTGCATGCTAGTCATTGTTGCATCAAGGGGGTGAGGATGAATAGTGACGGGGTTGTATTTCAACACACCTCCCCATGCTCTTATTACGTGGGCTAAGATAAGTGGAGGTAGGGTACCTTTTTCAGACACTCCCTGCTGATGCTCTTTCTTAACCAATTATCCTTGACTAGAATGACTTGTGTAACACTGGCTGAGTCACGCAGCTTTGGAAATGGATGCTTTATCCTATCAAGGCCTTTTCATTTTTCAGATTAAGAGTCTCTCTTGCTTCCAGCCAAGGACGCCAACAGGACTGAAGTACTCTACATCTGGGAGACATTAAGGACACATGGAAGAGGCTCATTTAAGGCTCTTATTAGCTCACCTGGCGCTTTAAGTAGGACCATTAATATTGATCTACTTAAAATATGAGCAACCTCAGTTAACACATGTCTGTTAGATGAGAAGGACTCAGTGTCCCTCTGTGCACCAGCATGTCAATTTCAGGCTTGCATCAGCCATCGCTATCAAACTGACCCAAGCTGTGATTCGAAGCTAATAGGCTTTCCAGATGTTCTTCCTTGTATTTCATTGAATCCAACACCTCTGCAGGGCCACTGTCCAGCCATAAATCACAGTCTGCGTGCTGCATGAGCAGAATGAGGGGATGTGGCTTGATGCATAAGTCACATGCTTGATTCATGAGCTCACTGTGAATAGCTTCAGGACACAAGCGAAACAATTAGCTGTTACCTTAACCTCAAGGCCACAAAGTCTCTTAAAGGGGTTTAGTATCCCCTTTATAAGCTCTGAAGCCCCAGCTTAAAGCCGTGGGGACAGCAGAGCTTTATAAGAATGATTTGGTTTTATGTGGTATTCTTGGATGACAGTCCACCACCAGTCACTGTGCAGTGTTAGCAACAGTTCACGGCTTTATTTGGTCCTGCAAGCGATCTTCAGTTCCAACTGTCTGAGATTAGTCAGGTTGAACAGATGTCTGATAAAATGCTCTGCTTTCATCCATCTAATGCAAATGTACTGTGTGACCAAGGTTGTTATTAATCTCTGCGAAGCATCAGGAAATTTTTTCCTTCCAATAGCTGAGCCAGACTAAGAGTAGGAATTACATCTGTATCAATATTCAACATGTGAGCTGATAATTTAACCATAAACACACACGCATCCATTCTTTTGCAACTAATCAAATTCCTTAATGTGTAATTTGTTGATCCTCATTAACCTTCTAATGAGCATCTTAACCTTGTGCTGCATTGAGTTAGGCCGTTAGACCATAGACCGTTCATTTATCAGAAATGTTATGAATCCATGTACAGAACAAATCACACAAACTCAAGATGGTTATATTTTACTCTAAGTCTTTTCTCCAAATGCCTTTTGGTTACTGAGGCCTTTGGGAAATCATGCCATTTCAAATCTTTCTCCTTCCTGAAAGGATGTCGCCTCTATCCCACTTTTTTAGCTTTTATAAATGGCCACTGGCGCGTCTGAAGTCTTTTAATGCGCAATCCATCTGCTGTTTGGCTCTTGTAGAGGAAATGAGCAGATCCATAATCTATACCTGCACTGGCAAGTGGAGCTGACATGGTGAAGAGAATGATCAATCTGGTGTTAAGGGTTATCTTTCAGGGAGATTTGTGTTTGGCCTAGATATCCTGGTGGAAGGACTGGGTGAAAAAGACATAGCGCTGGGTTTTTTTTTTATTGTTTTTTTCCACTATCTTCAGTTCTCCAATAACATGAATCATCAAACATCAAAAAAAAAAAAAAATCTGCTACAGACGCCAAAGTTTATGACCCGTTACTCGCACGCTGTTAGACATTTCCCAAATAGATCCCCACCCTTAACATATGATGGTGTGAGAATTTGAAGTGATGGGAATTTAACTGTTCACGCCCACATTTTAACCTCTGTACAATAAAGGACCTCTGCATCATAAATATATGTTACATTCATGAAACTTTACATTACGTTACTTCAGTCGGCCATGTAACAGTTTCAAAAGGCATTTACTGGGTCTAAATATTTAGTAACAAATAATGACTACATCAGAACTAGTTTGTGTGGTGCAACTTGTTTTCACTTAAAGATATGTAAATCTCAGTAAACACTTGTGAGGCTAACTTTGAACCTCAGCTCCAGGTCTCCACAGTGACAGCCAGAAGCCTGGCACTGTTGCCTCCCGAGAGCTAAGCCAACAACAAAGCAACCAGAGCAGCTGTACTGACTGTCATAAGATCATCCTGTTATTTATTCTATACAAATTACTTGCATATGTTCGGCGCTGCCTTGCCTTCAAGGTTAAAGCTCACATCCGAGCCTGAGGAGGGATGTAGAGAGGACAGTTGGCAGAGTGATATTTCCACGCTCAGCTGTAGCCACTACAGTGTTGTCTCTTGTTCCCCAGCCACACCTCGCAGCAAAGCCCAGACGCTGAGAGAAATGAGTTCCAGAGATATTCATGTGCAATGTTCTGCAGATTCTTGGCCTGTTTGTGATCACACCTTTAGATTCAGATTATAGTCAAATCAGAAGTAACTCAAAGGAGCACCTTCACATGGCAAACAATTACAATCAATGTCATTTGTCTGAATACAGCTGCCTGGTGTGATGGGAATTGGAGACGGAGATGATGATGTGTTCTTTCCATATCAAAGGAGTGGTCATGGTTTCAGGATCGCTGTACATCAGTGGCATGTGGTGAAGGGTCTGACTGATAAATGAGGGAACTAATTAGAGGAAGTAGTAATGCGGGGCTACGAGGCGGCTGGAGCTCGAGGTCCGGATGTCTCGTCACTTGCAACATGGACCTGTCAGGATGCTCTGTGGTTGGTGCAGAAACTTGACAAGCTGATATTAAGCCCTACCAAGCGCTCTCCATGTGAGGAGATGAGGCCTGCAACAGCTATCCACATTTATCACAGGACTTGTAAATGTCAGCACAGGAACTGTTGTAGACATGACATGCAAACGAAGGTGTATGTAAACAAAAATAGGTCATAACCTGGATTCCATTACAGTACATATGTGGCCTCCTGCCACAGCTTCTATTCAGTAACTGGGCTGTGCTGTTGCTCCGCTTACGTAGCTTTGGCTAAGGTGGAAGATCTATTTGTAACAGCCTTTTAATATACGATACTAAGGTCATTTGTAGGAAATAAATCATAATCTTAACTTGGGCTGGGTACCAATTCAAAGGTAGCAAAGTCAATGACACCATTAACAATGGGACAGCCTCGGAACCAGCAATAACAAACACACTTTTATTTCACTTCCGAGTTGCGTTCCAGGAAAATTTTATGACATTTCAGGTCACCGGCAGTTTGTTAGTGAACTTTTCATATTTAATAAAATACACTGATAGCAAAAGCCATTCAGAAAGAAAAAAATTGGAGCACGTTTCTCTCTTAAAGTCTGGGCTGTTCCACTGGGAATGGTATATCCACGTGTTCCTTTCCTTGACATTCTCCTTTGCTTTTTAACAAGCTCGCAGAGACACATAAAGCCCTTTTCGTCTATCCAGAGAACAAGGTTGATGCAACTCCTCTGAGCAGATTCTCAGTGGAATTCTCTTTCTCCAAATGCAAATCAGACTGCAAGAAAAAGAAATCAAAAACTAATCATCGTATCATGCACAGTGGCTTAAAAATGATTTTAAAATTCCTACAGCTGTGCGGGTTTAGACAAACCAGCATGCTTGTTATTGTATGAACCAACTATCCACTAAATAGATGCTATTTCATCTTCCACTGTATCAAGTATCACTAAATCCTGAAGTTTCTTTTGTTCTTTCATGTTTTGAGGCATGTTTCCTCATTGTAACACAATTCATAAATGCTGTCCTGACTAGGATGTAATGATTAAGATAAACACTTTGATGGTATCCTTTTGTTTTGAAATATGGATCTATTATAAATGGGCTCCTGACAAACAAACACATGCCTGGCTTCCCCAAACCTCCTCAGAGGTTTGCAAAGCTCAGAAAGCAACAATGCCACAGTAATCATGAAAGGGAATAGCAAATCCTCTGTATGTCATGTGCTCTCACCATATCCATCAGCTTGAAAGGAGTGCTTTAGAATGGGTGGACAAAATATACATATCCCTGGATTTGACATTGAATTATTTGAACCTCTGCTAGGGCATAAATCCACCCCATCCTAATCCTGTGGTAACTTGTAAACAGTCTACTGCTCACATGACATGCCTCATACCCAGTGAAGCATTTTTCAACTTCTTTCTTGTCTTACAATATGTCATGCTTCGAAAATCTGCTCTCATAATAATTCCAATGTACAGTCAATAGATTGTGGTTTTCTTCCTAACGTCCCATGGTGTTGTCGTGCTGTCTCTCGCACAGGGGTGGTGCCAGGGGGGTGGCCTGGGGCCCCCCAAAAAATCTGGTTGCAATGAAAAGTAAAATGATTAAAAAGAGGTAGAAAATGACTAAGAAGACGTAAAATGCCTAAAAAGAGATTTAAAGCAACTAAAGAGCTGCAAAATGACTAAACAGATGTAAAAAAAATGCAAGACACCTAAAAAGAAGCGCTGACCAAACAAAAAGAGATGCAAAATGGCCAAAAAGGAGACGCAAAATGACCCAAAATATATTCAAAATGACATCAATAATGTACAGATTATTGTAGCTAAGAACCAGGGCTTCAAACTTACTCATTTTACAAATGTGCCCCCCTTCCTTAAAACTGTCCCCCCACCCCCCCATAAAAGGTTTCTAAACCTGCCCCTGGTCTCACAAAAACGTGTGTTCAGTGCTGCTTTGAGAGGTGACTGCACGCTGCACAGTGTCCAGACTCCTTGGCCCCGACCTTGGCTCCGTTCATTTGAATCAGAAAGAGCTTTTCACTGGATGGTGCTGTAGTCACAGAGGAGTTGGACTCGACTCTCCTCTCTCTTTTTTTGGACTTCACAATAACTCAGTGCCAAGGGACAAATATTCTTTTTTACTGCAAACCTTATATAAGCTTTCACTGGGATAAATGATTTTCTTGCAAAAGTTAATGTATGCCTGATTTTTATGATTTGATCTGAAGCACATGTGGAGAACACCTACGATTATGAAGCCATAGCTGTAAAATGAAACAATGCGTGCTGTTTTTTTGTGTGGTCACAGATAGATATGTAATCCTTTCAGTGACTTACTGAATTAGTTTTGCGCTCAGTTCTGGAGAATTTCAAACTTCACAATCTCCGGGATAAATTCACAACAGAAAACGTGTCTGTCGTTTATAAATGACGAAAGCACAGTGTCATGGCAGACGTACCCTTTTGCGAGAGTCCAAAGCTCAGATACGCTTCTTCCTTAGTATATTGTACAGGCGTCACTGCACAGGCCCCTCTGCCCTCATAAACACATCCAGAAGGGAGTGATTATTTCTCAAGATGTGGAGATGGAGGACTTGCCAGTTCATGCCTCTTTATGAGTGTTTTGGCATGACGGCTTGTTCCGCCTCACAATGCTTTTGTTCCTCTTGTTAGAGAAGAGATGCTTATCCCAACCACCCTGTGGGCCATGTGTCTCTGTCACCTTGAGCTCAGCAACTGGGCTGAGAGAAGCAGCACTGTGGGTTTCTGTGTTTGTGTCTCCCTCCAGTGAAACGCGCCATATCAAGTGTCCCCAAATTAGCAACAGTATTGCAGGTCATAAAACATGGCATCTCCTTTAATCCACAGTGACACGACCATGCCCGCATTCTCTCATGTTGCAACATCAGGAATGCATTTTCATCTAATATGGGGCTTCTCAGCCATGTTCGTGCATTTTTGAGGGGACCAATTTGTCCCCAGATTGTGAAATTTGAAGATGTAATAAATCAGAACATTTAGCAGGGATATTATGAGTGGTTGAAGTGTGGGCTTCGGAAAAAAAATTTGAAAAAAATATGTGCTCAGTCATAAGAAAGAATTTTATTTTCCATTTCTTGGGGGAGACGCCTTAATAAATGCCAAGGAGCAAGTTTGTTATTAAAAAGACTCAGATAAGCTTTGATGAGTCAGTTCTTAAAGCTCAACTTTTTCTTGTCTTATCTTTTATCTTTAATTAGGGATAAAATCTGGTTTTCCTAATGTTTCCTGCCCAACACAAGCAAAATGTCAAATCTTTTTGTACAGCAGTATTTGCAATTAGTCTTCCACACACACACCTCCGAATCAAATTACAGTCAACTGAAACGAAAAGGAAATTTGAGCACTATCTGCCAGTGAAGATCAAGTGATATGATTGAAATCTCCAGAACAGCTTTTAAATGGACCTTGTGGTGATTTTTCTCAAATTAGGTTGAATTTTCTCAAATTAGTTTCAGAATAACACCAGGGAATATAACGACCTCTGCTTTGAATATGAGAGTGTTTTTCTCTTTTTCATTCATAAAGTTGAAGAAAAACATTGACAATACTGTAAAAAAATTTAAAGAAAACCATCAAATTCTGATATTTGTTTAAAGTTGCCATGTGTTTATTTCAATCACTGTGTGTCTACATTGCTCTCTTTGGTATAAACTATGCAGTCTCTGTTAGGAGATTTGTGCTCTCTGGAGTCAACAAGACTGAATAATGAAATCATCACTAGCCCTCAAAGACCAAATCATCTCTGAATACCTATTATTTTAATTATATTGTACAAATACTACTGGCTCTTTTCCCAGACCTATACGTACAGAATCAGTCACACAAGATTGGGCTTGGCAAATGTTTATTTTCCCAAATACCAAATGGGACCCTGGGGATATTATGCTTCATTCCACTTTGTCTCTCACTTCAAAAGGTACTGCTGGGAATCGACTGACATATTTCACTGAGCTTATATGTCCTCTGAACAACTACGAGACGCAGAAAAGAGCATATTATATAACCTACTGTATATGTGCATATATTACTTCATAATTTCTAATTTTCAAAGAAGTATTCTCTAGCAATGAATAGTACAAGTCCGCACAACCCAACAAGCAATAAAAATCTGATTTCTGATTCTACTTAGGGATCTTTATTTCCCATGGCCAAGCATTATCCCTTTGCATCAACATTAGCGAGGAATGTGCTGGCTTCATACCTACAGACCTCATAAATTAAAACGTGTAGACAAATTACACACAATGGCAACAAAAAAATAATAAAAGTTAGACGACAGAAATGTGAGCTGTGTATTTAGCGGCATGCTGTTTGACTCTCTGGCTCTATAACAGAGCTTTTATTATTGTGCTGCTTCCCGGTACTCCTCAAACAAACTCTCACCCTCGCTTAATTAAATCCTCGATTGAAAATGTGTTTGTGGAAAGAAAGGAGATATTCCATGCAGAAAATACTTTTGCAGACAATTCATGGCCCTTTGTTTTCCCAAAGAGGGCTGCTCTCACTCCAACCCAGATTGTGTCTGTGTTTGTTGGCTTAGAAGTGAGTGAATTTATTTCTAACATGCTTTTTTTTTTTTTCTTCTTCTTCTTTTTCAGCGTCTTTGTGGTGGAGTTTTACACTGCTGTAAGCTGACAGTCAATAAGAGGCACGGGTCGTACGAGCAATTATAATACTCAAGGCATCCAGGTTTCCATACCTGACATTGTGCTGAAATTTTATGACACTAATGAGGCATCCTTCTTACTCCGGTCAGGAGATGTTTCCCTGGAAAAGCTTGCATTCTCGGTTTGTTGGCAGCTCTCACCACCTCTAATGATTCATCTCTTTTTGATGGTTGTTTTTAAGGGCTAGGATAAAGTCTGTAATTTCACCTGTGGTAATTTCGACTGGTTTTTCTTGGGATAAAAAGATATGACGCTTGCTAATGATCCACCTTGAACCTTCAGTCTTATTTTGAAGGAAACCTGCTGGACGATACTGTCTGCTCTTTTTCAATTCCATTCCTCAGTTCTTTTTAGCAGGTTACTTTATCTGTCTTAGTTTCCATTTAGCTTTCAAGCGGCTGTTAATGTTTTTGATGTCATCACATGCTAATGCAGACTAAAACAACTGGCTAAAGCCACTTGACGTGAAGTTTAAAGGCATTCCTCATGTATTATCACAGTGGGGACTTGTTCCAAGCCACAGACTAAAGCATGCATAATGCTGCTTTCTTGCACATGCTTCATGGTTTGGGATATTTTTGGCACAGCGTGCTAGGGACTCCACGACAATCTGTGCTGTGAAGGCGACGGGCCTGTTATGATTGACACATTTCAAGTGGGATTTGCAGGGATTGAAAGACCATGAGTGCATTAGAGGAGTGGAGACATGATGCCAGAGGCAACACCTGAAACATGAGTTGCATGAGTTTCAAATGAAGTAGCATTACAGTCACTTTCAATCTGTGCTCTGTAAGAAAATTAAGTATAGCAGCCAGTAAAGTCCAGAGAAATATGAATCCACTTGCTTCCTCATGCCTTGACACTCTCTCATTCACGTTCCTGGTGATATTTATTTACTAAAACAGTAAGATGATGGGGAATTTGTCTTTTCATTCCATGCATGCAGGCTTGCATTCAGAGGCCAAATAACCTCCATTAGGTGGAGCCCAGTGGAGCGGAGAGCAGGAATGCATGAGGGATGGTAGCTCTGAGAGTGTATTTACTGTAATGAGAAGCAGACAGGAGGAACTCTGAGCTTCTATTGTTGTGCACAGGTTTGCTTTGGATTCTTGTCTCACCCCTGCAGGCTACAGACCCATGAATATTTAAATAGGAAAGGGACTTCCTCTAAACATCAATCAAAAGCCCATCTATTCAATTACTGGCCTCAGATCTGAGATGTTCAACCAACAGCAGCTTCTGATGAGAGGAAATTCAGCCCGTGGCAATGCCCGTGAATATTCCAACCATGTGGACAATGACTCAATTAAAAGCAGCCCCTCAATGGCTGGCAGACCTTCAAGAGAGGAAAATCACTGGATATTTTTTCAATGACACTGCACTTGGAAGAAATTCATAAGAAGTTTTAGTCGTTTGAAAGGGGATAAGAATACAGCAGAGTAATCGCAGTAAAGAAATATTATCCACTTTTCCAGTATGAAAATTTAACTCAATTCAGTATTTTCTCATAAAGTATGTTGAATAGGCTCAAATTCAAAAGGCACTTTCTCTCTCTGAGCACATTTCATCCTTGATAAATGCCAGAGGCTAACCCTGTTTCTTTTTTGTACAAAAAGCAAAAGAAAGCATTAGAGAGTGGGTGTGTGGGTGTGTGTGAGAGAGTGGGAGGCCAGGACTGAGATGGGATCAGATACACAAACAGTAATGTAAAAAAAAAAAAAAAACATATGAGAAAAGAAGTGATGAGAAAGAAAAACAACAGCTTTGGACACCTGTTCAAAGAAGCTCTGTTTGGCCTCTGCCATGAGAAAAAGATGATTCACACTGGCAGGGGATCAGGTGATTAGACGTGTGTCATGTAGAAGCACCAACATCTCTGTCAGTGAGCAAATGCACACAACAGGCCCCCCCAATCTTTTTTAACCACAACAACTGCTCGGCTCAGCCTGCAGAGAAGCTGTGCTTGACACAAACCTATCCTCCACTAACAAGAGCCAGACACATCAGCCAGAGTGCTATTCTTGGCAGTCAGCACTGGTCGTCTATGAAAGACAGATCATGCAGGGAGGCCAGAGGACTACTAGAGGGATTTTACAGCGACCACTGCAGTGGTTATAGTTAATATAATGTTTGCTTTCTGTATTATCTTTACATATTGTGGCTTCCTGTTCGTGATTTGGTCATACTAATTGAGTTAATCACAGATCAGGGTGTTGTGCCCCCCCAGCAAAACTGTCAATTTAGTCTTATGAAGACAAAAAAAAAACCATAGAGAATTGCCAGAAACACAGCCAGGAGGTGACCGCAGCGTTAATTAAACACTACTCTGATTAAAAGGAATTGTTTGACATTTTGGGAAGGACATGCATTTGATTTCCTGCTGAGAGTTAGATGAAAAGATCAGTACCACATACCATATGTCAGTTAAATATGAAGCTGGAGTCAGGAGAAGGTTAGCTTAGTTTCGCATGACGAGTGGAAACGGGGGTGCGGCTAACCTGGCTCTGTCCGTAACCGCACTTATTAAATGAGCTATTTGTAAATTTTGCTTTTGCTACAAAGCCACCGTCAGCATTAGCCACACACAGCCCGCTGACCCATGTATGGGCCAAGTAGACGGTTCTAGGAGTAAACTGCTTGAACATTAAACTTCAATATAGACAGGCTGTACCTCCTTAGATCGGCTAGTCTCTACAATTAAAATATTCGGCTCATTTTGCGCTAACCATAAGCACATAAATATGATTCATTTTTATCTACCAGGGGAGTGTGGTGACTGCCTACCTTTAGATGTGTAAAACTCCGATTCTCTCTCCATTCCTCCATTGTTTGTATTCCTTTAGTCCTTAAGGGTCCACAGATCGCAAAAATCAAAAGGGTTCCTTAGAAACTTATTCCAGGTTATGAATATAGTCATGACAAGTCGAAAGCAGACGACCAAGCTGCTGATCTTCCCTCACTTGTCCTCTCTCTTAGTCCAGGTGCATCTGCGGCTGTGTTAGCAAGTCTGCTATTTGTTTGTTAGCTTTCTGGCTGCAAAATGGAGGCCTCCCTTTAATGATCATGGATGTACATCCATAGGAATGATCTAATCAGTTTTCACTTCAGTGGCATAGGGCAGGGGGAAGACAGCATGCTTAACCCAGGTAAGACGTAATGACGTATTCTCTCTGTCGGAAAAAGCCTTTTTTTTCACAGCTGCATGACGCTAGCTTCTAGACAGACGTCTCCCCTGACCAATCAGAGCAAAGTAAGGGGGGCGGGCACTTCAGAGGCAAAGCCAACAGGCTTTGAGAGGTTAATATTTTTTAAAAGTGTTTGTAGATCAGATTGTGTTATATAATCAATCACAAACTTTGCCATGGTCTTTTTTTTCTATGTGTATAAGCCATTTATCAAGATTTAGGTTGGCTTTGTTTGAAACAAAGTGTAATAAGTTTGCTTTTACATAAGATTAATTGAAAGGCAATCCAGAAACCCACTAAAGAGATGATGGTGAAATATTGTAAGAGCTGAAAGGAATCTGCAAGGCATTAGGAGCCTCGCTTGGAGGAGCAGATGAAAGGCTCTGCACTTATATTAAAAGAACTGCTGGGGAGGTGAAGGATTCTCCTCAGGAGAAATCAAAAACACTCTTTTCCCACTGGGCTCACAGACAGTAACTCACCGGCTGTCAATCCATTTTAATCAAATTACTGTGATGTTTCAAATACTCTATTTTAAAACTGGAATGACATAAGTCTGAGAGATTGCTAGCTTCACATTATGAAAGCTGTTTTCAATCACATCTGAACAATATTTCATTGTTTTTGGAGCTTTGCTTTAAAGGGACTGTGAATATGAGAGGAGATGAGCAGAGAGCTTTCTGGCAACATCTTATAATGGCAGATGTGAGAGGAGCGAAGGCTGGGAAGCTGTAAATTATTTCTGATTTGAACAGAGGAATATGTTTGTTTACTTTAGCAGATATGAATCGTACAGGAACAATTTGGTAGTGTGAGGTTTTTCTCGAATGATTTCTCTCGAGGTGCTTTGCTTCAGCCAAATGACAGCTAATATTTGATGAGAAGGACTCTTGAGTAGAGTAAATAACCTTCAAGCTATTAAAAACCTCAAAATATGTTGCCACAGTCATCGGATATCGATATAAAGGGTCAGGTAGTGAACTGAGGCCAGAAAATACTTTCTTGGTTTCTGTCATAAGTGATGAAAAGCAGATTGTCCCCAAAAAAAGTATCAGATAATTAGCTGATAATGTTCATCCCAAAGGTGGGACGTGGTTAACAGGCACTTACCATCAAAGCGTGGAAAAAGAGAGATCATCCCTCGTTTAACCATGCTCTGTAAACCTTTCTAACATGTATACCATATGTTTTACACCTCTTGAGTATCATAAACGTGTTACAGGCTTCACAGACACAGCGGCCTGTCCTGACACTGAATCACAGGATTCCCTCAGCTCACCTAAATCTTGGCTGCACTCAACACCTCAACACAAACGGAACTGTTTATGTTGCAAACAGGCTCAAAAATGCTTGCAACGGGATTTATGAGTAGGATGTTACTGCTCTGTTTTATATGGTTGATCCATTCAGCGTGGGCGTAACGCTGTCCAGAGGTATTTACACCTAATATCTGTTAATACCCACTTCAATATGGTAACAATGTTCTCTCTCTAATCTGTCATTTTTGGTAAAATGGGACATGTCAGAGGCTTCAGTGGTGTGACAGTGAGATATATCAACATGAGCTGTGCATCACCGTCCTCACCCTCAGAGACAAACAAGACCGGCGCTGTGCCTCCAAGCATGCTGAGGCACAGGAAATGGTCAGCCATCACTAAGGCCATAAACTGAAGTCATGAAAGTATTGGATGTTCCTTGTACTCTGCAATTCTTTTTTTTCTGTGCTGCTTTCTAATGAGGCATGCTTTTATAAAGGGCTCCTAAGTTGTAACAAGTGTCTTTATTAATAGAACAGTAATAAGGTTTTGATAGGGGCACCTCTTGGGCAGACTTGGTGGTTTAATACAGAGTAAAATACCAGGACCCTTTATGAGTCACTAAATAACTGTAGGGTAGGCTTATTAGAAAGTGAGCAAGTCATTAATAAAGGGTTATTCCACCACAAAAGTTCTTTATAATTAGAATTGAACAGGTAGTTTAGGACAAAGCACACCGAGGAGCATATAGCAGGCAAAGGGATTCTTCATAAAACAAAAACAATTGATCTTATAAATGGTTTATTACTGACATATGAGGCATTAATTAAACACAAATAAGTTATTCATTAACCACTGATTACACCGTTAGCCACAACTTTTATAAAGTTAGCTTTGTTAGAAAACGGGACCAACTTTTCTCACACAGACTTGAAAAATTAATTCAATATTTCTGAGTTAGTTTGTGAAAACAAGCGGAAGTCAGTATTTTCGGAGAAATTTATATTCATGTATGAGTCAGTTATGTTATGTTATGCATTTCATGATTTCTTTCACATTAACACCCAGAACCATCATTCAAAGCTGACCGAGGACCACATCCACCACGTCTAATGGCTCTGAGTGTTGCTGGCATATGCTGAGAGAATCCGGCGACGTGGAGGGCAGTTGACTTTCACGTCAAGGCCCTCTGTTTGACATCATGTTTTCTTAATGAGAACCAGCTGCCAGAGACATCAGCATTCAACTTCATACCAAAAAAAAAACCCAAAAAAATAAAAAACATGAAAGTTTGAGCTTTAAACATGTCCAGATTCCTTTGTACGCTATGGGCAGAACTAGCCTGCTCGTCAGCATTACAATCAATGGTGCCTGTGATCATCAAGGGTGGAAATAAGCCCTTAGCCTTGGCACACACACACACACACACACACACACACACACACACATGCAGGATGAAATACCGCATATTCATTATATAAACATTGTGGTTTGCGAATCATGTGCTGGCTTTGTTTTGTAATGTATTTACATCAACATATTCATACAAAATAAAAACAAAAAAATCATATTATCCTGGTGCTAATTTATCTGTGGAGTCAATTGCTGCGCCATGTTGTTGTGGGTCTGTAATAGCTTTTGCCTCTCTGACCAGTGATTGCAGATATAAGCTGTTCTTTTACAGAGTAATCAATTTCATGCTCTCTTTTCAGCTCATGCCTCGTTTTGATTTTCTCAAAACCAACAAATGGATTTAACAGAAATTTTGAAACAAATGTCCCAGTGTGTTTGTATATTGTGAACAAAAATGATCTCAGATGCCATCTGACCATATGTAAACAAACAGGTACATTTAATATTTTGGGTATAAACCAGACGTTCTTCCATGGGGAGAGAGAACACAGCAGACAGACATGTAGATTGGCTGTTTAAAAGATAGTCTTTGCCAGTCTGGAACAATCAAGAAGGAGACAGCAGGTTTTCCTCAGAGAAATTTGTGGATTCAATTATGCAGCTGTGTCTGTGCTGATGTAAAGAGCAAAGTACAGCCCTCAAAAGACACTCTTCCTCTCTTCTCTGCTCTTTTTTTTTCGGTCGCCCCGGTTTATTTTTGAGATACTGAGGAAGCCAAGGCGCTGAAGCATAGTGTTTACACATCAAATTATCCCTGTTATCATTTCCTCTTTTACTGTAACAGCTGCCCTGTATGGCAGAAGTAACATCCTATTAACACCTTTGAATTAGTGTTCAGAGTTGGAGATGTGTTTGCCTGTGCCTGCCTTGAGGAGTCTTTTAGCGGCACGGCCAGCAGGAAAAGCGGTGGATGCTCTGCTCTCCCCTGACGACATCTATTTCAACATCCTCTCTGTGGATTCCATCTGAACTCAACCCCTGACCCCTTCCCTTGTCCCCGAGCCTGGGCCCTGCCCTCACGCTCCCGTCCATCCTCCTGGGTACATGCTGACCTGTGACCTTTGCCTCGCCTCTGAGGCCCGGCCACCGACCCCGCACACAGACTTCATAGGAGAAAAGAACACAAGACGGGAAGTTGCCCCTCATCACTAGTCACGCCTGGGGGGGTGTACTGTATTGTGAACAGCTGACACCAGACATTGTAAAAGTGTCAGCTGTTGTATTTTGAGTTATTACCTATGAATTGCATCATTTAGAGCAAATTGTACCTCAAAACAAACTCCTGTAACACTGGATTGACCAGTATGAATAGATGATAACATACCGCACTGCCTAACTTCATTAATTAGGAGCGGGTCACTTGGGTCAACATGTGTTTACTCTCAGGAAGAAGCATTAAGGGGATTAACACTAATCAGAGGGGATTATAAGCAGCCATTACCCAGCTGTATGGTACTCTCCTGCCTGATCTCTTCACTTTGTAGGCCTGTGGAGTAGGATGTTTGGTTTGGAAAGAGGGATCGAGATAATGACTCCTCTGGTGACGTTTTCTGTGTAAACACAAACACACTGGACCTCTTGCTTACCTTTGACCCAAAGAAGTTCCAAGTCCATTAAAGAAAGTGTGTTTTACTGCAGGATAAGGATCGGCAGAGTCTTGCTGGAGTAATGGTACAGGTTATCATCCAATATTCTTTCTATGGTTTTACACACTGAGGTACGTCTTCATTGTGTAAATATGTACAATGCAATTCAGTAGCTCTGATGTAAATCCTCTGTTTGTGGTGCTAATATTTGTTGACACTGTCACAATGGTGTTGATTCAAATACATGATCATTTTTTAAGGCTGTAGTTAGTGTTAGTGTTATTACTCATTCTGCGCTATTAGGACTTTTACTTTTGATACCTTTAGTACATTTTGCCGATTACACTGATGCACTTTTAGTTAGATTTTAATATTTTGCCTCGCATCATATATTAGAAACACATCTTTTTATTATGGAAACCAATATCTCTCCACAACCGCTGCAACAAAATTACCATAGAGCTGAATTGCACCTCTCTGACACAGTATCAGAAAAATGTAACATTATGGTGGTGATATTGTATTGATTTCACTGCAACTTACAATGACAGTATGACAGTATTATAACAGCTCAGCAGCTGACTTGCATCCTGTACGATCCAAGATGGCAAATCTTCATTTCATCTAAAATACACACCAAAGAAACCTGTCCCAGGCGGAATCTAGGAAATCGTGTTCCCTGTGGAGTCACAGAGGCAAAGGAAATTGTTCCTAAAATGAAAGGCAGAAAAAACACACGTTATCTCTCCGTCTCGGGATGTGTTAGTGTTATTACTTCAGTGTTCTGGTAGCGTTGCTTTCTTAATCTTCGCACACGCATGTGCTTATCAAGCTTTTCACTTTGTCTACTTTGAAAGAACAGGAGAAGAATACTACACTTGCCAACAGTGTTGTAGCTCTAGTGCCTGTATAATGTGTGGCACGCATGTTCTCAGGTCTGTCCATGTGTTCTGGTCTTCATTAGACCTAGACTGAACATCTTTGCGGCCTGACAGAGAGATCCTTTCATGTGTCCCCTGCCTGGTCCCACTCACCAGAGCCTAACCAGAAACATGCCACTGCCCAGGGCAAGGTCAGATTTCTCACCATACCACAGCATTAAAGCAACATTGCCTTTCCTAATGGAGGGGGGAAACACTCTGGTTATTTTTCATCAATCTCACAAACAATATATTCCATCTCATCATATTGAAGGAGTACCCACACGAATGGACATAGTCCTCCATGTGGTAGTAATCTGGAGCAAATGCCTGGCTCTGCGCGATGATCTCACTGACCTGAAACTCACATGAGAGTAAAATTTGGAGCTTTGGAATCATTCAGGTTACGATCGGTGTCATCTGAAATGGGGAAAGTAAAGTCCATCCGTTTTATTTTTCGCCTCATTCTTCAAAGTCAAAGCTGGGATTGAACCTATCATCAGAAACCTGAACTCCACCCATCCTCTCAGGAGTAATGTTACAGTGGTTCAGTCAACTATTGTACGATGACCCATAAAAGTGACTTAGATTTGATAAATAGTGATGCATGGCTCATTGCAGTGTTAATCTGCAGAACGGGTGCAAAGAGGTCAGAGGAAATGTGTGGGAGAAACAGCCTATCTTTGTTGCGCTCCGCTGAAAGGACTCTTGTGTTATTCTCAACTCTAATAAAATAGGGGCTAATGTCAACCAGAAGACAGGTAAATATTTAACTGACTGGAATTATTCAAAGAACCAAATGAATAATACTGTTTTCAGAAATATGTGTTTAAATTCGAAAGCAATATCCCCTGCCTGACTTTCACAATAGGGATGTAATGTCATGCAAAGTGAATAAGCCCTCACTGGCCTTGTACCATCAGAGACAAAGCTTTTGTACTGACGACTAGCCTATTATTTAGTTGTTGCATTTTTTCCTTTCTTTTATGTCCTCGGAGACTTGGACGTCTTGCAACATGCCTCAAAGGAGGCTGGAGGCCCTTTTGTTTTGAGGTTTTCACACTTGAGGGCCATGGTATTTGCTGTGTGTAGAGCGGGACTGTGACAGTCTGAAAGGGAGAGGGGCTGGGCTGGCTCGCACAGAAAGGAGCCTTGGCTAAACACTGGCCCGGCTCCTAGAAAAGAGTGAGGGATTAGTGTGCACAGACCAAAAGGAACTAATCTCCTGTGACATAATAGAACTGTACATAAACAACATCCCTGAGAAGTGAGTGGCGAAGCACTGACTGAGTGAAGAGGCTGAGTGTGTGAAAACAAGGGCTCGGAATAATTTGTCGCTTGCTGTGGAAAATGGTGACAAGAGTAGACCTCAAATCTGAACTTCAGGACAGCACACACAAACATACTCATAACAAAACACACACACTTACACACACACACACACAAATATGCAAACATCGCACACCCATTTCAATTCATACAGACAAAAACAATCCAGTGTTTGACACCGATTAACCTCCAACAGCAAAATAGGAAACTAAGCCTTTGCTGGCGGCACATTAGAATAATAATATATATTATATTAATAATATGTCAATTTGGGGAGAGTAATTTTCGCTAAGTGTATCAAAGGTAAGGCAAATTAGATTTGCAATTTGAAACAAGACCATGGCTCAGGGGGCTCAACGTGTTGTGCATTCTGAGATGCTTCTCTGCCCACCGCAGTTGTAGAGTGTGGTTATCTGAGTTCCCGTAGCCTGTTCCTGTCAGCTCCTACCTCACCTCTCTCGTCAACAAGGTGTTTGTGACTGTTGTGTGTGAAAAGCCCAGTTCAGTAGTCACAAAAGCAATAAAACCGGACCATCTGGCACCAACAAGTTTGTCAAAATCACATTTTTTCCCCTCATGTTTGATGTGAACATTAACTGAAGCTGCGGGCCTGTATCTGCATGATTTTATGCATTGTCCTGCTGCCAACATGATGAAAATTGTATGAATAAGCAGGTGTTCCTGATGAAGTGCTCGGCGAGTGTATGTTGAAAGAACAAAAATGAAATCCAATCGCTGCTGGATTCCCTGCACGTTGTAATCGTGATGAAAACTTCATCAAAAGTCTGTGTCTTTTGAAGTTCAGAATGCTTTGGTTTGGATGTCAGCAACAATCAAGGCAGATGCAGAGGTGTGTATACTCTGATGAGTGAAACACCAACTGGTGAAGACGCTCAAATTCAGTGGTGCAGTTCAAGACAGTTTTTAACAAACAGCTCTTGTCTCTATGGAGGTTGAATGCACGTCCTGTGAGTCACTTCAGACAAAAAGCATCTGCAAAAGGAACATAATGTAATGGCAGGCTCAACACATCATATATTTCTGGTGTAAATAAACCTCTATCTCACTGAAACTATTAGGAAGAATGTAATGATGCAAGCCTGCCTGGAACACGCGATAAAGAAAGCACTATTAAACACAGTTCTGCATGCAGTGCTTTCAGGATTATTATTTGTATGCTAGAAAAGGCTTTCATCCGACATCCACACATCTACTGTGGGCTTAAGTCTCACAGTGTCACTCTTAGCTTTATTTTCTTGTAAACATTTCCACTTTTCATTTTATGAGGGTGAAAGGCTGCTGAGCAGAGGAGGGATTTAATGCTTTTCAAACACACAAGCGCTCTGAGAAGCAGAACATTATGTTGAGGGGTGACCGACCTCAGCGATGGTAAATTCACTTGGGCTGTTCAGCTAGATGACCTGTTTATTTGGACTTGCAGAGCGCATGTCTCGGGCTCCTGGACCGATCAGTGAATATGCTGTACACAGTCTGCCATGGTGGATTTTACAGCCAAAATAAGCAACAGTAACTGCCAAATAGCATTGGGAGGAGAAGCATGTCTATTTACTGCTCGCAGCAGCTTCAATTAAACAAACTGCAAAGGGAACTGGTTAAGGATTATTTTATTACTTAGCAGTTTGTACAGTTTCTACCATGGAAAAATAACATGTAACATAAGACTGTATTTACAATTCCATTTTTACAAAATGTCTTTACAAGATTTTTTGCCGGTTCAAAAGTTTGAGACTAAAACACACAAAACATACACATTCACACACATCCAAACCAAACTTTGTAATACACACATAAATAAATATAGACATTCACTGACTGTTCCACGACAAATATTTCTACAGCCAAGAACATGTACAATTCATCATTTCCACACAAGTTATAATTTCATTAATAAACATTACATATTACTCGCAATATAATTCTTTGTTAATCTGTTAATGAAATATTGCTAACATATTGAAAAGAGGTAACACAGCCATTATTTCATGCCAACAGAATGCTAACGGTTGTCATGCAAAACCATTACGAGCTTTCAATTTGAAGCAAGTAATTCATTTACAGTTCAAAAATAATCAAATGTACTACATGCAACATACTACGTGAAATATTCTGGGTTAGACAACAATGACTTTAGTTACATTATCCATCAGTATTGACTGTATGCCTAAGCGCCTCTTTAAAGGGTAACACAAAATAAATAGATGAATTTCTACTTTTCTTTCTTCATGAATAAACAATCGCTTTACATGTCTGGCATTTCCTACCATCCATGCTCAACCATCTTCGATCATGTTGCCAAAGTTATTGTGTTTCTTTAAACAATGTCCTAATTGTTTGTCATTAATCAATTGATCAAATCCAGTTGAAATGGTTAATATCTTAATCGATGCCTACAATGACAGCTGGATCACAACAATTTGAGAGGGTTTCTGCATCTTACTTTTACCCGGGAATTTCATATCCTTATGATTTCACTGTACAGACCGACCCGTCCGGTGCCTTGTGTCAGTCAAGAGAGAGGGGCTAAGAAGGAAAGCTGATGTGTTGTGGAGCCTGGAGAAGATGGACCCATATTTCACGAACAGGGGGGTCAGTTCATGGTCTGGTGCGCTGTGTTTCTGTTTGGTTCCACACGTTCCTTCCCTGACAGCCTGGAGCAGAGAGCCACTGGTACATCTCCCCATTGGGTTTGCCTCGACTATGAAACTCAGTGTCTCTCTACTGATGGCTTCTGGTGATGAGAGTGGTGCTGCCGGAGTCTGGGTCCTAGAAAACACACATCGTCAGAGACCGATCAGATACCACTTGGAAGACTGACATGTTATTAATAAATTTGATAATTTCGTATCGATGATCATTGTTTTTCTTACTTGCTGTTACTGATCGTGTTAACGACAGTGGTAAGCCTGTTATCTAAGTCATAAAAACCTTTTACATCCTCTCCTTTTGCTGAGCTAATCACCCAGTGTTAAGTGTCTTTTCCATAAAAATGATGCTGATAAGACAAAATAATGTGGCAGAAGCACAGCAGCATTCCTTAAACACTGCAGATTTCTTGGCAATGTGGGTGCAGCAGGAACAAGCTGTAAACAACACTGACATATTATCCCCTAAAAAAGTTGATACGGCAAACTTGTTAGGAAACAACTGCCCATACATCCATCAGATACAAATCAGCATTAGCTTTTATTTATGTTCTTTGGCAACATTCACTCTTCTTTTAGCTTCTTCTTTTAGCTTCCTTTTGTCTCCACCAATTCATGAGGGGAATATCTGTGTCTTTAGCTGCTAAATGCTCCAGCGTGTTCATTAGATAGCTGGCCATATTCTGCTGGTGAGGTACAACAGAGTGGATTTTTAGAGATTTTTCCTTGAAAACAAGCTGCCTCCTGCAGCTGGGAACTAATGAGTGGAGTGAGAGTGAACAACAACAGTGAGGTTGCATGCAGGGAAATCAAATCAATGAGCTGACAGAGACCAAAACAGCTCTGTGGAGCCTTTCGGTGTCCGCCATTTTACCGGGAGTTATGAGCCGCACTGTTTCCAGTTTCCAGGCAACGTGTTGATAAGTGAGCTAGATTTTGTTGTCATTGGATAAAGCCAGGCTAGGTGTTTCCCCTTGATTCCAGTCTTTATGCTAAGCTAAGCTAGACTGGCTGCTGACTGTAGCCTTATATTTGTCGCTCCGACGTCAGAATGGTAGCAATCTTCTCATATAACTCTTGGTAAGAAAGCCAATAAGCGTGTTAACTAAAATGTTGAGGATAAATGGAAGACAGTATGCTGTTGGCACTGAACACACACATGAAGTAGCACCAACGAGTACCACAATACTTTTTAAAAAATCTGGAAGATTATCACTTTAACCGAGCTAATTAAGGTACAACTCATAAATTCCTCAAGTCGTTTGACATGGCAACAGCTGACAGTGTCTTAGTACTCACGGTGTTGAATGACTGGTAATATGTTCGGGGTCTGGAAGGTCTTGACAGTGGCAGGACCTTCTCCTCCAGTTGTTATGACCTGGACCTCCAGTCTGTAGTAGGTGGACGGCCGCAGGTTGGACACTACCAGCAAGTTATGATCCTGCCAAGAGAGGGAGGAGAGCAGCAGAAGACACGCAATCAGCTGAAATACAACAGAACGTGCCTTTGAATTTGACAGGACATGGATGTGAATTTGGCTGTCGACCAGGGGAGTATCAGCCGCATAGCTGTCTTTGCACAAGCCACAGACAAAAACAAAGACTTTGTTTTCATAAGGCTTGCCGTCTCTCTTCTTTGCTGCCAGCTTGATAAAGTGTGCGGTGGGTGGTTTTATTTATAGACGAGCTCCAGAGGCTGGGAGGTGCAGATAGGCGGAACGTGTTGTTGATGGAGAAGATTATGTCAAAGAGCGGCTTTTTCAGAGCTCTCACGGAGGATGAAAGAGGAAGACGTGAAGGCAGATGAAAAGGTAGAGGAGGAGAACTTCCAGCAGGACACAACACTTCCTCAGATCTATCCCTGTGTCTGTCTACACACCACCGCTTATCACAAGATTCATGCAAAGAGACCACAACAGACTTATCCCTAAATCACCCTCACCTCTGACAGATGCTGTGAAATGAAATGATGAAGATAGAACATACTTTCCTGCAGCAAGGGACACTTTTCTGACTATATATGACAAAGCGCTGTCCCTGTGGTGTATGGAAACATCTTTGAAAACACATGAAAACAGCCTTCACTGCCTTTGCCTGCTATTAAGCGAGTTAAAACAGAAATCAATCCTGTTTTAATGATGAACCACTTACTGGAGGCAGGATCTGGGACTGGGAGATGATGCTGTTGGGTAAACTGTTTTGCCGACTCTCGGTGGTGATCTCAGCCCAGGTGACCTGGAAGCCTGTGATTCGCTGATGGGGAGCCACCCTGGACACGCGCCACAGGAAGTTGCCGGTGATGTTTCCCTCGTTGATGGAGAAGGAAGCTGTCAGGTTCTCTGGCTTTGCCAAAACCTTTGGAAGCCCTGGTGCTGTTAGGAGAAAACTAGTTAGCTTTACAGGTGCTGGGAGGTGGGTTTTCTTCTCTTTGGACATAACCAGGCTAGCTATTCCCCCATGTATCCAGTCTTTGTGCTGAGCTAAGCTAACTAAGGTGCTGGCTGTAGCTTCATATTTACCATAGAGACATAAGAGTGGTACCAACCTTCTCATCTAACTCTTGTCAAGAAAATGAAAAAGGATATTTCCCAAAAATGTCAAACTGTTTTTTTAACAGTGTATTAATTTTATGGTAATAATAATATGCTACAGTGTCTGATGATTGTGTTGCTGCTAGCACAGCTGCCCTTCATGTGTCAAACCACTGAATACTCACCCCCCTCCCCTGGGCAGGGGATGTGTTTGTGAGTCTTGCTCCGGATGGTAGCACAGGACGGGGTGAGGAAGGTGGTGCTCTCATCCTTGGAGCGTCTCTTGGACTTCAGCATGTGAACCGTGACTTTGTACTTGCAGGAGAACAGCAGGCCCGGGAGGTTGATGTAGTTCTCCTGAGCCAAGAAACACATTATTCAGCCCTGATGACTTCGACATGTCACCCAGGTCAGCTCCCATGGAGCTTCAGAGATAATTAAATACACAGCGCCGGGGCAGATCACATTCCCACTCAGGCCTCAGGAACATGCCCCACATCATAGGACCACGGAGAACACTCACATGGTAAGGGTTACACCATTCTCCAATTTAAACTGCAATATAAATGATTTTTTTTTTAATAGCCCTTAAATGCAAAAACAAAGATGAACTTAATTAGGAAGCAGTAACCAAAGTGGATTCATGTGTAATTTGAAAGAAAAGACCTGTAAATCCATGTTAATGAATTCTGTGCAGTGCCTTACACTTTACACTGACTTCAGACTTTAATTATCTATTGATCTTAACAAAAAGCGCCTCTCTCATCTCTTTTCGAGGAAACAAAAAAATCACGCTGACTAGTGGATTTAGATCTTGCATTTGTAATAAAGAGGTTCTACATTAATAGGCAGTCTCTTGAGAAAGAAGGCGCGTATATTCTCTCTGATATGAAACAGCTTTGATTAAAAGTGAATGAGGCGCTGTGCTCACATAAAAGCACAAGCCTGGAATCCTTCCCAGTGATCTATAGAAAATGGATGTATATTTCCTAGCAACCAGAGCGACGGTCCCCAAAGAATGTGTTGATTGCCAGGCCTCTGCCATCCTGTATCAGCCTGAGCCCAAACAGTTAACCCCCACCCCCCCCAGGCTCCCCCAACCCTTACACAGACCCTATTGCACCCTAAAGGAAAGCCCCATGCAGAAGCTTCGCTGGAGCCGTTGGAGGTGAACGATCCCCCATTCCGGGAAACATTTTTTAAAGTAAATGCGTTTTATTGGCCAACACACCACATGCCTGACCACACGACTGACTCATAATATTCCAAACAACAGCCAGCGATTTGCCCAGTGCAAATCCAACACAACAGGGCTTCAGGCTCACTCAGCGGAGTTGTTTTCTTTAGAAGAGCTGTCCTTTATAAACATCGGACAAAAAGCTTAGCCACATGCTTTGCATAGCACAGAGCTGCTGATAGAGTCATACATCTGCACTATGCACTCTGTGATCCGGTCTTCAGCCGTGAGGTGGACCGCTGGAGACTAACCTGCGTGACAGATTTCTCTGGTCCTCGGGTCTCGTTGTGGCTGCAGTACTCGGGCATCCACTGCACATGGTAGCGACTCACTGCGGGATCTGAAACGAGGAGGATGAGAGGAGAGAATGGCAAAGACACGGCTTAGTTTTCAGATCTAATGATTTTATATATTTTTTATAAAATGTAAAAACACTCCTACTTCAACATTTTACCTACGAAAAAATATGCAAAACGTAGGATTGGATTAATTGCTAGTGTCAAAATGATCAAATGAGATCAGATAGTGCATCGACAGAAAATGTATTGACGTATCTGTCCTGGTGTGTTTGGCTTACAGAACAAGAAATTTGGCCTCTTATCGGTAGGTTGACTGATTGAAAAATAATACTGCTGCATTACTGCTGATGGAGCAAGTCAAGGTGGAGATAACTTCACACACTGTTTAATAGTTCAATTTTTATAACAATGCATCGTATCTATGAGGTCATCGCAGGTTTTGTATTTGAAATCTTATTGTTGCAAAGTGTAGTTCAGATGAAACAGCAAGATAAATCACAAGGTTAGCTGTTTGATCCCCAAGCTTCTCCTCCACATACCAGCGTGTCCTTGAGAAACACATGTGCACACATGAAACTCCCTTTAAACGAAGTGCATTGTGTTTCCAAATGAATGTGATGCAACTACAGTGATCAATACATGCATGTAGTGGAGTAAAAGGTTCTGCCTCTCTCCCTCTGAAATGAAGTGAGATAAAGTAGCTTTTAAAACCTTAAAGCTGCACCTCAGCACAGCACATGAGTAAATGTACTTGGTTACGTTCCACCACTGAACATTAATATGATATCAAGAGACAATCTGACAGACTGAAATGATTAACTGATCTGTATCTCACAGATTGCAACACTCCCTATCTGAGCAACTGGTATCACTGTTTCCATTATGGATGATCGCGATAACTTATGTCTCTGAAAATAAAAAAAGAAACTTGAAAGCGCTTCCTTCTTTATCTCTGCGTTCGCTTATTCACATGATTTTCCTGTTTCCCGAACCTTTTCCTTTTGTTCGCTGAAGGCTCGATTCCCGAACCAAACTTCTTCTGCTTCGACTTTAAGGATTTGTATTCTCATCAGCGGAGCAGAAGCCCTGGTCATGCTGGGACATACTCTACTCTCTTCGCTTGCAGACTGCAGCTGCAGCAGCAACAACATTCGCTCCGTTACTGTACAGTAGCTCCACATAAGCTAATCAGCAGTGTTTGTCTGCCCATCACTCCCATCTTATGTTACCAGATTTATTATTCATTCGACTGTGTCGCTCGGATATGTGAAATACTTCTCCGATTAATAATTGAGTTATGCTATGTTCGCCCCTTGGCGGGGGCCTGCGTTGTAGTGGGGAGATAAAAGGGGTCCTTTGAAGGCTTAGACACAGATCTGGCACTTGGAGCCCCTGAGCTCTTTGGAAGCAGAAGAGAGGAATTACAGGGAACCGGGAAATCGGGGAAAAAATAAACAAGATATGTTTAGCTGGGTCTGACGGAGAGGGGAAGTGGTATGTAAAACAAGAAATAGGACATGGAAATCAGGTAAAGAACAGGACCTCAGCAATGTTCGATAAATCATGACTAGAAGCGAGCCTCAGAAGTACCGCCACCGCTAAACTGCTGTCTATTGTCTGGGTGTTGGGCAGACAGCGATATATTATCTGAGCTGGTGCGCAGTAAGGTTCGCTTTCTTCTGCTGGAGACAACCCAGAGGACGGGCTGCTTTGGCTCACAGAGACAATGAGTGAGAGTTTAATCGTGGTTCAGTTACCCTGTCCCTTTTCTCTGACACACAAAGCAGACGTCCAGAGAGTCCGGGGCCGTCTGTACGTGTGTATGTTTACAGTGGTGGAGCGCAGGCTGTCAGAGTCAAAGCCTGGGGTCATCCCTCACACTAATGAGTGGCGGTGACACGCACACACCGCAGACCAGCACCGCAAACAAGAGACAGAAAAAGAAGCTGGACCGGGGATTAACTCTGCTCTGCAACACTGTGATTCCCAAGCTGTGCTCGACCCCCGTCAGCATCACTCAGCTCTCTGAGTCCAGGCCAACCTTGCAAACAGCTCTGGGCCAACTCTATCTTCCCCCTCGCTCTCCCTCACTCTGATTCAGCAGTTGGTGTCTCACCAGGCCTCTCCTTCAGCCAGGGTTTGCATTCTTGACTCTAAGATGTGGAGTTTGGCTTGGGCGATGACATATATTAGTAACATAACATAGACCAGTGAATGGGACTTGACAGGTTACCCTGAGAGCATGGCTTTCAAGGTTTCCATATTTCCACTCCGGTATTAACAGAAGGGTTGGGGAATGGACACCGCTGGGACAGGCATTCCTATAGGCTTTAACCCCTTGCGGTGCCGCAACCCACGGCCGTTTCTGTTCTCTATGACATCAGGTCTTGTAAAACAAAATGGGCTGCTTCGACGCTAATGCAAGGGCGAGGATCTATTAAATACAGCTGTCAATAAATCCCATTGCACGGCTCCGGCTCTGTGTGTTTATTGTTCTTTACTGAACGGTGGCTCCGCTCTACCAGCGCATGTGCAGTTTTTCACCAATTTGCCCAGAAGTCACATTCCCAGCTCTCACAAAGACACATTCTTTCATTTATTACATTTACACCATTTGATACCACATTTATAAAAAGGAATCTTCCATTGTTTGAGTAACTAAAACTCAGCCATAACACTTTATTATGGTTTACATGTGTCATAGTGATTGATGGGCATAATGGGGTGCTAATTAGATTCTAACAAAGCTATAAATCAATACAGAGCGCATACCTCCCCGGTTCTTCCAGTAGACACGGACCTGCAGCTGGCCATCCTGGTAGAAGGGTGTGCCTACCTCCAGAGGGCCAGAAGGGCGTTTGGCCAGGGTTGAACCAAGAGGGGATATCTCCTCCTTCTTTGACTTGAGCACCGATTTTACTGGGAAGAGAAAGGAGAAATGTTTGCTGCTGTAGCTAAGACACAGCAGCAACTGTGTTGTGGCAAACTCTCCAGCATGGTAACAAAAACACACAATTATTTCTTTGTGAAACCACAGCAGTAACAACACGTTCTTTATGCATAGATCTGGTGTAATGTGATGGGTACACACACAGCACTAACACTGCCAAGGTTAGAGTCAATTCCCTATAGAGCCACACACGCTTAAAATGTACACATTCGTAGCACTGAGGCTCGGCCTGTGCTTCCTAAACACGCAGGAGCTCCGGATGAATGCAGTCGTGCTGTCGGTGTACCTTGGCCATTCCTGCTTTTTGCAATTCTCACGATGATTGTTTGCCTGAAGACTCGGCAATTTAGAAAAATCCAACTCTCAAGAAAAACAAAGAAAATTGGAATCTGCTCGGTTGGTTCAGCCAAACCCATATGGATCTGCAATCACAAATCCGCAGCTCCTTCCAGGCTTTTGTTTGATTTCAGGAAGTGCATGACCCTGCATGTGACTCCTGATTGCACCTACCATGCTTACTTGGCTGCCACATATCCTCCATCAGTTTCTGAATGGGGCCATAATCAACACTAAAGTGTTTTGGCTAAACGTCAAATGACATGTACATATATAGTGTAACAAGATTAAGCATCTACAGCCATGATAGCGGCTCTGTGTGGCTATACAGCTGCGCTTTGTGCTACATGCTAACATCAGCATGCTAGCATACTCACAATGGCAATGCTACTGTGCTAATATTCTAGTGTTAAGAGGGTTTAACACACTCACTATCTTAGATTATGGTGCCATCATGCTACCAATTGATCATCTGCACTGCATGCAAAGTGCAGCTGGGGCTGATGGGAGCGTCACTAGTTTTGCAGTAATTTGTTAATAAATGAAAGTATTGGACAAAGTGAAATTTTGACATGATCATCGCCCTAGAGGAAAATCAGGGGATCAAAGTTATTAAAATTCACTCTGAGGAGGAGTGCACCAAAAATCATGACAATCCATAGTTGTCGAGACCTTTCCCTTGAAAACCACAAAAATCAATCTCATGATGACGCTACCGGCTAAGTCAGGGGATCACCAGAGTCTTTCGGATTCATCTTCTGGGAACCACAAATGTCATGGCAATCCGTCCAATAGTTGCTGAGATATGTCAGTCTGGACCAAATAATTGAACAAATGGAGCGACACTGCCATCACTAGGTCCGCGTCGCCAGGGTGCCTCAAAAACATTATTAAAAACAAGTCTGACAGCTGAATGAACGATAGAATATTAGCACCAGCGTTTACCTGATTCATTATTCTGGGTGGTGCTGAAGTGGAGAGAAGCCTTGGAGCTCTTCAGTCGCACCTGTCCCCAGTATGTGACAGCCTGCAGCTCCACAGTGTAACTGTTGTTTTGCTGAAGTCCCTCCAGATCCACCCAGCTCTGAGCCTGCGACGAGAGAAAACACTAGCATGTTGGCATGTGTATGTTACCGCACTGTCACTTGAGCCTCCTTTCAAAGCCCTGTCACCGTCCCAGTCATAGTTCCAGCTCTGCTCTGCTCAGCCCGGGCCAACTGGGGCCTGTGGGAAAGCCTTGCTTATTGAGAACACATGCGGCGCTGAGGAAGGCACCGTGGCGAAGAGATAGCCTTCAGGGCCTTGTGAGGGAGCCATGTTATCAGAGCCTCCCAGGGTTTCCTCACTGTGTTTGACTTCCAGCATTCCACCATCAGCGTGAGCTCGATGAGTTTCTTGTTATTGACTGTGCGTGTTTTGACATTCCTCTACCAGCAGGCTGCTTTCAAAGCCCCGAGGTGCCAAAGTGGAAACCAGTAGTACATGTGTCAATAGGTGTCTGGTGTCTCCCACCTCTATCTCCTCTGTGCCACATCTGCTTTGCATTTCAAAAACTAATTCAGGAGAAGACTCTAGTGAGGTGTGTGTGGACTGTCTAGACAATCTGTCTTTCTGCTCTGTCTAATGAAACGCTACTGAGCCACAGATACTGAGCCACAGATACGTGCTATCAAGTCACGTGTTACTGGATATATCGTGCAAATGGCTCACACAACTTTTAATTACCAAATGTATTCATGTATGTGTACGTGTATAGTCGAGCGTCAGTGATCTGTCATATGATTTCTCTGTGAGGTCAATCAATGTTTGCAAACATCCTTGTGTAATTTTTACATGGAAAGAAAAAAAAAAAACTTGTTTGCGACACTATCAAAATGTTTTTCTGTGGGTTCCTGAGTTGTCCAACTCAGGAAGTTTGCTCTTAGCTTGCCTGTTTGTTTGAGCTTGTGTAACCAAATTATATTTATCCTGTCTAGGTGATCGCAAGTGGGGGGGCGGGGCTTGGTCCATTTGACATGCCAGACAAAAGGGCCATGAAACCTCTTCTCTCTGGCCAGAGCAAATACTTGAGAATATTCCAGTATGCAAACTGAACTGCTCCAAAGAGTAATGAGGGCTTTAACAATAAGACTCAAGAAGAAGAAAAATGTTTCCTGGATGTTTTTAGCTGTTGTGTCCTGTTTTACTGAGTCTCTCCATGGTTTAAATATAATGTATCATGTAAAAGATAATAACAGGTTAGGAATTGTGAGTGTAGTTATACAACCACTCAAAGCTACTGAGTTCTATCTTAAAATAAGTAATAAATAAATAAACACCCATACCACTTAAAAAATAGCTGAACTACACAATGAAAGAGTTTGTAAGAGAAAAAATATGAATACAAACTGAGATATTCAAGAAACACAGACCCTGAAATCATGATTTATCACTTTAAATGGGGCTATTTATCACACTTAATGTGTTTTCTTTCAAAGCTTAACAGTGCGTTTAAGGTTCTTTCATCAGTATAAGGAATCAAAACAATGAATAACACATTGCACCAATCTGTGTGTGATTGATAACCTTGCAAGTACATGAAACTATTCCATGTTTAGCCTTTGCAGGCCTTCGTGGATGTTTACAGTCTTGTGTTGAGGCTCGAGAAGATGCTGAGATAATCCTGGACCAGACTCTGCAGTCTGGGAGAGAGGCAAAACAGGGAGGAAGAGAAAGAACACATCACTTAGACAGGGTGGGAAGATTACCCCGTTGGTGGTCTTTCTCCTTTTCTTCTTGGATGGCACCATGGACTTGGTGGACACAGTCCAGCTCCAGAACACTTTGTAGTGATGTATGGGGATATCGGGCTCCTCTGGCAGGGTCCAGTTGAGACGAGCTGTCACCAGGCCTTCGTCACCCAGCGTCACGTTGGTGATACGTAAGCTGGTTGGTGTGGGAGGGGAGGACGGATCTGAAGATGTAGCAGCAACAAGAAAACAACATTGTGAGTGTCGACAGATTTTAGTACATCTGCAGACATTTAGGGAGGAAGACAAAGAAGGTCCCTTGTTCTTGTATGTGACAAATCTTGGTGCTAAGGCAGTTTTTCTTGCAAGTATAATTTCAGGTTGGATGTATTACAGGCCAAGATACCTTTCACCACTTGACAGTTTGCTTTGCAGCTGAGGAGGGGGACCAGTGTGACACTGTGTAAAGTAATTAGTCCACCATTCACAATCTGCAGTGAGATGTTATGACAGGTGTCATGTCACATCTATGACAGCGTTCAGCAGGACTGAGAGCGCAGGTCAGGGGTTAACAAACACATGCTGCTCACTTTGGCTCCACACTCAGCATTCCGGTACTCTAACTAATGTGTGTGTGCATGTGTGTGTGTGTGTGTGTGTGCGTGTGTGTGTGTGTGTGTGTGTGTGTGTGTGTGTGTGTGTGTGTGTGTGCGTGTGTGTGTGTCCAGAGCAAAGCTGGTTCTGAATAATCCGTATGTGCTGTGACCCAGCCTGCTGCCGGCTGCTGATGTCAGCCTGGTGCAGGAGGAGAGGCACGGCCACATGCCAGACACACAGACCACAGGGAATAGCCCTGTAATGAGAAAATGATTCACGCCACAGCCCAATTGGCTCTCCTCTCCACTGCCCTCTCCCACCTGAAACACATTTAATCCAGTCCAAAAACACAATCGGTCACATCGGTTCTCCATACCAGCTGATGTTGGCCGTGCAAGATAAATAAGCAGTCAGCTCTTACAAATTGCCCTAACAAAGTATAGTAGTCCAAAATTGCAATCAGATGATATGGCCGTACTATATAAATAACAATGGCATGACACACCGGCCAGGAGCTCATCAAGTCCATGACAGCTCCCATCAATCTATCATCGTTTTGGCACTGATTGGTCTGATTGGAGATCAGTTTCCATCCCTGCAGCAGAATCCTTTTTCCCACCTGGTGTCTGGGTCTGTCTGACAGCCATGCAGAACACTCTGGGGAGCAAATGTATGACGAAGGACTGACAGGACAGGTCAACACACACACGCACGCACCACCAAACACTTTACTTTTTGTCTTTGGCACAGGTTTTTGGCAGAACATGGTTTGCACTTTGGACCTCAGCCAGTTGTAAACAACTTTATCTATCTCTTAACTTTATCTAAGTTTCTTGATATGCACTCTGAGGAAAAAAAAAAGACATGGTGGTCCACACAATGCAGATGTTTTACATATGACTTCAATGCTGCTTCCTGAGCCATTTAATCTCAATGTATGTGAACTGGTGGGCACATAGCTCTGTCTCTACAAGTCAAACAAACACACTGTATCTGATCTGAATCAGATGCAATCTAGTCACAATATTATATTCGCAAACGGTTGGCTGTAACTTTAACAAATGCCATCTGCAACACAACATGGCTATTTAGTGTCATTCAACACTGGAAACGCAGGGAAGGAGAATTAAGCTGTGACACAGGATGCCATCAGAGCTCGTTCACTAATCTGTGGCAAAGATCTGAAGTGCGCCTCGCTTACATCACTCCCGCTGGAAGCAAGACAACACTTGCATTCATTTGAAACCTGCAATATCCTGACTAATTCAGACATATTACATTTTATATGACTGTAAAGAGGGGGGGAAACCCCTCCTTTGAAGACATAAATGAAGATCTGGTTGCACCACAAAGAAGAACACCCAGTCACTCCTCATTACTTGGCATCAACATGAATTACCCTCCCTATTTAGCACGCTGGGTAAATGTGTGGAGACTGTGGAGGGGAAATACTTATTTACAAAATGGATTAACAAGGCTAACAAAATAATTCAACGGTTTAATACCCAAGTACAGTTTTAAATAAACACATGTGAGCAGTATGAACACCATCAGTCAAAAGTGACAAATGTATGTTTGGCTTTACCATATATTCGTATGCTGCTGCTTAATGGAGCCACGGGGTTGAACAGATTAGGAGGGGATCACACTGTCTTTCAGAGGCGCAAAGTGCAGGTGAATATAAACTAAATTCTTTCTCAGCGAAATGCAGAATTTCTTTCTGGAAGGATAAAGTAAGCTCGGATGACGAATTCAGCACATACACTTTGTTTGTTTGGTCAGATAAGAAGTCAAATCAGGTCTGAAAACTCTTTCCCAAGGGCTCCACCTGTTCCAAGGTCTTAACCATAACAAATGGGGGGCAGTGGGTGTCAAACAGGAACTTACACACAAAACAAGGCCACACACACACACACATATGTACATACACACACAGACCTCTGGAGGAGCGGAAGTGTTTGCTGGGTGCAGTGAAGCCGCGGGTCCCGTGGACATTGACTGCAGCAACTCTGAACTGGTACCATCTGCTGGCTCTGATGTCGGCCAGTTGGACGCGCTCCTCTGCAGTCTGAGAGACAGATGGGGGGGGGAGCAAACCACAGGGGTCAGGGTTCACGCAGGGTCACAGCCCCAATGTGAGTTTGCTGCCACATCAGTCATCTGTGTGTTTCTCTTTGCCAAACTTTCAAAGACACTGCGACTGTGAGGAATGCGCAACCGTGTGCAACAGTCTGTCGGTGCAGTGCAGCACTTTCACAGCTGTAGCACGTGACGCGCTGGGACATGTGAAGCTGAAACACTAATCTGATCAAAACAATGACCCAAACAACAAAATTTGATGGGATCTAAAGACAAAAACTTTTACTGGTGTGCCTCAGCATTTCACATGTGAGGTGCGCAGATTCCTACCTGTGCCACTGTCTGCCACTCTGTGGCGTCGTCCTCGCTGGGATGGATGCCATAGTTCCAGCGGCGCTGCACCACATAGAGGACGGGCTCCACGGATATGTTGAACTTGGACGACCAGCGGATTTCCAGCTGACCCGACAGCTGCTCCAAAAACACCAGCTCTTTCCTCGGCTTCAGAGGGACTCCTAAAAGTACAAGCAAGGAAGACGATGCCGTGACGAGAGTTAATACCACCCCTGTGTGGAACATTATAGGTGAAATTTGTTGTTTTCCTCTCGTGAGTGAAAGTCAGCTGGAAAGATAAACGACGGCATCAGAGCTGGACAGATACAGATTTGAAAATGAGACATGACCTCACCGCAATAGATTTAATACATGCTGTGGGTCAACAGCATCATCTTTCTACTGTGACAGATTGTGATATTTCCTGGCCAGAGTGATGTGTTTTATTAGCTGCGCTTCTTAGTAATGATACACACAGTTTGCATTTAGGTATGTGACATGGCACACGTAACGTCTCTCTCTTTCTCTCTCTCTTGCAGACACAAAACACACAAGTGCAAACATGCACACATATAGGTTAAGTTCATTTGCATCGTTGCACTTCACATTCAGCCTTTCAGACAAAGCTGATGTGGCCATGTGCAATAAATTAGAGCTCTATTAAGTGCAGGCCTGGGACAAACGCTCAGCCAAGTCGGACTGAGTCTCTCAAGTGAATTTATTGCAGTGGAGACGTAGTGAGCTGTTGATTGAGCGTCGGGCACAGTGATAATGAGATGGAGATTGGAAAAGCAAGTTTGGAAGTACAGGAGAAGGCTGAATACATCCCACAGTTCTCAATAAATCACCTAGCACTTCAGACCATTATGCTGGACCTCTGTCGCTGCCGAGCAGCCCACCACTGCTCCGCATTTATCAACAGCATCAACACACGCTCAAGGCTACTGCACAGCATGTCGGTAAACAACATAATCAAGACTGTGTTCTGTATGCAGAGCGCTCGATCTACTTATATCTCTATTCAGTCTTCATACACAGCACGTTAAAGTGATTGAATGATGCATATAAATCCTGGAAGATGGAGGAGGGTCCTTGAGCCACACGCATAGGGAGTCAGTACTTTGTTTTGTCCCGCTGATAACAGCTTTCTGCAAGCTAACAGCTGGGGGTCATTGTGCTGTGGTTTCACAGCTCCACAGCCGATCGTGTGTGTGTGTGTGTGTGTGTGTGTGTGTGTGTGTGTGTGTGAGAACAAACGTGTCACGTTTCCTGTGCAATACCGAACACCAAGGTAACCACAGCATTCCTCCTCTCCTTCTGTCTTAACTCATCTTCCCACAAAGTCACACAAGTACTCCTGCAAAGCACAAATCACACACAAAAATATAAACACACACACACACACACACACACACACACACACACAGGCTCGCTCTTCCGCAATATGTGGGAGGGAAACGAATACACTTTCTCTCAGCTTGCTCCTTCCAAAGATAGCTTTTGGGTCAGGTTTGGTCCAAGAATCATACAGCATTCATTTTTCAATGGCCACACGCTTACTCCAAACCATGATGTAACTGCTGCTAAAGCACGATCAAGAGAACGGCATCCATTCATGTCTTAATCATGCCAACAATTACACTCCAGGAATATAATTCTCAATACTCACGCACATACTGTCATAATCACTGCTCTAATTACTGAGGTTGAGGAAAACACTACAAATAGTGCCTGTAGCACGAGGATTTACTGTAAACCGAGGATGGCTGACAGGTTGATTGGCTGACTGACTTGTTGTGACAGTGTGAATATGACTCTGGCTGAATTGACTTTCATACCGACATTTACATATTTCACATATTCTTTGTTTTAACTACCTTCCCCGGTTGCTCTTTCCACCATCTTTCACAATGTAGTGCAGAACTGCGCGCTGCTTTTGATCAGAAAACATTTGTAAGAAGTTGGCTTGCATCACATATGGTGCGATTTCTTCCAAGGAACGGAGACAATGACAGATATGAAAACAAAACAAAACACATACAAGTCCCTGATAAACCAGCTATTTCCAAAAGCGCACAGCATCTGTGGCACAGCTCCGCAAGTATATCATTTGAGACAACATGACAGAGCAGTGGATGATGGGAAACGACGTCGGTGATCTATTGATGTATAAAAAAGATTTTAAAAAAGAAAGAAGACGCTTTGTTACACACCAAAAGCCCAGTGGGGCTCCGGTGTCTCAGAGATCCTGAACACTGCTGTTTTTCTATATCAGGGACATACACATGGGCTGGGGACCCTAACCTGAACACGTGCACACACACACACACACACACACACACACACACACACACACACACACACACACACAACCACACACATACACACACACGTGCACACACACACACACACACACAACCACACACACATCTGAGAGTGATCTCAGTGGGGGAAACGCTCCATTTCTCCCCGCTTGTGTTTGCTAATGGCTTCCAGCATCATGGCTCATCACAGAGAAGACTACATACACACTTGTGCACACATAGAAACAATTACGCTCTTCAAACCATGAGCAACTAATTAGACCTTTAACACTGGAGGACCAGGACCAGGAATTCCATCCGGACTTTAACCAGAAGGGTAAACGTGGTGTTGACGGCGACCGGTCGTGAGCTCAAGAGTTTGGACTGAATCAGGCGGACAGGCTGCTTGATGTGAAGGTCTCACGGCGCGCTGAATGCTTTTCATTGACTGGGTCACTGTACTGAAATTTTCAAGGTCACGCCTGCTTTCATCCCCCCCCCCCATTAACGTGCTGTTCACCTTTAGAGCATGACATCTACCGTGACGTCCCTCAGGATTTTTCCAAATCAAATATAAATACTAGCATGCTCTTCTGTGTGTGTGTGTGTGTGTGTGTGTGTGTGTGTGTGTGTGTGTGTGTGTGTGTGTGTGTGGGCAAGCTCAAAGTCACAAATCACATGCTCTTGCTCTCTAACTTACTAAATAGAGTAAAACATGCTTAGACTGACTGCAGTGTGATTCAAAGCATACACAGCTCCGGTCTATCGCTTGTAGCAGTTCAAAGCTCGATTTAGACTCACTCCTCTCACTTCAGAATCTCCTCAACTTTGTTATGGCCCCGGGCCGCCGACAATTGTGCACTGATAGTGTATATAATGTAGTTCCAGCTCCCATCTCCAAGTTCAGGGGCACTTGGTTCTCACATAATGACTCGGCCGCCTTGGGCAGCGCTATTAAACTGTTTTACTGGAGCAAAGATTCTTGGGTACATCTGTGTCTGCGAAACCCTCAAGCTTATCCAGCAAATTCAAGACAAAAGATATATTCCGACTTAAAACAGAAACAGCATAAGGAATGTGTGGGTGAAGAGCAATATAAAAGAGATGAAATAAAGATTTATGATTCTAAGCAAGTTGTCAAAAAATTGTGTGAGGAAATCTGCAATCTACGTCACCGAGATTTAAAATGAATGTCTTGACAGAGAGAGGGATTAATTGCTTCAACACTATTTATGAAAATTATGCAAACTGCGACACTTAATCACATTAAAAACATGACGTTTGTGCTGGACCACTACCAGATATAAAACGTCAGTAATTGAACAGGAAAAATGGAGATGGAGGGAGTATCCAGGATTCAGCTGATGAACCGTGTTAATCCGATCACCCTTGGAAACAGTACTGAGCGATAATTAAATACAGAGAAGAGTCATTGAGTACACAGACACTTAAGTAACGATCAGTCCACACACTTAGACACTTTGTGCATCAGAGTTTGTCGGCCTGGGCTGCTCTCAAACTCCATTACTGAGTGTTTTATTTCGTGTTTTATGTCATTTATTATCCAAAGTCTTCCTTCTCTTTCTCACTGCTTGATTAATCTCTCTATCCTACACTGTCCTGCCAGTGGCGCAGTCATTACAAAGTCATGCTGTGCGACCAGACATTGTTCAAATACAACAACACTTAATTGCAAAAGCACAGCACAGCAAGTTTTCACAGTTAACAAATGTGATGGAATTGTTGAATTTCAGAGAGATGTATATAAAATGATAAACAAACCATCCTGGAAATTTCAATTTAATGAAATGGTGCAACAAAAGTATGGAAAATTAAGTTTGTTTGATTCATTCAGTGTAAACACGATTCAGCTTCAGTGAGGAGCCGGATCTCAGAATAGATGTTTATGAAGCTCCAACATAACACATATTACTATCCAATACTAAATTTTAGACTTGGTTTTTTGATTAATCTGCATTTTTTAAAGCCACTCTGTGGATTTACATTCAGTAATTACCTCTTTATATAGCAGTTTACCATGTTAGTGGAAGAGTCTGCCGCTCCTCCACTGGTTCCAAACACACAAGGGATTTGCTGGAAATGATGCATGTATGTAATCCAGCTTTACTGCTTTTAATTTTATCTTGGTAATATCGGCCTCTCTGTGTACTGTTTGCTCTTGCGTTCAGTCCAATTGTATTTCTGAAGTAGCTGCTCAAGAAGTGTTTGCTGTTGTATATTAGCCACACTTTTACCACCAGTAACAACGGGGGTCACCAAATCAGCCAGGATTGAAATCTGAAGAATTAACACTAAATTATAAGAACAATTTGTTGTGACAGAATCATTTCACTGTATTACAATAAAATGGAAGTTTACTAGTCTTTAGCATTACCTTTGTAGAGGTTTTTGGGGAGCTGGCAGGTGTGGCCGCAGCCGTTGGAGCAGCACTTTTTGACTGCCGAGCACTCTCCATCCTCCTCGCAGCTCTCCACGCAGGCTGCTGCGAAGCCGCTGGCCTTCTCCGGAGCAGGACAGTCACCCTGCTTCACTCCCTCTACCGACTTCAGGAACTCGCAGCTCGTGAGACACTCGTAGTGCTTCTTGGGAAAGAGGGGCTAAGGAGTGGGGAGAGGATGACAAGAAGAAGAAGGAGGAGGAAGAGGAGGAGGAGGAGGAGGAGGAGGAGAGGAAAAATACATGTCAGATTACTTTTTAAGACCAACCTGCCTGGCTGCAAACAGGCAGCTCTGTGAGCTAACAGGGATTGTCCTGTTTACATTTCAGCTCATGACTCACTGGAGCGGTGAGTACATTGAATAGCTTTGATTTAGCCTCACAGAGAGGGTCATTACAGAGCAAAAAGAGTTACTTCACACTCCTCTCAAACTTTCCTCTTATAGAATTTTCCCACTGAGTCTGAAACGCTCAAACACTCGAGTCTGAGGCAACCACTGTATCTGTGGTAGTGACATACCTCACATAAATCCTGGCACTGGTTTTCCTTCAGGTCCCAGGATTCCTTGCAGGGCTCCAGGCACTGTGAAAAGGAGAAGGGTGTCAGTTCTTCAAAGCACCAGCCACATCAAAGGGCCGCTGCTGTAGAGATGGTGCTTTCTGTGCTCAAACGCTGGCTGGTTGGCTGGCAGGCAGGCAGGCACCTCACTCAGCCACTTCCCCTGCATATTCACATCAACTAGTCACGCCTCTTTTTGTTACAGGTGCCCCGCTAAACAATCTCGTACAAAAGCAAACATGGAGGCACAGGGGTTGTCCGTTATGAGCAGACAGGCGCACCCTTGCACTGTGTCTAGAAACCTACTGATGCTTGGGGTTTTGCTTGGTGTGGGCCCCTGACAGATTTCCTTACTTCTTTCTACGCCTCATTCTCATCCTGCCACTTCTCTTGCTCATGTCTGGGCCTGATACACTCTGGCACTGGCGCTAAACTCCCTTCTCTTTGCTACACTGAACAGAGAGCGCTTAATAAATGATACACTTGGTTTAATGTTCTTGGGATTCCCTTTTTTTTTGAAACACGTGGAACAAATTTACTGAATGTCTGGCATAGGCACGGGATAAAAGAAAAACCTCAGCGTGAGTGCAGCTCAAAGTCGTTTTGCCAAACATAATGGGATGATAAAAATTTTAAATGAAAGTTTACCAATCTAGTCAAACTCCCCTCGCTGTAAATACAGCAGCTCACCCTGAATGAATCAAATTCAATAAAAGCGAATACAATATAACACAAAAGTCCATGTATGTCCAACAGAATTAGGCAGATGCTGCCGCAGGGAAGGGAATGTGTTCAGATGGGACTGAAATGAGCTGGGGTCTTATGTGCTCCTGTTGCTGGCCTCTGAGCGCTGGTGTGAAAGAGAAGAGCAAGTTCAGTCAAAACAGACAAACCACTGCCAGGCTGCTTCTGTGCTGCACTGGGATCAGCCCCAAAACCACACCAACCAGAGACCTGCCAAAGTCACTCATTCAACTCCATTTAATTTAGACTCCTGCACCGGCTACAGCGCCGAGACAAGTCGCAAGCAGAATACTTTCAACAAGTTCACCGACATTCATCATCTTCGACAGTCCAATATGTTGGTCAGTGACAAGGGGGGGAAATATGATAGAGTAGATACGGAGATCTGCCATCAGCGGAGAGGTCCAAGCTTGGACAGGATGAGAGACTCAATCGCTTGAAGAAACAATGATCCAACCGATCCGCAGTGTTATGTAAGGTACAGTAGAGAGAGGTGGTTGAACGAGGGCAACTACTGTCGACTGCGTTTAACATAAAGATGATGTAAGAAATTTCACATCTCAGTCAGGGGGCCAGAGCTGTATTTATGACTCTTTAATTCACTCATTAGCCAGCTATGTCATTATTATACCATTGCCAGCGAAAAGTTTATTTGCTTTTTATGGAGTGCAGTGGACGGGCACATGATGAAACATAAACCTTGCTTCTGGAGGAACATGCTGCAATCAGGACCACGCACACGCCTGCCAGCGCCCAATTACACTCGGGCTCGGCTCTGCGCGTTGCCCAGCCCCGTCTCAGGCAACCGAGAACCCCGTGTGGACAGTGTGCCGAGTGTTAAACAAGCCGGCTCTTCAGCGCAGAGAGGGCGGAGGAGCTTGGACAGAAGGGTGTTTTCTTAATTACTTCACAGCAATATAGATATCACTCCAGTGATATAAAAATATTAGGTGTCAGAGGGAAAAATCGGACACCTTGGAGGGGAGAGCACATAGTTATGACAGATGAGCGCTCCAAAAGAAACTAATGTGGTTTCCACGGAGCTGATCAGGTGAAACCACTGTAACACCTCAGAGATTTAAGATGACATATGAGCTCAACTGCACTGTCCAAGTCCTGCCTCACCGTCTGGAGCGTCCACGCAGTTTCATCATCATCTGTTATTAATAATATGGTGACCTTATATCATTAATTCTGTTCTCAATTGTGTCCTCTGAGAGTGAAGCCTGCGGCGCAGACGGGGCAGTAGCAGCAGCTTCAGCATCCCGGCCTCAGTCAAGCACCGCGCAGGAACAATGAGGTCTTGAGGCAATAACTGTGTGTGTGCTACACCAGTGTCTTGAGGACATTCTGCCAGTAGACGCACATGTTAAAGCCCCCAAATCCCTCCTACAAATCACTGAACATACACACATAAGCCCGGGGATCAAGCTCATTTTACTCATTGAAAGATCTTGTGTGCACGGACTGAATGCATTCCATTGGCTTTTCCCGGGGACGAATCTTTTTTTTTTTTTTTTTCTGTTTCAACACAATCACAACTAAACAAGTGAAAATAGAATCATCGTTACCTCGAGATGCTCGGGCTTGCGTGCCAAGCAGCATGAATTAACACAGCACATTGCGTACTGAGGATATTGCAACACAGATCAGAATGCTGGCTGTGTGTTTAGTGTTGTCTCACCCTCGCAGTTTTTTTTCTTTTTCTTCAGGGCAAAAGTTCCAAAACTGCTGAATTGTACCAGGAAGTGTATTTAAAAGAAAAAAAATTTTTATCAGGACAGTTGCTTTTGCTAAATCAGTGGATGTATCATAAACAGCACTGATAAAAAACAAAAAAATAGAAAAAGATAAGCATTAGTGCCGAGGCAGTGATAGCTCCCTGCAGGTGTGCTGGAAACCGACAGTCTGTCATCGTCTCTCCCCAGCCACACCCACAACCTGACATTTAAGCAGGGAAGAGGAGGACCGATGACAGATGTCTTGCCAAAGCAAATAGGACGGCTGGATATAATTACAAAGGTGCTCTCATCAATCAAGTGCCTGATTCCTATTTACACAGTTTGGTGCTCAATCTAAACCATCGTCCCGATGCTGCCAAAAACATGCTTGGGAAAGTGCCATAACATATTTTCTATAAGCTCTTGTGCAATGTTTTGCGGGGGCGCGCCATCTTCACCCGATCACACACACGCCCTCATCATCCAGACACATGTACTTCTACTTTTATATGCTGCAATTTAAAAATTATATTACATTGGTTCCTTTGGTAAGTGAGAATTATACCAATCAAGAGCTAATTACAACAAACTAACAAAAGCCAAACGCAAAACTTCATACGTGTATAAACTACACACATTTTTTTTTTTATCAATGGGAACAAGCTAGGAGAGATATCTGCGGTCTGAATGTGGGGTATTAGTGGGATCCCGAGAGGCTTGGAGCCCTAAAACATTTGCACATCTTGCACCGCCAATAGCTATGCTAGTGTTTGACTTCTGCGATCTAATCTGGGAAAACACACCATGGAACGGGAGTGGAGAACATAATTGAGCTGGACAGTGTATCTGCTCAATTTGGATGCCAACGTCTGGGTCTCCCTCAAGCAAATCTCTCATGCTGGCAACACAGCTACCATCTGTTTGAATAGCGTACGGAATGCATGTAATTATCCTGTGTGATGTTAACATATTTCTGGTACAAATTTCACCTAGAAGGACACAAATGCTTTTGCTGAGAGATGTCAACAAGAGCACAGGGTTGTTTCTATGGACTTGAGCTGTTAGTGTTAACAAAAGCGGCTGATTTCCCCCTTTGTCCTCTTATCTTCCGACCCAATAGTGACACATTCTGCATGGTTAAGTAGGAACATCCATAGCGGTCTTTCACTCCCCATTTCACGCCGTAATAAAACGCAGCAGTTGTTACTCTGGGGGACCCTGAAAGGCATTCTGTGGGGCCGATGAGAGAGTTAGGCTGAATGGCAGCCAATGCCACAGCCCATCTTCAGTTTGTCATGGCTGAGACG